>NC_136265.1:165526619-165666692 GCF_964187855.1 Myxine glutinosa
TGATTTCTTCAGTTATGAATAAAAAAGTTCATTTGGAGAAATTGTTTCTACATAATTTGTAATTCATTGAAATGTGCCATTATTGGGAGGGGGTGAATACTTTTGCAGGCCACTGTACATTGTAGCAATCTATGTTTCCTGTTTATAATTCTCTTTTTAAGGTACATGTACTTGGTGACTTGGGAGGCAGAACATTAGATGAGTGCACTCGGCGCACGATGCAATTTGTAATTTCAACTGGCCTATCAATGAAGATAAATTTACATGGACGAAATGGCAAGAAGGCATTTGGACCTTCACACTTATTTGAAGTTGTTTGCAGTAAGTAGTTTTTTGCTTTATTATATTAATATTGGTTAATTGTGTCATTAATATTGTTATGTTTTTGGGATATGGATGAAATACCTTATAGTGGGGCGGCTTAGCCCAAATATTCAAAAGAATTGTGCATTTTGTGATACAAGCACCAAATTTGGCACAAATGTACATTAATATGTTGCGAACATTTTCAGATATTGGGCCACTTGAAATTCCGTAATTTTTTTTTTCAAATTTTTTCAAATTTCGTAATTTCAAATTTTTCGGGTGACACCGTCACAATTTCGGTCTTCGAGGCCGGCCGATAGGCAAAGTGTGACCGGAAGGGACGAGGTTCTCCTGACCACATGGCCCTCGATCTGGGAAGCGAGAGGCGTTCCATTAGTGGACGCACCCCTCACGCCCGACTTTTGGGCGGCCCCGGCAGGCCGTTTGTTTTGACGTTCCGTGACAGGCCCCGCACCACCACCTCCGGGCCGACCGGAAGCTTGTGCTGAGTACATCATACCTGAACAACTCAGTGAGGCAGAACACAGCAGTGCACACCAGGGTGACCCCTTCAGTGCATAAACCAATTAACCTGTCCACTGCAGGGCATATAGAAATGAAGTTATTTTCTGCATATAATAATAATATAAGTTCAGTTCTATATAACAATTTCTGTTATCACCACTACCACTACAACTACCACTACTACAAGCTTTGTCTGGAATTTTGTGGACTAACAGACAAACAGACATACAGACAAGCTGGGATCAAAACATTACCTCCTTCCACCATTGAGTGTAGAGGTAAACATCATGGAAATTATATCATGCCCTAGATTTAATTCATGCTTACCCGTGTATTTGCTTCACTGGTTCACAAGGTCTTTTGCATACATGTAATTTAGACTCTCGTCTTCATTGCTGACCACACAATGTTCGCAACATATTAATGTACATTTGTGCCAAATTTGGTGCTTGTATCACAAAATGCACAATTCTTTTGAATATTTGGGCTAAGCCGCCCCACTATATCGGCCGGCCTCGAAGACCGAAATTGTGACGGTGTCACCCGAAAAATTTGAAAAAATTTGAAAAAAAAAATTACGGAATTTCAAGTGGCCCAATATCTGAAAATGTTCGCAACATATTAATGTACATTTGTGCCAAATTTGGTGCTTGTATCACAAAATGCACAACAGGTTTGCTTTGCTGCTACACTATTAATGAAGTTCAGAATGTGTAGGTTTAGAATGCTCTGAGTGTTGCGAAGAAGAAGAACCCACCTTGATGTAAATTATGTTAGGCCGACTGTCCGGTGTGTCTCCAATCCCTCCATACGAGGGGTGGAGCTATGCTAATTAGGTAGGGCTTAAGGATAAACCCCAGTCTGTAATTGCCCTGTGATTTTTCCCTTCGTTGTTATTGCATCAAAAGGGCCGCCATTACAATAACTACAACAATCGCACTATAAATGGACTCTTTGCTCACAACGCCACCAGGTCAGACAAACCCGGCACATTTGCTGATCGGCGCGCAAGCCCCACCTCACGGTGAACGACGGCATCCGAACATTCCCGAATGGAGATTGGACTCCACCACTGACAACTCATAACGGGAGGCCACGCCCCGGCCTTCATGATTGAGTTGCGCTCGGTGATTGGACGTCATTGTCATCGTGGAAGATTCGAGAGTGAAGGGAAAAGAACACGGTCTCGCCATTTTGTCTCTCTCTGTCCTGGTGCTGGTTGGAGGTAGTCACATTTCCTCCTTGTTTCGGCTTGGTTGCTGTCGGGTGGTCTTTGGTTCGTGTGCGCTCTTGGGAAAGGGCTGGTGAGAAACGGTTGATCGGAACAGTCGGAACTACAAGGCACAGGATCGACGTCGGTGTTGGACTGGGTCTGCATCGTGTTTCCTCCAAGAGCGCACTCCGCACCATTTTGTGCATTTCCCGTGCGGTGGTTTGGAGGCGACGAGCGACCAGCAAACCTTACCAGCTATTTGGGGATGCAAAGCTGAGTGCTGGCCGATTACCAAAGCATTGTTTATTTTATTTTACTTTTGTTTTCCCCGTGTTTGTATACGAGTCTGATTGGAGACGGCTCAATTAGGAATCTTAGTTTTTACCTGACCTTTCATTGTTATTTGCATTTATTTTCATGAAATCATTATTTGTCGAATTTTACTTTCCTTGTGTTGTGGATTTTGCTGTCCCATCGTTGTGTTTGTGGGTTTGGATTAACCCCTGCGTGTGTTCCGATCAGATAAGGCCTCGAACCTTCCCGCACGCGTGAAAAGACAATACCGCCAAGTTGGGTATACATACATTTCTGAGTAAAGCTCGTTTCGGCCATTCGTCCTCTTGGGGTCTTAACCCTGGGGACATGACAATATTATGGCAAAGAATGAGATTCTGGCTTATATTTTTAAGTATTACTTTACAAATAGCACAGATATTTATAATGAATTGAATACTAAAAATGGTTAAATATAGAAGCGAGCAAAATATTTTTTATTTGTATGACTTTTTTTTTTCATTGAGGATCGATCAAGAAGAACACACAGACGTCAGACTGCAACAAAAAAGAGATTGAAACAGCTGTTGCAAAGTGGTTGATTGGCGGGCGAGACAGGGGCGGTAACAGAGCCAGGCGAGTGGAAGAAGCCTGCAGTAAACAAGCCAACAGACCACCTGACCTCCCTATTGCATAAGCAGTAGTTTTTCGAGCTTATTCTGCCTCATTTTTGCTTTTGCACCCTCTGCTCTTTCCCTGCTCAATCCCCTCCATTCCTTCATTTTCTCCATGTTTCCCTCTATTTTGTCCCTCATTTCTGCTGTTGATGTGTTTCCCTCCTCCACTCGCATTCTACTGTTCTTTTCGTTTTGTTACATCCTTATCTGTTCTATTTTGTAGCTCATCAATGAGCCATTAATGATCTTGTATAAAAATAGTGATTAAATACACAGACCCAAGAAATAAACTGTGAATATGAATTAATGAAATATTAAAATAGTATGAATGGTTGGAATGGTGAGAATGAAACCTGAAGCATGTTCAAAGATGACTAATATTTACACAACCAAAGCACTTGCTGTGTGAAAGTTGAGCAGCATGTGAAAATATGAACCCCCCCCACCCTGGCCCAAGCATGAAAATTGAAGACCAATGAAAATCTGGACCAACGGGCCCACGAGTGCATCAAAAATCCTGTAAAGATATTTATGTGATATTCAGAATTTATTTCACAATAATAAAATGCTGTACTAACTGAAAATAATTTTCCCAGCAATGGATGTTCAGGTGAAATAAAATATTTTCCCCAAATATCACTTTTTATTTCCATTGTTTTTTGTTACAATTTGGACCACATCACCACCAAAATGCATATTTTGACATGTACTTTTCAAAATTTTCTGGTGGAGCATGCCCCCGGACCACCCACCCTACAAAGGAGTACTTTTACTTTTTGAAAGCTTTTGCAGTTCCACCCATGCCCCTCCTTGAACGCCTGTCCACAACGTTTTGAGATATCCTGCACACAGAAATAGACCAATGGGTGAAAACAACTGCTGTTCACCTTTGGACAAATCCCTCTTGCTGCAGGCAGCTGCTCGTTTTGATCCTTGCTGGGACTCCAGCAGTGCCGCTGATGCAGTCAGTGGTCGATGGAGGTTAGAGTGCAGGAGTTTTGGAATTTTTGCCAGGATGCCGGCGATAACTCGCCTACTCTTTGCCAAAGTCACCGTGAAATCTATAACATCCACTGACGAATGCAAAAGCAGATGGACCTAGTTTAACTCTACCCAACGCAATACCATCAACAGCGGTTGCTAATGAGGTCTCAACTCAAGGTTGCCCAATTGCTTCTCCTCCCATGCAAGAGAGATCTTCACAGGGTAGAACCAGGGACCACCACCAAAATTGGCAGTGTACGTGGTCACATGGATTTTCACAAGTTCACATACACACCAGTTCCTGACAATGCTGTTTCTGTCCAAACATCTGCTAGATGCTTATAAGGACACTTTTATAGCCCAATCGCATTCAATCTCACCTCATAACGATGTTTTACATCGTTGCTAAGATTTTACAGGAAATTGAACGACACACGGGCGGCCTACACAACAAAAATTATGAACAGCATCACTTAAGGATCTTAAGCAATGGCGTTCAAATCGTTGCTAAGGAGTTGTTTTCACCGCGCTAAAATGACGGCGGCCCTTGCTAACGGGAAGTAATTGTATTAATAACATTAACTTGGACTAACGTCCATCAAGGTACACGCCACGCAAAAAGATCATCGTCGTTATACTTATAGGCTGGAATAGCCCTTTGAAAATTACACCCAAAATGAAGAAGAAGAAGAAAATTCACGACTGGGCGGTGTACTCGGCTTCGTTGCTCCAAAGGAAGTACATCTGTACATTGAGTGGCTCGACTGAGTTTTGCGTATTTTTTTACATTAATTGGCGATTATTCTTTATTAATATATTATTTTAAAATATAAACTTAACAGGTTGAGCCTATTTTAAATTTATTAAATTTATTCGGTGAATACAGTGGAAGGCAGAGAAACACGATTAGCAACTCGGAAAAGTATTAGTAATATTATTTAATAATCGTAATTAGTTGTAACATAACCGCAGCTTACTTACCCTGGCAGTTAACACTTAACATAATCTTATCGGAAGGAATAAAAAGGTAGTAAAGGAACAATGTTATTTTTGTCAACAAGAAGAAGAAGAAGATTCCTGTTGTATTAACGGTTTTAGGGCGAACGTCCAGTGACTGTATTCTACAAACATATAGTGATATACCGTGTATATCTAAAACCTGAAATACTAAATTCTCCGGAAGATCGACTTTATGAAGAACACTTTGCAGATCCTCGCACCGTGCACATCCCTACGACAAGGCCTACAGGATTTGTCTTAATCAAGGTGAGCGAGAAAACCTTGCCTAACTAGGCCCGAAGTACCTACCCCAATGAACGAAAACCCGTCATCATTGTCATTATCATTATCCATCATCATCATCATCATCATCATCATCATCATCATCATCATCATCCACATCTTCCATCATACGGAAGTAGTACAGTAGAAGGTTGTCGTCCTGTTGAATCTTCCGGTCATTGCTTTGGTCGGGTTGGTAGACGTCACATCTATCTTTACATAACTTATAACGAGGTGTGTGCATGCGTGTTGGGTACTCGGGGTAGAATTTAGACAAGTACTTTGTACACCAGACAAGGAACTTTGGCGAAGGAGGAGGCCATTTGGCCCATCATGCCTGTGCTGCACCAACACCAGCATCATCACCCATCCACATACAAGCAAGTTATGCACCATGCACAGTGCACACAGACCAATATCCCGTTCCTCATACCCCTCTATCTCCAATGCATCCAGGTATACCCATATAAATGCCATTGAAACTTGTCGACCCCCTCCACCACCACCACCACCTTTCTGGGCATACCTCCGACGGAAAGACCCCTTCCGTAAAACTATCTTAACTCTTAATTTTTTTTTTTACCCTCAATCCATGGACCTTGGTCCTAACACTGTCCACTCTGCTGAAAAAACTCCACTGCACCGATCTTATCCACACCCTTCATTGTTTTAAACATCTTGATCAAATCCCCTCACCTCCTTTCCAATGACGTGTATAAAACCCTGTCTCCTTCAGCCGCTCTTCATAGCTGAGTCTAGCTAGACCAGGCATTGATCTAGTAGCTCGACACTGAACCCTCACTATGGCAGCTATGTCCTTCCTGAGCTGTGATGACCAAAACTGTACACAATATTCTAGACTAGCAGAAGTACCCGGCATTGCCGGGCGAGGGAGGGGAGAGGGAGGGGAACGGGGGGAGAGCGAGCCCCTTAGTAAAGCGAGCGATTTTTTTTTTCATAGCGTTTCATAGCGTCATAGCGTTCATATCGGTCATAGCGTCATAGCGATTTTTTTTGTCATAGCGTTCATATCGGTCATAGCGTCATAGCGATTTTTTTTTTCATAGCGTTCATATCGGTCATAGCGTTCATATCGGTCATAGCGTCATAGCGATTTTTTTTTTCATAGCGTTCATATCGGTCATAGCGTCATAGCGTTCATATCGGTCATAGCGTCATAGCGATTTTTTTTTTCATAGCGTCATAGCGTTCATAGCGTCATATCGTTCATAGCGTCATAGCGATTCTTTTTTTTCATAGCGTCATAGCGTTCATAGCGTCATATCGTTCATAGCGTTCATAGCGTCATAGCGTCAGCACGTGATCGCTCTGAGCGGATCAGCGCCCACCTGCTCTGATTCCGTTGATTCCGTGCGCTGAAATGCGCTGAGGTAAATATGAATAAAAAATATGGATCGTCAAATATTTTGAGTTCGGCCATGTTCGTCCCAGGCTCAATGGCCATGTCTATGCCAAATATCAAGCACGTAAGCCTCTCCGTTTAGGAGTCTATCGGTAACATTACACACACACACACACACACACACACACACACACACACACACACACACACACACACACACACACACACACACAAACTGTGTTTTATATATATAGATGGGGCCCTCACTAAATTATACAATGTAAAAAACCTCTTGATTTACAATTGATCCCCCACGAATACAACCTAAAACCCAGTTTCCATCCACGTAGCTACCTGACCAGCCACTCCACAAGCCCTTACCTTGGCTAACGACCTCATATGTGGTACCTTATCAAATGCCATTTGAAAGTTCTACACAAACAACATCCGCTGCACTACCCTCGTCTACCCAATCAGAAACCACTTCTTAGAACGCCAATAAATTTGTTAAGCAGGATCTCCCTTTTGGAAATCCATGCTGACTGCCTTTAATTAGTTTGTATTTATTCAAATGTTTTAATATTCGTCCCTTAATTAATGTCTCCAACACCTTTTAGGGTTGAGAGGATAACCAATGTTTGGCCAACCTACTCGTAAATATTGGAAGTGATGGTGCGACTGCAACTGATGGAGGAAAGCTATTTAATTACTGAGTTACTCTTTGACTGAAACAGTTCTTTTGTAGACAAGTATAACTTCTCAACCTCTCACCGTAAACAGCTTCAGAGTTTGTCCTTTAGTTGCTTGGTGTAATGCTGGAACAAAGAAGTGATTGGGTCTGAAGCTACTAGGCCGTTAATGATCTTGTAGTCTTCATTCATGTTACCTTATTGGCGTCTGCAGTGAAGGGAGAGCAAACATATCCAGTTGTGAGTCTTTCTTGATATGAGAGTTGATCGAGTTCTGGTACTAGCTTTGTCACTCCCCGTTGCACCCTCTATCACAGTGGTTCCCAAACCCATGGTCGCGACCCAAATTACCCAATGTGAGTCGTAAGGATGTTCCTGAGGGTCTGAAAAAAGAAATATTACATTGTTATAAGGGAATTACTTCACTGGCACAATATGAAGGATTATTGAAATAGTAATTAAAGTAGAATAGTTAACATTGCAAAAAGCCCCATAACAATGGAGAGGAGCTGGTGAAGCCAGCAGCAGTGGCAATCGTGAAAACTGTTTGCGGAGCAGATGTTGCCAAGAAGATTGAATCGGTACCACTTTCTGACAATAGCATCAAACATCAAATTAATCTCATTTCAGATGATATTTTGGCACAACTGATTGTGGCACTGAAAAAAGCAGGAAAATTTTCGTTGCAGACGGATGAATCAGTAGACACTGCAGGTGATGCTCAACATATGGCTTTATTTTGGAAGAATTTATTTTCTGCAATGCCCTGTCATATGTACCACCACTGGAGAAGACATCTTTAATATGATGAACAACTTTTTCAAGAAACATGATCTACACTGGTTTAATTGTTTGGCTGTGTGCACTGACGTTGCTCCATCTATGATGGGAAGTCGTTTGGGTTGTGTTACTCGTGTTAAAGCAGAAAGCCCTGATATCATAATAATTCACTGTTTCTTACATCGGGAAAACCTTGCCACTCAATGTTTACAACCGAACCTCCATGTAGTTCTCAATCGTGCTATCCAAGTTGTGAATTTCGTCAAGGCCAGGGCTTTAAACCCACTCATTTTTCCATAAAATGTGTGAAGAGATGGGATCACATCACCAGGTCTTGCTGTTCCACTCTGATGTTCGTTGGCTCTCTCTCTCGAGGGAAGATTCTCAGAAGAGTTATTGAACTAAAAACGGAAATTGATATTTTTTTGACGTGAGAGGAGACATGCACTGGCAGACTGCTTTAAAGATGCTGCTTGGCTGGCAAAGCTTGCCTATTTGGGTGACATCTTCATGCACCTGAATGAACTGAATTCAGACATGCAGGGCCATTTTCATGCCATGGTGGACATAGGTGAAAAAATTGCCTCATTCAGTCAGGAAACAGCTTGCTCTTTGGAGTGAAAAACTGGCTAAAGGAAAAATGGCTGCCTTTCCTGAACTGAGTGCTGTGCTGGAAGATGCTTTGAAAATCACCATTTGTTGAAATTATGGTATTATGATACTGTATTTAGTGTACAGACAAAAGCATAGCCCTAGCCCCAGCCAATGAAACTGCCTCGGTAGCCTTTTGATGACGTGAGGAGGAAAATCCATCCATCGTTTTGCTTTTCTTCTCTTTATTTTATTTTAGGATTGTTGGCGGTATGGCCTGCGGATTGGTGTTGGACCCCAGACGGGACTTCCCGGCTTGGCTTTCGACCCAGGGCGTCAGCTCCCGTGTGGCTCAGGTCGTGGAGCGGGAGTTGGGGATTGGAGATTATGAGGCGCTGCTGGCGTGTGCAGAGAGTGCTCAGGTTCGCTCCGAGTTGTTCGTGCTGGCCCGAGAGCGGCTTTCCTTCGCCACATACGCCGTGCTGAGACGTGCCATTGAGGGTTTGGCCTCCAGGCGTCAGGACGGTGTCGAGGCAGCTCACGGAATCGATGCCCTGAGTCTTCAGCCATTCCTGAGTGGTCTGCTGGATTCCATGGTGGTGCTTTTAACCACTGTGAGTCAGGAACTCTCACTTTCCGCGCAGAGACTCAGTTCCTTGGAGCCTGTGATTTACGGGCAAACGGCAGTGGAAGCTGAGGTTACCACACAGGCATACGCGGTCTCAGAACCAGGTTGGATGGTGTGGTCACTCTTTTTTATCTGCTTGCAGTTTTTTTGCTATTTCTCTCAAATTTGTGCCACCACTTTTTGTTTTCATTTTTCTGTTTTTACTTCACGTGTGAAGCGCATAGTGTGGCAAAGCAGTTGGTTCACTGTGTTTGGCTGTCTGTCTGGAGTCGTGATCAGGGAAGTACTTGATTCCATTCGAATGTTTTATTTTGAATAATGTGGAACATGAATCAGAACATTTGGATGAAACTTGGTGGATGATTTCAGTAGGTGACAAGAACAAGCCAATTCGATTTTCTAGTGAGTGCCGTTCTAGTTTTTTTGTTTTTTTATGTTTTCACCCTAGTCTGTCTGTCTGAACAGGGTATCCCAAAAGGTTGTGCACAGATTTGGCCAAAATCTGTTGAACAGGTTGGGTGTGTGACAAGGATTCATCTATTTGATTTTGGTGAAGATACGAATTCGGATCCGGTTACGAAAGGTTTTTTTATTTTATGTGTGATTTTTCACCATTGAGAGATGGGGCAAAAAACAATATACTGTATAACACGATATTTCAAAAAGTTTTGAGATGAGTTGCAACAAAACTAGGTGGATGAGTTGGGTAGGTGACAAGAACAAGCCGATTAGATTTTAGTTCAGCTCTAGATCCATATTCGGCCTTTCAGTGGGATACAAAATGTAAACTGCTCAGCCTGGCGGAGCTATGCACTCTACTGAGTGTTGTTCTAGTTTTTTTATGCGTTGCTCCCAATGGCAAAGCTACTTATACATTACTAGCAGGAGTACCGGGCTTTGCCCAGGTAAAGCTCTAATCCTGTTGGCATTTTGAATACATTTTTATTTGTGGGGGCCTGAAACACTTCCCTTCCCACTAAGGAATGGGGTCTGAGATCATTTAATATTACCTTCCACATATCTACAAAGGCCTAGCACACACTATAGAGTGATTTAAAAAACTAGAACAACACTCTTCGACGTCACGACGTTGACCGATATGCCTCCACCCAGTTATCATTATAAGACTTGTACCAAGTTCGATTTAAATCCATTCAGCTGATCTCAAGATATCACATTTTTACCTGACATGACCTCTGACCTTTGGCCTTTCACCTCAGGACCCCAAAATCGTATCAGGTCATCTTTACCTCATTATACATACCTGCACCAAGTTTGACTAATACCCCTTCAGCCGTTCTCAAGTTATCGCGGTAACGAAAACCTATCACGGAAGGACGGACGGACGGATAACCTGAAACCATAATGCCTCCGGTGACTTCGTCAACGGAAGCATAAAAATCCAAATATTTTTTTCAACTTGTTTTGCCTGAAACACTCCCCGGCACTCACTGATGAACCTCTGAAAGTTTTTACGAAGATCCGTTCAACCATCCCTGAGAAAACTGGTGACACACAGACAGACAGACAAACATCTCTCTTGTAGTATAGATTTACAAATCACCAAGAACTATACAAAGTGACTGTTCAAATGACATGGTGGTATTCTTTTGATTGATATCATTTCTTGACTTTGTTGGAACTCTAATGGCAAACACAGGATTGCAATAAGTGATGCAAGCAGCATTTGGTGGTGTGATATAATGATGTGATGTGACAATGTCCCTGGAGGAGTGATACAGATCACACTGAAGTTTTGCAACACTGGGCATTAAGCCTCCACATAACCAGGCAGCTGCAGAAAAACCCAATTGAACTGGATGACAAACACAACCCTCGTCAAGGAAGATTCCATGAAGAAGAGGGAAAGTCGAAAATTTGATCTGTTAAAGAGGACAGAAAGAAGATTCGGGAAATGCTCACTTACATGTAGTTCGTGGGCCAAGGTGAAAATTTGTATCATCTCGAGGGACAAAAGGGGAGATTTTTTTTCTGAAAGCCTAATTCATATAGTTCACAAAAATGATGTGGGGCATCTGGGATGATAACTAAGCACCAACTACCACCTTATTGGTGGCTATGGTAACTTATAATAGCATTGAGATATTCCAAAGTCATATGAGAGACTCAGTCATTATTTACATGCGTTAGATCCAGTGTAGATCCCAAATTGTGTCATCTGGATGGCACAATTATGACGAAAAAACCCCAAAATGGCCAATTTCTAGACTTGACCTTGAATTTGATGTATGATCTTGACTTCTAAGTGTAATAAAAATAATAATAATAACTCATTTATTTTGTATAGCGCTTTTCAAGAAGCCCAAAGGCGCTTTGACAGAGTGGAAAACATAATGCATAACAATACATGAAAGTATACCAAGTATACCAAAGTAATGAAAAGTATACCACCATGAAGGCCATCATCCATCACAGCTATGGGTTAAGATTAAAAAATCATGTTGATAACCCATCCAGTTATTGAAATATGATACTTTCTGTATTTCCATAGATTTTGCCTTTGTCACCATATCGGTTGCTACAGCAAACCTCAAAATTATCTGTATTGAACAACAACATTGAAGTCTCAGAGTGACTATATCCTGTACCAGAAACAGTAGTGATAGATGTTTCAGCTATCTTGTGAAGGAACTTTGGCTGAGATTGTGTCAAATCCCGGGGCGAGACTAATAAGTGCAGAAAGTGGGAGCGATCAATGAGAGGAGAATGTTCCTGCTTTACTCCTGCAAAATGTATCTTAGCCTGAATTGCATCAACATGATTTCACATAGATTGCTTTGAAATGACGTGTTGAACATTTATTTGACACTCATTTAGTAACCATGCTCGTGTTAATCTGTGTATGATAAGCCCTGTTGATAAGCTGGTATTCTCTTGCAGAGGCAATGATTGGGACAGGATCTGAAAGTGAGACTCACATACAGGAATGTTCGTCAAATCAAGTACTGAATGCTGACTTTGTGAAAACGGAGCCTTTGTCATCAGGTGATATGTGGCTGATATACTCCATATGAGTGTTCTTATTTGTCACCAAACGCTCGTGGCAGCGTGAAGTGTCTTCTGTCGTGATTTTTGAAGGTCACGTGCAATTAAACTGATGATGTTTTCCTTTCGAGGTTGACAGGTGCTGTATGTGATTGACTCGAGTAACAGGAAGTTGGGGGAAATTTAAGGAAAGCAGTGATGATCTTTTATTAATTTTGAGGGAAAAGAAAACCTGTCTGTTAGCCCACCATCGGTAAGCTTGCCTACTGGCCTGTACTACCCAGAAGGTAGTAGGGTATGTATAATAATTAGTGAACGTTTCCGCCATTGAGAACCAACCCAGGAAAGGTCACCATTCTGCAGCATTGCTGTAGGTAAGTTAGGGCAGGAACCTGGAATCTGGTTAAGGTAGGGCACTTGGCACACAAGGGCCTGCTCTTTCTGATGGGTGGATCTCCACTTACTAGCAGCATCAGGATGTTTAAAATTAGGTGGGGAATCTAACTGAAGACAAGTTGGCTCTCGTATGGGATCAGCACTCCCCTGCAAGCCAAATACTATTATTTTATACATTTTCCATTTTCAAAACAGTTGTATTCATGTTCTTGGGAATTATTTGAGGAACCACTGATGACGGACCTCTGGTAGCTTTTATATGTTGCTGTGTTTGAGCCTGGGCACTAACTGCTGAAATCTAGCTATCCGACTTCTTCCCAACATCTTTGTTCCTTTCATACTACTTTCTACTTTTTCAGAGTTCTCTTTTTTCATTCTAATTCTTGCTTTTTCTTTGTCCCTTTTTATATCCATCTGTCTAAGGAGAAGTCAATTCTTGCAGTAAGTTTTCTATAATGCTCACTTGACTGCACCTGGATGGATTTGAGTGCAGAGGAGTAGCAGCTGAAACTCGAATCCGATCCAGGTTCCTCCTGATGACTTCATCCTGTGTTGTTGCAGGCAGTGAAGTTGTCCGAACAGAGCTGGACTCTGCGGTCGAAGAGTGCAGACTGCATATAGCCAAGCAATGCCACGTAGTGATTCTGGATCACTCACAGCTGAACCATGACAAAGCTCAAAGAGGGAAAGGTAGGTGAGCCTGGCTCGAGCTTAAGCCCGGCTCCTCATTGTTTATCAAGAGAGCTTTTCAGGGAAACTACCAAACACAGAGACTCAAATTTACTGTTGTCTCTACTCACCTTTACCCGCCCACTTGCATTGTGGAATATTTTCCAAAAATATCGCCAAAACTGAAATTTTTCTCGTACATCTCCAAACTGAATCTTCATTGAAGGAAATGCTCCTTCTTTTAAAAGCTTTTAAAATCATTTTAAAATGCTTCAGTTTCATTATTTTTCTTTCATGAGTACCCCAAGTATTTTTCTTTGTGACAATCTATTCGTTCTCCACTTATTTTTACAAATCTGTCTATCACCTAAATATTTTACAAATCTGTGTATCACCTAAATATTTTACAAATCTGTCTATCACCTAAGCGCTTCGTACACCAACTCTCCTCCCGCACCTGGCCAAGTTAGCGGCACCACGTTTTTCTGTGCAACAACAACAACAACATGCATTTTAACGCCATTTTCCCTGCTAGAGCGGGGGTTAGCCTTGCGGTCCCCATGACAATCTTCTCCATTTTGCCCTATTTTCTGCATCTCTTCTTGTTAACCCCCTTGCCCGCATTTCTTCTTCCACCATCTTTAGCCAAGTCTTTCTCGGTCTTCCCCGTCCTCTACTTCCTTCTACATTCATTTCCATCACTCTTCTCAACCAGTCACTTTCATCCTTCCTCAACACATGACCAAACCATCTCAACCTGTTCCTCTTCACAGCATCAATCACAGGCTCTATTCCCATCATCTTTCGCAATTCATCATTTGTCTTCCTCTCTCTCAACGATACTCCGCACATCCATCGAACCATTCGCATTTCCACCCTTTCCAACCTTCGTTACTGCTCTACGTTCATTACCCATGTCTCGCTCCCATAAATCATAACACTTCTCACACATGCAGCACACACCTTTCCCTTCAGCTTCAACGACACTCCCCTCCTCATCAGCACGCCACTCAGTTCCCGAAACTTCTTCCATGCACATCTCACTCTAGCAACCGTTGCCGAGTCTGATCCACCTTCTCCATTCAGCATGTCTCCGAGGTAGCAAAATGTTTTCACACCTTCCAGCTTCACGCCGTCTCCAAGATCCAACTCAACATTTCCTCCATCTGCAGCTCCCTCTGTGCACACCTTACATTTGAATGTAGCTGCCACACTGGTTAATGACCATCTCAGACCACTACATTTTTGATGAACCCACTCAGCGCACATTGTACATTGAATGGAGTTCACTCCGACACCCTTCCTGCACACAGCACAGGGCCACTTCCCAGTTCTTTCCACCTCACCACATGCTTTACCACTTGCCATCACCTTCGTCTTTCCGATATTCACCTTCAGACCTTTTGTCTCCATACATTCCTTCCACTTGTTCATCTTTTCCTTCAGTCCATCCATGCTTTCCGCAATCAACACCAGATCATCTGCATACAACAACTCCCACGGTAAACCCTTCTTTACGTTCTGAGCCAGCACCTCCATCACAGCTACAAATAGTAGTGGACTTAGTACCGACCCCTGATGCACTCCCAGCTTCACCTCAAACTCACCACTGTTCCCGTCCTTCGTCCTTACAGCTGTGCGTGCTCTCTCGTACATTGCCATCACGACTCTGATCAACAATTCCTCCACTCCTAACTTCCTCAATGCCCATGTCAATACTTTGCGTGGAACCCTATCGAATGCTTTCTCCAGATCAACAAACCCAAGAAACAACTTCTTCTTCTTCTCCATGTACTTCTCCTGCAACTGCCTCACAATGAAAAGCGCGTCTGTCGTTCCCCTTCCTGGCATAAATCCAAACTGCATTTTGTCGATCTTCACTTTCTTCCTTATCCTCCTCTCCAACACCCTTTCCAATACCTTCATTCCATGCTCCAATAACTTTATCGCTCGGTACGAGCCACACTCCAGAGGGTCACCTTTCCCCTTGTACAGAGGGACGAGGGTACTCTGTTCCCAACCACTGGAATGCGGCCTTCTTTCACCACCAGATTGCAGATCTCTGTCATTCTCTTCACACCCCAATTTCCTGCTGCCTTCAACATATCTCCCACAACTCCCGTCGGCCCTCCCGCTTTTCTACTCTTCATTGCTTTTATCGCTTCCTCAACTTCCTTCTCAGTTATCTTCTCTACCGGTCTTAAAGCTGGGTTACTCTCTATGTTGCCATCCCATTCATTCTCTGTATTCAACAGCATTTCCATATATCTTTTCCATCTTCCTTTAATTCCATCTGGGTCCACAACGATTTGTCCCACTTCATCCTTCAAGCAACTCACCCCCATCACATCACACCTCTCTTTCGCTATCTGCTTTGCAATCCTGAATACTGCTCTCTGACCCTCTTCCGAATCGAAGCGTTATCCGAACATTTTCCTACACGCCTCCTGCGCCTTTGCTACCTCTTTCTTTGCAGCCTTCTTGGCTGCCTTATAACTTTCATGCTCTGCTGTTTCTGCTCCCGTACCCTTTGCCTTCTGCCACTCCTTGAACTTCTTCCTCTTCTCGTCAATCCTCTTTCCAACTTCATCATCCCACCACCATGTTTCCGAGTGCCGCGGTGGTCCTTTTGTCCATCCACATACCTCACCAACGGCTCCCAACAGACTAGCTTTC
This sequence comes from Myxine glutinosa, assembly GCF_964187855.1. Taxonomy (NCBI): domain Eukaryota; kingdom Metazoa; phylum Chordata; class Myxini; order Myxiniformes; family Myxinidae; genus Myxine; species Myxine glutinosa. The sequence continues at coordinate 165,542,677 of NC_136265.1, forward strand.
ATGGACATCCAACCACTTTCAAGCTCAACCACATCATCCTCTACCCCACTCAGCCTCTCTTTTAATGCCTCCCTTGCTGTCACCTCTTTCAACCTCCACACCTTCATTCTCGGTTGGTACTTGACCCGCCGAGCTCTCCTCGCACCTTTTACCCTTATGTCGCAGACAACCAAGTGGTGCTGTGAAACAGCCTCCTCCCCCGGAATCACCTTTGTGTCCCGGAGGTGCCCCCTATCTCGCCTACACACCATCAGGTAGTCAACGGTTGTCGTCGACCCACCTGACGTGTATGTAACAAGCTTATTATCCTCTTTCTGGAACTGAGTATTACAAATCAACTAATCAGCTCCATCAGGAAACTCCAAAATCCTTTCACCTTCTCCATTTCTCACACCATATCTGTAACCCCCATGAACTCCCTCAAAACCATACATACTCCTTCCCACATGTCCATTTAGGTATCCTCCTACCACAACAACCTCCTCATCTTTCACGTTTTCCATCAGCTTCTCGATCGCACACCAGAACTTGTCCTTCTCTTCATCGCTCCGACCAACCTGCGGAGCATATCCCGAGATGACGTCACCAAGAGCTTTCCAATCATCATTTTCACCATCATCAACCTATCACTCACTCTAGTCACACTCACCACACTGTCTCCAAACTCCTCAGAAAACAGGACACCAACACCATTCACGCCCTCCAGGCACCATTGCCACACAAACTTGTATTTCTGTCCCTGCCTACCCTTCACCATTCTCACACCACTTCCCTTCCATCTCGTCTCTTGCACACAAAATATGTCCACTCTTCTTCTGACCAATACTTCCACCACTTCTCCTGATCTCCCTGTCATTGTCCCTACATTCCATGTCCCAAACCTCAGAAACCGATCTCCACTTCGGGCTGTACCCTGCCCATATGTAGTTGTAATTGTCATGGTTCTCTTTTTGAGGCAATGTTTTTATGGCCGGATGCCCTTCCTGACGCCAACCCTCTTAGTCGCCTCTTACGACACGCAGGGATACGGTGTACCTATTCTAATCCAGGGTACACACTGGGAACGTTTTTCTGTGCCTTCAACAAAAATTCCTTGTACCCATCCCATGATCTTTGTCCCCATATGTCCAGTTTGGGAATCTTGAGAAATCCTGTTTGCAAATTTGTTTGCTCATGACAGTCAAATCCCATTCACATCATTTCAGTGTTAAGCCCCTCCATAAGTCAGTACACTATTACACTCCACCATATCTCTGACAAGCCTGCGTCATTCCAATTCCACCCCTTCTATGTGTTCATCACTTCATGTCTCCTCTTTCTGCATCTCCGTTCAAACCACCTTCTCAAAGTTTCCTCCTCGGGCCACCGTCTTAAAGCTTTCCCCCTCAGCTCACCATTCTTAGCTTTTCCCCTCGTCCCGTCTTCTCCGTGCTTCTTGCCTGGCCCCGCACCCTCCCATCTCCCATCTCCCCTCTCATCCCGCATAAAAAAATGACGAGCACGATGGCGGGCAAGAGCGATTGCACTCCTTAAACATGAGTCTGCATTTGGTCCTCTTTTTTCCCACCTGTGCAATCAACTTCCACATTCTCTTCAATCTCATTCTTTCCTCCAATTCTTCAAGACTGCTTTTCACCAACATCTCAGAACATCCCCCATCCAAAACCATTATCTTTTATATCCCATTAACCACCACTCTGACATCCCCAAGCCCACCTTTTTCGAAATTTCCAGTTTTTCCTTCCTGAGAGTTTGTTTCTGTATTCATATTGTCCACCCCATGCATCCTCCAGGGATTATCCTGGAGGATTTTAGCAATGGGAGAAAATCTCCCTGTGTACAAATCAATGAGATTTTTCCAAACACGATGGGATTATACAAAATTGTTTTGAGATAAAATTTTACTCACGCTCGTCAAATCATTATTCTCGGGGTATTAATTAAAAATAAATATGGTCAAGAAAACAAAGACTTGTGTGTTTCTTTCTGTATTCAAATAGACGATCTCACTCCCTGTGGCTTTTATTGCGTAAATGATTAATCATGCCACAGATAAGTTTAACACATAAGTTGCCATGAATTAGCACATTTGATCACATTTAATAATACTGATTGAAAACATCAAAAGTCATGTTGTTTGATCACATGACAATCTCCGCCTCCCTGAAGATAGATTGTTATCATAAGACAAGAAACAATGGTCTTAACCTTAGACAGTAAATCATCATCATCACCGTCGTCGTCATCGACAAAATCGACATCATCATCATCGACATCGGCCACATCAACATCGGCCACGACGACATCGACATCGATGACGGCATCGACAACGACGACCACATCGACGACATCGACATCATTATCATCATCGACATCATCATCATCGACATCGGTGACATCGACATCATCATCGACATCATCATCATCATCGATATCATCATCATCATCGACATCATCGACATCATCATCGACATCATCATCATCGACATCGACATCGACATCATCGACATCATCATCATCATCGACATCATCGACATCATCATCATCATCGACATCATCATCATCGACATCATCATCATCGACATTGACCAGTTTCCAGATGCCGATATATGTCGGGTTATTGTAGTCATTTGAAATTATTTGTACCTTGACTTGGACTGTTGACTAACTTCTCCGATCTACATTTTGTTCTGATCGGCATCATATTTCTTTTTTTTTCTTTTTGTATACAGAGTCGAGGCTCGTGAAAGAGCTAACATTTATCAAACAAACAAATCAAACAAGCAAACAAAGCATATAAAAAGGGGAGCGGTCGACAAGATGGGGAGAGAAGGGGAGGAAGCACACAAACACAACATTTGAGAGCAGGGACATCGGGAGATGTGTGGGAGGGAGAGGGCCTGGGGGGAGGCAGGATAGGTATAAAACGCAAGGACACCAAGGACTTCCAGGAAAGAAGTCAAAAGTCACCTCAAAAAAGTGGATTTGGGGTGAAATTAGCAGGGGTAGAAAAGATCAAGGTTTTGGATTGGGGAAGATAAGAGATGGTGGGGAACAGCCGTTTTAAAGACCGGGGGGAGGAGTGGGATTGAATAGAGTGAGGGAGTTTGTTCCAGAGGCGGGAGAAAAGAGGAATGAAGGAGTGAAGGTGAGCAGAGAGTCTTGATTTTGGCAGTTTAACCATAAGAGGGTTGCAGGTAGATCTTGTGTGACCTGTAGGAATATTTGGGGGACAGAGCCCAGAGAGAGCTGGGGGGGCAAGGCCGGAGAGGATTCGGTAGAAGACGGAAAGACCACCAACCTGCCTGCGGTGAGTAAGTGAAAGGCCCTCGGAGATAGCATCATCGCGGGAGATTCCAATGATTCTGAACGCTTTGGTTTCAACAGCGTGAAGACGAGCTAGGTGTGAGGCAGGAGCACCAGCCCAGAGGGGAGAGCAGTACTCCATTGAGCTGCGGATGAAAGCCTTGTATGTGGTGAGGAGCTCAGGTGTGCCAAGGAAGGACTTCGCACAATGGAGGATGCCCAGTCGGCGACTGGCTTTGGAGGCCAGCTTGGAAATGTGGTTTTCCCAGGAAAGATCATGGCAGATAGTGAGACCCAAAAGCTTGAGTGACAGAACTTCTTGGAGAGGATTATTCAGAAAGTAGATGGGAGGGTTGTCCAGTCGGTCTTTTCGGAGAGACATCGTAAGAGTGTGAGATTTGTCAGGATTGAAAGACATGTTCCACGTGTTTGCCCAGTCTGTGATTTTGTCCAGGTCTGCAGAGAGTGAGGAGGCTGCAGACTGCCGATCTGAGGGATGAGGAATGGAGCGGCAGAGAGTGGAGTCATCAGCAAAGAGATAGAGAGGATTTTCAAGAGAGTCAGAGAGATCATTGATGAAGACCAGAAAAAGCACAGGGCCCAGAACACTGCCTTGGGGAACTCCAGCCTGAACAGGAAGAGGAGATGAGAGAAACACATTCAGGGCCACACGTTGACTACGACTATAGAGGAAGTCCGCCAGCCATGCGTGGAGATTTCCATGGATACCAAAGGAGGAGAGTTTGGTGAGCAGAGCGGGGTGTCAGACCGTATCGAAAGCACGTGATATGTCGAGGGAGACAGCTCTAATTTCCTGTTTGGCATTGAGGACCTCCATCCATTGTTGAGACAGCAGAAGCAGCATGTCCAGAGTAGAGTGACCTGGTCTGAAACCAAATTGATGATCAGAGATCAAGCCATTGGAGAAGAGGAAAGATTTCATATCTGAAGCAATGATGGATTCCATGACTTTGCTGATAATTGGGAGAAGGCTGATTGGTCTGTCGTTGCTAGGATCTGTTTTTGCACCTTTTTTGTGCAAAGCGGTGATGTTGGCTGATTTCCAAGCAGATGGCAGTTGACCTTGAGCAAAAGAGAGGGTGAAGAGAACAGAGAGAGGGAGTGAAAGAGCGGAAGAACAGGATTTTAGGACCCGTGGGCTGATGCCGTCAGGTCCAGTTGCAGAATCAGAGTCGAGGTTTGACAGAAACTTTCCCACCTTGTCAGGAGGAAAGGACACGTAGTCCAGGAGCAGCTGGGTACGACTGGGTACGGTGGGTACAGAGAGGGATGGGTTTGGGACACAAGATTTAGAGGCAAACAGAGTTGAGGCATTCAGATTTCAGCATTCAGCATTCATATCTCAGCCAGTCTCCGAATTTAAGGACCCAGCTGTCTTGAAACGTTATTAAGGTTTTGCCGGAAGTAGCTGTCTGCACTGTGGCGGCCCTGGCCACGGTCCCGCTTACGCCCTGCACACGTTCACTAGCTGGATCATCCTGGTTGTCCTCAGTGTTAGAACTACTGCTGGTACCTATAAAGAATCGTTTTATACTTTGCCCATCAGGCTGTGGTTGCGGAGGTCTCTTTTTCGGCGGCATTTTCGGAAAAAGCGTAATCCAGAAACTACTGCAGACAGCGAACACGTGGTTGCCGAAAAGCCGTCGTTTAATGCCGCAAAACATTGTCACGGCTACCTTAAAGCGTGAAAGCGAAATTAAAATGACTACGGTCTGTTTACAGTTTAGAATAGCTTCGTCTTTGACAACTTCCAGACCTGACAAAAGCAGTTGTAAGTACACTATTTGAGCCTGTTTCGCCTAAATACTATACCGCGACAACTGACACGCTCTATGCGATTTTTTTTATCGCTCTGGCCAAAATTATATGCGATATTTTCCAACTTTATGCAAGAATATCGCGGAATCGCGGCCAAAGTCAATCCCTGATCCTCCCTTATCCCTCTTTCTTTTCCACATCCAATGTTTGTCCAAGTCTCTCTCTATTTTGTTCTCCAACTCTGTTGTTGGTGTTCCACACCTTTCCTCCCCCACTGCCCCCCTCTCTACTGTTCCTTTTGTTCTGTTGCATCCTTATCCGTTCAGTGTTCTAGCTCTTCCACAAGCCTTGATTCTGTATACAAAAACGTTTTTCTATTCCACTTTATTTTTCTATTTAACCCCATCCTCATTATTTATTAAACATGTATTTTAAAGTGTATTCTCTTTCAAAGTACATGTTTGAGGTCATCTCCGGTGGACTCATGTCACCCGTTAGGGAGACAGAGTCCCTTACAACATGAAATGGACACAGTATCAACCTTGAAGAATTTCAATTGCTGTTTCTAAATAGAGTAATGATCACCAATGTACCCATTTTTTTCCTCATTAACTACGGAACCAAAGCTGATGTTACACATCTTACATTGCAGGTGCATGGAACAGTGGTTTAGTTTTATCACGTGTTAAAACAATTAATGCAAATGAAGCCAACATTTGATTCTGGTATCTATTAAACTGCAATGATATTCTGCTCAAAAATTAAAGTTGCTTAAAATTTATTTTTAAGAATTAAAATTAAAAATTAAATTTTGTACTGTTTTATTAAATTATTTAAAATTCATTATTAAATTATTATTTTTTAATTCTGCAAGTTGCCTATGTGCTGTTGGCTTGTTTAATCATGGCCGACGACTTTGCAGTTCCATCTGTATGTGCCAAAGAGGAGCAAACACAGACTGAGAGAAGCTTGGAAAGCAAAAAAGGTTGGTTATGACTTGAATTAGCTTTGCCCTCTCCCAATGCTGCTGGTAACATGCTTTGCAATAGCATTTTCTGTTTGTGTTATTCTAAGAGTCTGAGTTTGGTTGTGATCTCCCTCCAGTCGAGAAGACCGAGGATTCAAACATGCACAATATTGCAACAAGCGCTGTCTCTATCGACAGCCATTCAATCCAACATGCTTCATTTACCACTCGGTGCCAAACCGAGCAAACGGAGCGCTTTCCCGGGCTGAATTGCTCAGGCGGAGCATCGTGGGACAATCCCGGGAGCAGACGACCAGAGATCACAAGTGAAATGTATCGTCAAGAAGCATCGTTTTGCAGGCAGGATCCGGGATCCCTCGGAAGGCCCGAAGATTTTTGGCCAACGCCTCCAATGTATGTGGCTCCGCCAGACAATGAGTCGACCGCGGTCCGAGTCGACTGGCATGTGTCAGCCGTTGCCGACACGGCTCGAAGGGCAGGTGCAAGTAGTAGTAGTGGTGGAAGGAAAGGTGGACGGGGTTGCTATAGTGAGGAACGGCGATTTCGCTGTGAGGAGTGCGGCATGCGTTTTGGGCAGTCGCACAAGCTCGTGCGTCACATGCGACGTCACACAGGAGAGCGCCCCTTTTCCTGTGACTCTTGTGGCAAGAGATTTTCGCGCTCCTGTAACTTGGCACGACATCGACGCACACACGCCCGCACGCTCGGCTTGCCGTAAGTTGAATGCGTTTGGTGATGCACCTGGTTTTTTGCACGAATCGAGTGACATTTCATTGCCATATCTTTATTTTTATTTTTTTGAGTTTGTATCGATATAGGTATTATTTTTATTCCTCTCTATTTGAGTTTCCAGATAGCTTGATGAGGTATTGCCTGACATTAGTAATAGTTGTGGCTTTCCAGTACATATTGTAATTCTTGTGCCTGTGTTTTACTGTGTTGGCAGACCTACTGTATGAACAGAGTGGCTAAGAACGAAGAGTTGAATTGCACAGTTGGCTGCTTTCATTATTTATTTATAAATTTTCAAATTGATCCATGAACTGAGCGGCATTGAGCTGTTGGGATGTCTGTCTGCGTGTCCTCATCATTCGCCTTGAAGATCCTCCTGTCCAGCATAAGCTGTTTATGCTAGGCCCATTGAGCTAGCTCATATGGTGAGAGACAGCTGCTACATGGTGCTGTTTATAATTGGAGTGTAACAGGTTGACCTTTCGATGCTGTTGTGGGAGTGAGAAAGACTCCAATTCATTCATTCATTCCCCTTGACTTTTGTTCATTAGGAAGAGTATAATAATCAATTTTGTGCCACATTAAAGTATAAGTGGTGTCTGCAATTGATTTAAACGAAGAACATATATTTGTTTGAAAAGGCGAAGCATTTGAATGTTTTGCTTTGGACCGATATTTCATTCTACTCGCATCACTGACGTACCTATTTTCACAATGACTGTAAATATGTGTGAAACTCTGATCCCTGACCTTTTTTTTGGCAATCACCTTTTTGGTAGTATCATCGTCGTTTTGTTTTTTTGAACCATTTTTACATATTACCATTTTCAGTACATGCATTTTGGGATGCAAACCTTTAATAAAACAATATTAAGCTGACCAGTTATGAGGTGCATTGGTGTTGGTGTTGGTGCATATAGAGAAAACACTGTTCTTGGTTCGTTTTGTATGGCATTTTGTTCTAACAGCATGCCTCATTAAATTGCGGTGCCATTTATACGTAGAGTGCATGCATTAATTATTGGGGTTCATTTTGTATTTCTTTCAAATTTGTCATCAATCCTTGCATTTGTTCTTTGGTTTGTGAAAACAAACATTTGTTGATTTGGGTTGCAATTTCAAGCTATTTTTTATCTTGTTACATTAATATATATATTCAAAGACTAGTTTTTCTTTTATATGCAGTTGTTAGTTCTCTGGCACAGATTCCCTCAGTTAATATTATCTCTCAAACATGCCCATCTATTGCTCAAACTGGTTTACTAATACAATCTTGTCATGTTCGTTGATGTTGTTGCTTCAACTTAAAGTAAATTATTTTTTTTCAGAAGGGAAGCCTGGAGGTATAATAAACTTAGCAAAAGTAGCCGTTCCCAGTCATGGGAAATGCAAGCACAAGTACCCGTCCATGACGGGAAAAGTTTAAGTTAATCTATCAATATAAATTATTTCATGAACTTTAAAAAGGTTAATTGTGTTGCACTCCTGCGATGTCATCTGCCATCTGCTTGGAAATCAGCCAACATCACAGCTTTGCACAAAAAAGGTGCAAAAACAGATCCTAGCAACTACAGACCAATCAGCCTTCTCCCAATTATCAGCAAAGTCATGGAATCCATCATTGCTTCAGATATGAAATCTTTCCTCTTCTCCAATGGCTTGATCTCTGATCATCAATTTGGTTTCAGACCTGGTCACTCTACTCTGGACATGCTGCTTCTGCTTTCTCAACAATGGATGGAGGTCCTCAACGCCAAACAGGAAATTAGAGCTGTCTCCCTTGACATTTCACGTGCCTTCGACACGGTCTGGCACCCTGCTCTGCTCACCAAACTCTCCTCCTTTGGTATCCATGGAAATCTCCACGCATGGCTGGCGGACTTCCTCTCTGGTCGTAGTCAACGTGTGGCCCTGAATGGGTTTCTCTCATCTCATCTTCCTGTTCAGGCTGGAGTTCCCCAAGGTAGTGTTCTGGGACCTGTGCTTTTTCTGGTCTTCATCAATGATCTCTCTGACTCTCTTGAAAATCCTCTCTATCTCTTTGCTGACGACTCTACTCTCTGTTGCTCCATTCCTCATCCCTCAGATCGGCAGTCTGCAGCCTCCTCACTCTCTGCAGACCTGGACAAAATCACAGACTGGGCAAACAAATGGAACATGTCTTTCAATCCTGATAAATCTCACACTCTTACGATGTCTCTCCGAAAAGACCGACTGGACAACCCTCCCATCCACTTTCTGAATAATCCTCTCCAAGAAGTTCTGTCACTCAAGCTTTTGGGTCTCACTATTTGCCATGATCTTTCCTGGGAAAACCACATTTCAAATCTGGCCTCCAAAGCCAGTCGCCGACTGGGCATCCTCCGTCGTGCGAAGTCCTTCCTTGGCACACCTGAGCTCCTCACCACATACAAGGCTTTCATCCGCAGCTCTATGGAATACTGCTCTCCCCTCTGGTCTGGTGCTCCTGCCTCACACCTAGCTCGTCTTCACGCTGTTGAAACCAAAGCGTTCAGAATCATTGGAATCTCCCGCGATGAAGCTAACTCCAAGGGCCTTTCACTCACTCACCGCAGGCAGGTTGGTGGTCTTTCCGTCTTCTACCGACTCCTCTCTGACCTTGCCCCCGCAGCTCTCTCTGGGCTTTGTCCCCCAAATATTCCTACAGGTCGCACAAGATCTGCCTGCAACCCTCTTATGGTTAAACTGCCAAAATCAAGACTTTCTGCTCACCTTCACTCCTTCATTCCTCTTTTCTCCCGCCTCTGGAACAAACTCCCTCACTCTCTTCAATCCCACTCCACCCTCCAGGTCTTTAAAACAGCTGTTCACCACCATCTCTTATCCTCCCCCATCCAAAACCTTGATCTTTTCTACCCCTGCTAATTTTGGTCCCCTTGTGTTTTATACCTCCCCCCCCCCCCCCCCTTCCCACGCCTCCTCCCCCCAAGCCCTCTCCCTCCCACACTTCTCCCTGCTCTGAAATGTTGTGGTTGTGTGCTTCCCCTTCTCTCCCCATCTTGTCTTCCACTCCCTCTTTTTGTATATTTTGTTTGTCTGGTTGATTTGTTTGTGAAATAAATGTTAGCTCTTTCACGAGCCTCGATTCAGTATACAAAAAAAAACTCCTGGTTACACTCAGAACCAATGCTACGTGCTACTTCTACCACCCACCGCAAAATGGTGGTGCAACTTCGGGTGGTGAAGGTTGATTTGTCCAAAAATAAGACAAAATGTAGCCATTTTAACTTAAATGTGTTACTCCATATGTGTATTAAACCTATAGTAAGGGCATTTTATGAGATATTTCACAAATCTGTTAACTAAATTGTTACCAAAAAATTTCTTCACCAATATGTTTGTAAAGGTGTGTAATAACATGTGTTAAAATGTTGAAGTTCAACTCCCGTGGGAAACCCAGAAAAAAAGCTGTTGAATTCGGGTACCGAAAAATTATTTTCGAGAATTGTTATTTTTTTTAATCGGCCCTTAAGTAACTTATGAGGGGTCAAATAAGGATTTTTCATGATTCTGAGTTGATTGTTAACATTTATATTTTCACTTTTACATTTACACACAAAGTAGCTTTTATTTCACATACATATATAATACTCAAGAGTTATTTCTCATTCACAATGTCAGAAGTTTCAACAGTCATTGTCTATGTCTTATTCAGACTCAACAACATCATGACTGCAGTTTCTGCATGTAATGCCATTACAGTCTCCACAGGCCGAGATGCACGTGACCCCATTCTTCTTGCAGCTGCATCGCCGGTTGCTGCAATCTCCATGACAATTACAGCTCGTGAACTGCAATAGCTCCTCAGGAGCCGTGGGGTCCAGTGTTGGAACTGGCTCATACCCATGCACACCGATTGTCCATCCATAGTCACTGGGGTTCAGAGACATGCTCTGTAGAAGGATCCAGTCCCGGGTCTGCAGGTAGGCACGGAGTGAATGTTGTGCAGCTGCACCCTCTGTTGGAGGTAGAGTCTCTGGTTTGATCACTCCTGCCGCTGCCTTCCTTGAGAACATGTTGTACCGAATTTCACCCAATGTAGTATCTCGTCCATGGTAAATGTACTTGAAAATCGCAGTACCAGCCTGAATCACTGTTTCCTTGGTGGCTTCTGTGTCAAGGAAGATGTCGATGTACTCAGCCGCGTCCCCTTCGCAAAACCTTTAAAAAAGCACCAGGTCTATGTAAAACCTTGAGCATCCATTTTGACCCAAATCTATGATCAAGTTGTATGGCAAGCCCCATTTGGTGTGGCAATACTCCAGACCGAGGTCGACAGGCCTTAATAAAATTCTGCCCCCAAACGGCAACTCTTTCGTCTGTCTTGACAATCGGTCTCAAGAACATCTGAAGGCTTGCAGGAACAAGTGTCAGCTGACTATCGATGTCAGTCATACTGTGTGTGGTGGGGTATGACTTTGGACCTAAATCAATCAAGGCAATATCATTGGATATGAACTTGAGTGCCGTCTTTATGATCTGAGTCTTCTCATCTCCATGGTCAAGATTAGCATGATGCTCTCGCAGAATATTGTCGGTGCCATCTTTGAGACAGAGTACATCTGCCCTTCTTTCCTGTGTTGTGAAATACAAGGTGTCTTCGTATTTCTCTAGAAGTTTTATCTTTAGCCAATGCTTTGAATAAGAAAGGCTCTTCTCTGGTGACTGATCAAACTCCTGCAGCTTTTCATGGACTTGGTCCATGTTCATTACCCCATGCTCTAATTCTGAGTCTAACCATTCGCAGAATTCAATAAAAACTGCCTCTCGCTCCTCATCAATACTCCTCTGTCCTCTCTTCCTTTTTCCTTCCTCATCAGTCTTGGACAAACTGTCACCTCTCACAAACATAAGTTTGCATCGCAAATGGTACAGTGTTTCTTCTGCTACCAAGTCGTTGATCCCTTCCAGGCGTCCAGTGACTTCAGTGCCCCAGTCATCCCCGCGACTCCGTGCTGTCTTCAGCAAGCTTGCCTTCAGTGTATCTGCAGTCAAATTATCTGGCACTCTGTATTTCTTTCTAGCTTGTGCTGGATTATTTTTGTAGAGCTGGGCTGGTTGGTTGCAAAGAATGCATACATCCTTATACAGGAGGTCAACTGACTGTGATCTTCTAGAACTGCAGCCAGTTGATGAACTGAACTCACAAGTAGTGCGTCTTCTCTTCAACTTTGATGACTCTTTCTCTGCCTTTGATGCTTGAGCTGACTTATTGGTGGTTGCAACAAAGTTGTTGTACAGATCATTTTTACACTTCTGGTGGTACCTCAGTTTTCCTTCCTTTTGAGCCTCCTTCATACGTTCCACAACAGTAACATTTTCGACAGTTTCTGCTTGTTTCAATAAAGTTGAGTATCCGTTTGGAGTTGCCTGTATGAGCCTTTCAGCTGGTGTATCCAAGCGTGCACAGATGAAGCAATTGAGCACAGGTGGAGTAACGTCTTCATCCATATTGCTAGACTCCATGTCCTGAAAAGTAGAAAATGAGATATATTTAGAAATTATTTTTCCACAAAGGAGTGTCTGTGGTGAAATATAAATGTTAACAATCAACTCAGAATCATGAAAAACCCTTATTTGACCCCTCATAAGTTACTTAAGGGCCGATTAAAAAAAATAAAAATTCTCGAAAATAATTTTTCGGTCCCCGAATTCAACAGCTTTTTTTCTGGGTTTCCCACGGGAGTTGACCTTCAACATTTTAACACATGTTATTACACACCTTTACAAACATATTGGTGAAGAAATTTTTTGGTAACAATTTAGTTAACAGATTTTCATATGTTTCCCTTACTACTACTTTAATCCAGATGTTCATATTGATTTTAAAGTTTACTGAAAGGAACAATAAAGTGACTGACTGACTATATTGCATCAAGATAAGTGAGATGAAAATGCAAAATAAGCAATCGGCAGCTTTTCAAATGCTGCGCGGGAAGCTGCCGCCATGAACAGAAGACAGACGAACGCACGATCAGATATATACATATATATTGTTACGGATCTCGGACGTCGGCTCTCCCCTTATCAAGGGGGGGTTAATCCCCTTGTCTTTTTATCTGGCCGACCCGAGTCCTGGGGGTTATAACGCCCTTCCCGGCGCGGCGTTAGGTAGGGTTTGTTAGGCCTAGGGGTTCACTACTACCTAATTACTAACGCCGGCCGGAAACGAGGGAATAACTCCCGCTCGAACCACGGATATGATGGAAGATGCCGAGCGGATAGCAATCCGCGATCCGAGCTATTAACAATGGGACTAAACCCGATTATAAGCGGTTGCGATGGTGCCACGTTTACCCAATGAGAGAAAGGACGGATGCGATCGGATAAGAGGAAACCAAGAAAGAACAGGGCAATTTATTCACAATGTACAAGAAGGAGAAGAGGAAATGAAAGAATGTACAGGATAGGAAGAGGAAGAAGCAGCACACAGGGCAGTCTTAAGACAGTCTTATTCTTAATACCCCAGACAAACGTACACACTCACACGGGGATTGTCGATGGTTGATGGAACAGGTAGAGGGTCCGGCGATGGGGTCCAGGCTCCGGTCCAGCGACGAAACCCGGCAGGCAGTTCCGCGTGTAGTTGAGCGCGACCGGACGGTTTTATATAGCGGGGGGAAGCTGGTGTCCTGCGTACGTAATATGTGCACACTTGTGCCAAACGCCCTCTCTCCAAAGTCCTCCTTTGATAAAGGTGCGCTCTCCCAATTGTCCAATGCAACGCGCGTTTCCCAGCGAGTCCTTAACAAGCGCTGCCGTATCTCTCCTTCAAGCCAAAGCAATGCGCTCGCTGGCAAGTTCTTTGATCAGCGCACTCCCCCGACCAAGTCCGAGTTCTGCGCACCAATCCTTCTCTGCGTAAGTCCTCTTACAACGCGCGCACCTCCAACAAGTCCAGTTACAACACGCGCGCCTCCGACAAGTCCTGTGAAAGGGCTTTGCGTTCACACTTATATAACTCACCCAAGCGATCACTCCGCCAGCCCAAAACCACGCCTGTCGGCGATGTCCCTTCAGCCCTGGTTGGCTGGTGAGGTTGGCTTCAGCCCGCCTTTGACGGCTGGATGACGTGGCCACACCTTCTTCCTGGCGTTCCGCCCCCTTTCTCGGGCCTCACCGCGTGGCTTATGGCGGCGTTTGGACGGAAGCCCAGCGAGGCTGCGAATGCTGCTGGCAGAGGCGCGTAACAATTTGGGAGGGGCCATGGGCAGACTGGAGGTCGCATAATGGCGTCGCTTGGAGAGGGAGGTTGCAAACTGAACGGACTGGGGCCTACTTCTTATTTGATTGACACAACGCAGATTCAACTATTAGAAACACGGCCTTATCTAAAACACATACTAATGAAATAACTGAAGTCCTATGGTGGCCTACGTGTTGCTTGTGGACTAACTATGGGGTGCTACCTTTAACCATTTAATAATGTCATATTTACACAAGTGAGGGTTCTAAAACTGCAACAATGTATATATATATATATATATATTGTTACAGACGTGGCTTAGATGTTATTTTACCGAGCGGTTTTGGGATGACCACGTCTGCACAAGTTACCGATTATACTCGAAGTTGACTAGTCGCGCTATGCTAGGTCAATGAAGGAACAGACACACGGCTGGGTTTCAAATGACACGACTCCAAGGGTTCAGTTCTCAAGACCTCCGGAGGAGATTATATTCGTTACGGAAGGTCAGATTACAGGGACGAGAGGGACAGCAAAGGAAGATAGGCACTTAGACACAACCTTATATTAACCCCAACAGACGACAGGTAAACGGGACAAGGCTGACTCACACGGGGGTTGATGGCAGGAAAGCGGTTGTCGATGGCTCCAGGTGCACCTGGGCTCAGGGCAGGATCGACCCGGTCCGGTCCAGAGATGCGGAAGGTTGCACAGCGCTCGAGGTGGCGTCTTTTCGTCTCAAGCTGGGGGCGCATCTGACGTCACATCCGGCGCGGGGCCGCGTATATCCGGCGGGGAGTGACACGCCCTCGGCTCGTTAGCTCCGCCTCGTGGAATCGGCACGTTGCTTCTCATTGGGTGCGTGCGGGGGGGTTACCGGCTCCGCCCTTGACGAGGAGCTGACAAGGAGCCCCTTTGTGGTAACCCCGTGGAGCGCATGGTCTGGAGCGCGTTGTCTGGAGCGCATTGTCGATGGCGGCTAACCGAGCCGGTGGGAGGACGCATACTCCCCCCCGCGCAGCGCCGTGCCCCTCTGTTGTTGTAGACGGGGAAGAAGATGGGAGGAGGTATGGGAAAGGTCCTAAACTCACTACTGGTGCCATATAATCACATTCTGGTGCAACGAAGAGTCATAATTAATGGAAACGAGTCCTTAACTGACATAGACTAAGAATAACTAGCAAGATGTCCGAAAGTTGTCTACGTGTGGTGCGGTGGACCTGGGCACGACATTTAATGGGGGAAAAAGGGGAAGGTCGGCTCTACTGATTGTTGTTTACAGACAATGGGACTAGGGAATGGGGGATTGGGGATAGTTGGGGAGTATTGGGGAAATAGGGGAATATTTACAAGCGGATATGGAGGCCAAATTCCATATTCGCAACATTGCACCCTTCTCTACCCTCGGGGCGTCCCGACCCGATAAATTTTTACCTACTTTAGTGTGGCACGCAATGTAGTTCCCTCTACTATTAACTCTACCCTGAGTGCGACAGTTTTACAGATATTCACAAATGAGTAAATATGTCCCCCTGCGACGTTGCACCCTTCTCCTCACAGAAACACACCCACAGGATAACCGAATCCGGAAAGAATCCTCAAACTAAACATACAGCCGGTAGGGAGCATTATTTACACAAGACTACGCTGATTTTTACACTACGATCCAGGACCTGTTTTTGGAGGAACACATGCAGATGTTATGCATAGAGAGAGCACGCATGCTAGCATCGATACACCAACCCACGAGTGCTCTGTGGCCTACGGCCTTTAATAATGTGCAGAGCACCCCTTCCAAGCATCAAGCACCACCCCATCACACAGTGAGCACCATCCGGTGCACCAATAAAGTGTCTATAAATCACCGGTGGTGTCGCAGCCGGCCGATGTTCTGCCGCTGGTCTTGCCTTCGTGTGGTGCACTTGGCCTTCTTGCCTCTTTCAAAAAATAAAGAAAGGCGCCAACCGCGTCCATTTCTATATTGTGGCCTTCAGTGGTGTCAACTAAAAGTGGTTCACCTGCATGGCATAGGTGCCACGTTGACCCATAGGTCCATCCACGGGTGGTGCTTGGCCGCAAAAGAGCTGCGGTCCATTGTGGGTGGCCACAAACATTGCGGTCCGTATGGTGTATCGATCCAAGCAGCAAGCAGTGAAAGTGCAGGCCCACAACTGCGTAGCCAGCACCTCTCTCTCCTCTCTCTCTACCCCAAAGCCAGATCCTCGGAGGTGGGAGACAAAAGAAGCAGACAAGTGAGTAAGGTGGTAAGGGCGCAAAAGTGCACGCAATACAAGATGATGCACACTGGGGGCACATGGGAACCAGGTGAGACAGGTACGTTCCTATCGTACGCCCCCCCCACCAGGTAACCTACATGGCCCCTCCCTTACCCCTTACTGCATCCACAAAACACAACACTACCCATAAACATCTACTTTACAAATCAACAAACATCCCTACTGTCTTCCCCGTTCCTCCCATAAACCAAATTCGTCTTCTCTCCCTCCTAACCAATCAAATTTGCCATTTTCAACTCTCATCAAAATTTGCCATTTTCAACTCAACATCAAAATTTGCCATTACCAATTCATCATCAGTCCCTCCTAGGGAGGGAGAGATGGAATCACTCCAATGTCTCATCCACGTCGTGATGCGTCTCACAATCCACACAGCAATTTCATTTCCTGCAACAAAACAAAGAAAACACAGGTGTGGAGTCATCATCATCACCACAGGTAAGTGGCGGCGTATGGTGCGACAGGTTCATCAATCCTAACTATTTCCTAAATGACTTTAACAACTTTACACTACCCGGGGTCTTTCTCCGGCCAAACCATTGGCCTTCTTACACTATGGGTTCTAAAAACCAATTCCCATTGGCCAACTGTGGTGCTTTTCAATTTGGGGTCTCACTCCCCCGATTCATCTCCCGGTGCCCTCGCACAATTTCTGGGCTGTGGCGTGTACCTCTCCCAGTGGGTCTACCCACCTGCACACCTCCACCACTGCAGTTGCCTCCGAGCTTACCTGCTCCTCACCCTAACCTAACTACCTGGGGAAGGCCCTCTGGCTCTCTCCCCACTCGGTGCCCTCTCTGGCACTGGGCTACCCGGGTCCGTCCTCCGGATCCTCGGGCCCCATCCACAACTCTACCGGCTCCCAGAGCCCACCTGCGGCCTCACCTGGCCGACATCCTCACAGAGGTGGAGTGCCCAACCAACTACACACACTAACAGGCTACACGCCCAGCCATTTCCACAACACTAATGCACCCACTCACAACACCATTCTGCAACCGCACCACAAATGCCAATATCCAACCACAACTTACCTATACCCTCTACCTAACACTTACACTACCCGCCCCGGGTATTCGTGAAAGGGGTCCACTCTTCCCCCATCCACACCTTCGCACCATGCACACCACTCCGTACCACTTACTCCAACTCTCCACACACCTGTACTTGCACACCTGTGCTCTCACACTTGGTGCCACCTGCACCCTTCTCTCCCCAAGCGCATTCGCGCTGATCCACACACTCACTACTCATACACTGCTCCACACACCTGTCCAGTTGCACACCTGTGCAATCACACCTGTTCAATTCTCACACACACACGGCATCATCTCAGCTAACTACTCCCTTCTGAAACTTGCGCTTCCCAGTCGTCCCTTTAAACTATTGCGCTCCCTCGTCATTATAATCCACACTAATCTACCTGCGTCCCTACTACAGGTATCAGTCACTACCTAACCTTATCGTCACCTAATGTCATCTTCGCTAGATCCCTACACACCATATCCTAACCCACTCGGGCTAGTTTTCACTGCCATACACCCCATAATCTAGTGCTCCTTTGCCCCCATATGGGAAGGGTGGCAGGGATGCCACCCTTACCCACCGGGCCCATCGCTCACTACCAATTTTGCACATCAAATTTCCACAAATCAAAAATTTGCCAATCACTGCCCATCATCTGCCAATCACTACTGCCAATCCTTTGCCAATCATCAAATTTCGCTTTTTTTCTAATTTTGGGTCTAAAACACTAACCTCATCACCCAGTCTACTCAATAATGCCTCTCGGTGCGCCAATTCCTGTCCAAAGCCCGGCTTCGTAAAGCCAAGCCATGAATGCTGGTTGTTCTGTGCCAGCGGCTGGGTGCGTCCGGCATTCGGTGCAGGGACGGGGGCTCACCCGTGCCGAGATCCCACGCACCATCTCGGCACGGAGCCATCCAATGTCCCGCTCTCGACCTGCCGGCACGTCTCACCAAAAAGTGGTCGCCATGACGACCCTTTCTATCCAGCTGCCCGCTCCGCCTAGTGGAGCACGGACGCGGCCGTTCAAAGCGAGGCCCAGCACGCACCGAGGGCCCGATTCGGCTATAAGTCGTTCTAAACTCTACCCCGTCTAACGTCGATGCTTCACCTGGACGCTTACACCCCGCAGCCCGTTCCTTGCTCACACATCCAGCCGTCTCCATGCTCCTCGTCGTACCTTTCCTTACACACCCAGGTACTCTCATTCCACTCACAGACTTGGTCACACACCTGACCACCGAACACTTTGGCACACATTCGTTGCTCGCACACCTCACCAATACACCGCTTCGCGCCCCCTCCTCGGTCACCTCCTCTGTGACAATCACAGGTGTGCCCTCATTCGCACACCCAACCACGTGCCTCACCACCAACTCCAGCGTGCATTCCCACTCACGCTCTACCATTCCAGGTGTGCATCCTTCCATCCCAGGTGTACATCCTCGCTCACCTGTCACAACTAACTCACGCTCCATGTCACTCTCACTACTTTCACCACCATTCTTGACAGCGCACTCACCCTTACTCTTGACAGCGCACTCTTTCCTCAGGCACCTGTCCGTTACACACCTCTCTCGCGCACACCCTTGCGCACACTCTCCCGTCACACCCTCTGTAACACTCACCACAGGTGTGCATTCTTCCTTGCCTTTGACAGCGCACTCTTTCCCCATGCACCTGTCCGTCACACACCTCTCTCGCGCACACCCTTGCGCACACTCTCCCGCTACACCCTCTGTAACACTTACCACACCGCGCTTCCATGTGCTCCCTCGCACACGCGCTACGACTGACTCGCTCTCGCCAGCACCCTCGCTACTCCTTGGCACGCACTTTTTCCTCACACACCCCAGAGTCGGACTTTCTCGCACACCTCCTTTTTCGCACACCAGACCTGTCGCACACTTCACCAATGGCCTCTCACGAACACCCGGGTCCATCTCGACCCCCAAGCTTATTAAATCCCCTGGCACATCATACGCACGACCATATTGGTCACCACTTACACCGGGTCCTCTTCCTCTTCGCTTCTCCTCCATCACCTGCGAATCCCTCATCCGGTTAATGAGCACATCATCACGATCCAAACACAGACTTTGGACCAATTCTTTTATCTCCTCTTTTATTTCTTTCTTATCCCCTCTCCGTCGCTTCTTAATTTCGCTCATCCCTTCCTCCACTTCTTCTAGTTTCTGCTTCACCTCTTTCATTCCCCGGTACGTCTCCTCAAGCTCATCCTCTAAGGCTACCTTGACCGTTTCCAGGTGCGTCCTCACCTGCCGGTCCTTCGTCTCCATTACCTCTACCACCTCGTCCAACCTCGTTGTCAGTCCCTCACGTACCATCTGACATTCCCTCTTTGTCGCTATCAAGTCGTTTTTTATGTCGTTTTGTGTCGCTTTTAAACCTCCTAATACCGCAGTGTTCCTTTGAACCTGCTCCACTAACTCCGTTTGTCCCACCGTCAGCTGCTCCACCTCCTGCGTCAGGTCCTCTATGCCCCCTTGTAACTTTACAGTCCCCTTTCTCACCTCCTTCTCCATGTGCTCCTTACAGTGCCTCACCTCCTCGCGCACTCCTCCGACCTCCTCACTCACTCCTCTCCTGATCTCCTCTCCCATCACTTGCATCTCCTGCCCAGATGCCACCCTCATCTGCTCCATTTCCTCCCTGTGAGCATCCAGTTTGGCTTCTACCCCCATTCTGACCCCCTCTATCTGCTGCCCCATTTGGTTAACTTCCCTTTCCGCTTGGTCCCTCATGTCCCTCAATTTGCCTTCCATGGTGTTTTCTAACCCCTCTAACCCTTTTTGCATCCCTTCCATTTGATTCTCTTGAGCGGCCATTTTGTTTTCTACCCCCGTTAACCCCTCCTGTATTTCCCCTAATCTATCGTCTAATTTCCCAAATTTCATGTCTAATCCCTTAAAATTATTGTCTAATCCCTTAAAATTATTGTCTAATCCCTCACTGGTACCCCTCGCTTCGTCCCTCATTACCCCTATTTTGCCCTCCAATCGCTCACCCTGAGCATCCATCCGGTTCCCCAACCGCTCACCCAATCGCTCAATTTGGCTCTCCATACTCATCTGTACAGCTGCCTGTAACTGCGCAATGAGGGCCTGCATGTCAATCGGCTGCATGTTAAAGCCCGTTGATACAGCGGCCTCGGCTACCACGCGCTCTTGCGAGGCGCCATTTTGCGCGCCCGCTACTTCGTGCGTGACGGCGCTATTTTGCGAACCTGCCGCCCTCTCTGCTTCGCTCTCCTCTTGTCCCTCAATTTGGTCCTGGATCGACCCTACCTCACTCTCCTTTACCGGACCCCAGCTGTCTTGATCCGCCATAGCGCGACTTTCAAAATTCGGTTTTTTATTTTTATTTTCGTAAAACAAATTCAAATTTCGCCGTTATAATTTCGCGCGGGAAACGCGCTCCGAATCGATTCTACTTGTTACAAATTTGGGCCTAATAACGCGCGGGAAACGCGCTCCGAATCGATTCTACTTGTTACAAATTTGGGCCTAATAAATTTAGTCCCGGGTTCGAATTCCACTCCTCGACACCAATTGTTACAGACGTGGCTTAGATGTTATTTTACCGAGCGGTTTTGGGATGACCACGTCTGCACAAGTTACCGATTATACTCGAAGTTGACTAGTCGCGCTATGCTAGGTCAATGAAGGAACAGACACACGGCTGGGTTTCAAATGACACGACTCCAAGGGTTCAGTTCTCAAGACCTCCGGAGGAGATTATATTCGTTACGGAAGGTCAGATTACAGGGACGAGAGGGACAGCAAAGGAAGATCGGCACTTAGACACAACCTTATATTAACCCCAACAGACGACAGGTAAACGGGACAAGGCTGACTCACACGGGGGTTGATGGCAGGAAAGCGGTTGTCGATGGCTCCAGGTGCACCTGGGCTCAGGGCAGGATCGACCCGGTCCGGTCCAGAGATGCGGAAGGTTGCACAGCGCTCGAGGTGGCGTCTTTTCGTCTCAAGCTGGGGGCGCATCTGACGTCACATCCGGCGCGGGGCCGCGTATATCCGGCGGGGAGTGACACGCCCTCGGCTCGTTAGCTCCGCCTCGTGGAATCGGCACGTTGCTTCTCATTGGGTGCGTGCGGGGGGGTTACCGGCTCCGCCCTTGACGAGGAGCTGACAAGGAGCCCCTTTGTGGTAACCCCGTGGAGCGCATGGTCTGGAGCGCGTTGTCTGGAGCGCATTGTCGATGGCGGCTAACCGAGCCGGTGGGAGGACGCACACTCCCCCCCGCGCAGCGCCGTGCCCCTCTGTTGTTGTAGACGGGGAAGAAGATGGGAGGAGGTATGGGAAAGGTCCTAAACTCACTACTGGTGCCATATAATCACATTCTGGTGCAACGAAGAGTCATAATTAATGGAAACGAGTCCTTAACTGACATAGACTAAGAATAACTAGCAAGATGTCCGAAAGTTGTCTACGTGTGGTGCGGTGGACCTGGGCACGACATTTAATGGGGGAAAAAGGGGAAGGTCGGCTCTACTGATTGTTGTTTACAGACAATGGGACTAGGGAATGGGGGATTGGGGATAGTTGGGGAGTATTGGGGAAATAGGGGAATATTTACAAGCGGATATGGAGGCCAAATTCCATATTCGCAACAATATATATATATATATATATATATATATATATATATATATATATATATATATATTGTTACGGTCCGCGGATATGGATGTTGTTTGCCGAGCGAAGGCACCGCGGCCGAACAGTTGTTCCCCGACTAAACCCGATTCACCCAGACGTTGGCCGTATCGCGCCACAGCTACTCAATAGGGAAAAGACTAAGACGACGGATGTGAAGAAAAAGGAAGACGAAGGCAAAGAAAGGTTTGGAAATACGATTACTATTTATTACTATTTACAGGCTCAAAATAACCAAGGAGAAGGAAAGATAAGAAAATAATATACAGAAGCTTTTTAGAGACACAGTGAATTCCTTATACAAGCTTAATTAAATACCCATGGACAGCACGAACAGAACAAACTCACGTACGCAAATGGATGGAAGGGTAGGAATCGTTTGGAGGGATGAGCAGGTGGGATCACAGGGCACAGCGAGCAGGTCCACTCCGGGCGGGAAGCGAGGAGCCGGCAGCTCCTTGTATTCGGCTTTACAGCGCACGCCGGGAGCTCCTTGTATTCGGCTTTACAGCGCACGCCGGCAGCTCCTTGTATTCGGCTTTACAGTGCACGCCGGCAGGGTCACTCGCTGCCCCGTCAGGGCTTCACGCGGCTGGTTGAAACGGGGCTGGTTGAAGCGGCTCTTTGTCAAAGGCTTTTCGTATCTCTCACGCAACTCCGGTGCAACTCTGAACTCTCTCCCGGTGGACTGCCAACCCTCTTACGCACCTGGACTCATCTGCCGTATCTCTCGTGTAACTTGTCCCAGCGATCGTCACACCCTTCTCCCATACCTTCAGCGCGGGTCTGTCACGCCCCCCTCGGTTTTGGTACCGCCCTCCCCCCCGTGCTCTGTTTCGTGACCTTGTATGGTAATCCCACGGGCTTGTCTCCTTATTTGGGCATGGCGCCGACGGCACGCCCCTCGTGGCGAGCCACGGGCTTGTTTCCTTATTTGGGCATGGGGCTGAACAGCCCCGCCCTTCGTGGCGCACCCTGGGCTTGCCTCTCCCTGGCGACCCCGCCCCTCCTGTTCAAACAGAGCATGGAGCACATATTCACTATCGCAGCGAAATGAGAGGGCGTGCACCCCACGCTTGTGAACTGCTTTACCCACAGATGGAGAGTTTGGCTGGGAAATGGAATTATTGAAGGGGAGCTATTCTTAATTGATTCGGTGCAATGGAGTGTCCTTCGAATGGAAGACAAGGCCTTACTCTAAAACACATAATAAGATATAAGCTACTGAACAAGGGTTTTATCGTGTCCTTCAATGTGGTGTTTCATGGAATAACTACCGGGACGCCCTTTTTACCTTTACACAACTCTGGAGGCAGGAGGGGCCATATTCAAACAATGTTACACAACAATTTACCACTACAATACACACAATCAAAAAAATGCAATCCTCATATCCGCAACAATATATATATATATATATATATATTGTTACGGACACGGCTAAAGATGTTGCTTGACCGAGCGGAATGGCCGCCGTGTTCGTACAGTTTACCCGATTACCCCCAACTCACCCGATTCCACTCGAACGTTGGCCAAATCGCGCTACGCTAAATCAATGATGGAAAGGACACAACGACTGGGATAAATGAAACGACGCAAGGGGTACAGTTCTCAAGACCTCCGGAGGAGGATATAATTAGTGGTGGAGAAAAGGGGTAGATTACAAGGTAGAGTGAGGTAAAAGACACAGAAGAGATAGGCACTTAGATACAATCTTATCTATCCCAGACAGACCACAGACAAACGGAACAAGACTGACTTACACAGGGATTGATGGCAGGGAAGGACAGGTCGGTTGATAGCACAAGGTGCACCTTGGCTCGGGGACAGGATCAAGCACGGTCCAAAAGATGCAGGGAGGCCTCACAGCGCTCGGAGGTGGCATCTCTCTTGCTTCAAGCTCAGCGCGCATCTGACGTCACCTCCCTCTTCCTGCGCATGCTCAGCGGGGAGTCACATGCCCTCGGCTCGTTGGCTCCGCCCCAGATGGGACCGGTCCGCCGCTTCTATTGGGTGTGGGGCTTACCGGGCTCCGCCCTTGATGAGGAGCTGACAGCGAGCCCCTACTTGGTAACCCCGTCGAGCACATGTTCGATGGCGGCTCGTTGGAAAGGCCTGGTGCCCTCCCAACACCCCCCTACCAACCAAGCCGGAGTGAGGACGCGCACTCCCCGTGCCGCCGCCGTTGTTGTTGTTGTTGTTGTTGTTGTTGTTGTTGTTGTTGAAACGTGAGGAAAATCTACGGGGAGGTATTGGGAGGTCCTAAACTTCCTAACGGTGCCATACAATCACATTCTGGTGCAACGAAGAGTCAGAATTAATGGAAACGAGTCCTTAACTGACATAGACTAAGAATAACTAGCAAGATGTCCTATAGTTGTCTACGTGAGATGCGGTGGACCTGGATGCGACATTTAATGGGGGAAATAGGGGGAGGTCGGGTCTACAGAGTGTTGTTTACAGAAAATGGGACTAGGGAATGGGGGATTGGGGATAGTTGGGAAGTATTGAGGAAATAGGGGAATATTTACAAGCGGATATGGATGGATGCAAATCCCATATCCGCAACAATATATATATATATATATATATATATATATATATATATATATATATATATATATATATACATACATACACACACACACACACACACACACACACACACACACACACACACACACACACACACACACACACACACACACACACACAAGATGGAGAGAGCATAAATTTCAATGAAGAAGGAAAAACTGACTACTGCATATAAGAGGAAGAGCCTACTGTCTCAATGTACCATTTATTTCTCTCATACATTATAAATGCATCCAACTAAAATTTGCTGTAGTTAAACATTTAAAGAGAAACAAATTTTTTTGCAGAGCACTTAATAACAAGACCAATAGTCGAACAACGGCGTCGCTGGGCCTGGATCTTCTGAGTGGATGATCTGCCTTCCCCCTGTCATGTAATCAGATCCTCAGCTCTGATTGGTTGGCGTTTTTGAGGGACATACAGTGCCTATATAAAGTCTACACCCCCTTTCACAATTTTCACCTTTCGTTGCCTTATAGCCTGGAATTAAAATGCATTAAATCAGACTTTTTCCACCTTTATTTACCCATCGTAACCCACAACTTCCAAGTGAAAAACAAATTCTACAAATTTCAGAATATCAATTAAAAATGCAAACCTAGAATATCTTAGTTGGATAAATGTCCACCCCCTTATAATAGCAATTGTAAATTATTAGCTCAGGTGTAACCAATCATCTTCAAAATGCCCCACAAAATGCCCCAGCATCACTGCCCCATGATCAGAAATACCAAGTTCCAACATAGGCGGATTAGAAACAGGAACATCACCAGTAATAACAGACTTTCTATAGGCGCTGTACATACATACACCGGACGGACAGGCAAACTGTTCCAGATGGCATTACCCTACGGTCTGCGCTGTAAAAATATGGCTGCCGAACCACATCACCAATGACGTCATCAATTTTTTTCCTCAACAAATTCATCCCTAGATCATGCTCAAGAAGTTTCACACTGCTCGGATGAAGCATTATGTCGATTTCTGACGTCATAATGAAGGCACCTGTGACATCATCATTGACATGTTATTCCCCATGGAGAGTACTTTTCAATGAGCCACGTTTCAATTTCTTCCATGGAGTGATTTTGGAGATATAGAGGTGCAAAGTTTTTCAGTTTTTCCAACATGGCGCCCGTTACCACGTGACCTATGACGTCATAATAATCGTTAATAATTGTACAGGAGGAGGCGCTCCTATGGTGAAAGTTTTGTGTCAATTGAACCAACGGTTGCAGAGAAAACGAATTTTAGACGGAATAAACCTGCTAAATGCCGGCGGAAGGGACATACAAACATACATACATTAGATTTATTAGAACATTAGAACATGTGCATCGTGTGTGGATTGCAGGTTTTTTGCGACCTCTAAAATGGCGACTGGTGACCCATGGTCATCCCATGCACCCAACCCGCTATACATTCAGTTTAGTAGAGATCAGTGATCATTCCACACGAGATAGACAACAGATAAGAGGCAGACAAGACAGCCATACCCCCAGCTGTGCCCGGTGGGACACAGCAGGAACCGATGCAGAGAGTTAGATGAGATGTGTCTTCATTGCAGGTCAGCGCACGGCGTGGGACTTGTGAGGAGGAGGAGAGGTGTGGATGACTGTGTGGGTCACTTCCAAAGTCAACAACCCGACTCAACAAAAGAAGGGTGAGAGAATGCACATCCAAGACAGATACCTGAGGCTGGGAAGCAAGAGAGCTGAAGCTATCATCGGGTGGTATGCGTTTTAGGGATCATATAACATCAGATCATTTGCTGGCAAAGGTGCGTTAAGACATGTAAAAGCATTTCTGTAAGTTAATGATGATATATCGGATGCATCTGCCAAATTCGGACTCACGATTGAGCTGCGAAATTAGATCTTTGGCCAAATGGAGTGGTATCTGTGTTGACTGTACAGGGCCGGTAGCATCAGTGTAAGTGCGGTTAGAGACCTACCTAGGGTGAGGATTATTTGTGCAGAAGGGAAAAGAAGGCCAACAACTGCATCCAACCTTGGGAACATTAACTCCACACACATGAATAACTCACTATATGGCTCTTTTCTGGAAATCCTCACAAATGCCTTGTCCACAACTTCCATCACTTACAGCTAGGCCACTATACTGGAAGCTGGTGGATGCTGCAACTCGTGAGGGTTTATAAATGCAACTGCACTTGACTGATTGTGAAATAAAGCCACGTGGGTGCTTCAAAAATAAGTTGACATGTACAGGCATGTGTGGGTGTGGAGACAGATGCCAGAACATGGTGGACAGGAGTCCTTTTTTCAAACACACAAGACTGACTGATTTGGTTATGAAAGCGGATGTCATTGCCTTTCTATCTAATGCTGAAATGCAGAGATGAGTCCCTATATTTGACTATTCGCTGGTAAAATGTGGTCCCCATGTTTCACATAACAATCATATCGTCTGGAAGATTTCCAAAGGAACATACTGTTTACATATGAGAAGAGTTACTGCTTGCGTTGTTTTTCTCTTGCGTTATTTGTGTTAAAATGCATTTTCAAATATGTATAAACATTACCAAGATGAGTAAACCTGTGTACCTTGTTTTTAATCATTACCTCTGCCACCGCATGTAGAAGAAGGTTGTTTTTCACCCCTATCTGTTTGTCTGTCTTTGAGCAGGATATCTCAAAAGGTTATGGACGGATTCCGATGAAACGTGGACAGGTTGGGAGTGTGACACAGACAAAATGATTTGATTTTGGTGAAGATCCGAATATGCATCCAGATAGGAAAAAAAATTTAATTCCCAAGTGATTCTTCACCATTGAGTTATAGGGTCAAAAACGATATATAGCATAATATTTCAAAAAGTTGTCGATGGAATTAGCTGAAATTTGGTGGAGAGGTTGGGTATGTGACAAGGATGAAATGATTCGATTTTTGTGAAGATCCGGATCTGAGAATTTTTAAATTTTATAAGCAATTTTTCATCATTGAGCAATGGGATTTTTTGAAATACACGACATGACTAAAAGTATTTGGACACCCGAACATCAAACATCTCATTCCAAAATCATAGGCATTAATATGGAGCCAGTCCCCCCTTTGCTGCTATAACAGCCTCCACTCTTCTGGGAAGGCTTTACACTAGATGTTCGAACATTGCTGCGGGGATTTGCTTCCATTCAGCCACAATACCATTAGTGAGGTCGGGCACTGATGTTGGGCGATTAGGCCTGACTCACAGTCGGCATTCCAATTCATCCCAGAGGTATTCGATGGGGTTGAGGTCAGGGCACTGTGCAGGCCAGTCAAGTTCTTCCACACCGATCTCGACAAACCATTTCTGTATGGACTTCGCTTTGTGCATGGGGGCATTGTCATACTGAAACAGGAAAGGGCCTTCCCCCAAACTGTTGTCACAAAGTTGGAAGCACACAATCATCGAGAATGTCATTGTATGCTGCAGCGTTAAGATTCCCCTGAAAAACAGCCACAAAAAGCCCGAACCATGAAAAACAGCCCCAGACCATTATTCCTCCTCTACCAAACTTTACAGTTGGCACTATACATTCAGGCAGTTGCGTTCACCTAGCATTAGCCAAACCCAGATTCATCTGTCAGATTGTCAGATGGTGAAGCGTGATTCACTGCTCCAGAGTCCAATGGCGGCGAGCTTTACACCACTCCAGCTGATGCTTGGCATTGCACATGGTGATCTTAGGCTTGTGTGCGGCTGATCAGCCATGGAAACCCATTTCATGAAGCTCCTGGCAAACAGTTGTGCTGACGTTGCTTCCAGAGGCAGTTTGGGACTCGGTAATGAGTGTTGCAACCGAGGACAGACCATTTTTATGTGCTTCAGCACTCGGTGGTCCCTTTCTGTGAGCTTGTGTGGCCTACCACATCGCGACTGAGCTGTTGATGCTCCTCGACGTTTCCACTTCACAATAACAGCACTTACAGTTGACCGGGGCAGCTCCAGCAGGGCAGAAATTTGACGAACTGAATTGTTGGAAAGGTGGCATCCGATGACAGTGCCACGTTGAAAGTCACTGAGTTCTTCAGTACGGCCCGTTCTACTGCCAATGTTTGTCCATGGAGATTGCATGGCTGTGTGCTTGATTATATATACCTATCATCAATGAGTGTGGCTGAAACAGCCGAATCCACGAATTAGAAGGGGTGTCGGGCCGGTCGGGCCACTGGCGGTGGATGGTCCACGTCGAGGTGGGCCGGCTTGAGGCGGTCTACAGAAATGCGGTCAGGAGTACCGCCGATGTCCAGGGTGAAGTGCTTCGCCCCGGTCTCCAGCACGCGGAAAGGCCCGTCGTACGGGGGCCGCAGTGGTGTCCGGTGGGCATCGTGGCGGACGAAGACGTACTCCGCCGTGCTAAGCTCCGGGGCGACGTGCGTCGGTGGGTGCCCGTGGCATGCCGTTGGCACTGGGGCGAACCTCTGGGCGGTCTCTTGCAGAGCGGAGCGCTGCTGTGCCGCGGACCATGGTGCCGTGGAGTCGGGGAGGAACTCGCCCGGCACCCGCAGCGGTTGCCCGAAGACCAACTCCACCGCAGATGCGCGCAGGTCCTCCTTGGGCGCCGTCCGGAGGCCCAGCAGGACCCAGGGGAGCCTGTCGACCCAGCCGCCGTCGCGGAGGGTGGCCCGGAGCGCGGCCTTCAATGAGCGGTGAAATCGCTCACACAGGCCGTTAGCCTGGGGGTGGTAGGCCGTGGTTCGGTGCAGCCGGACCCCGAGCCCCTGCGCGACCACCCCCCAGAGCTCCGAGGTGAACTGGGGGCCGCGGTCGGACGAGATGTCTGAGGGGGCACCGAACCGGGCGACCCAGTTGGCGATGAAAGACTGCGCGACATCCGCCGCCGTCGTCGACGCCAAGGGCACGGCCTCCGGCCACCGGGTGGTGCGGTCCACCATGGTGAGGACGTGGGTGAAACCCCGCGAGGGGGGCAGAGGTCCCACCAGGTCCACGTGGACGTGGTCAAACCGGCGTTCCGGCACCGTGAACGGGGCCAACGGGGCCAACGGGGCCTGGGTGTGCCGGTGCACCTTGGCGCGCTGGCATGCGAGGCACGTCCTGGCCCAGCCGCGGACGGCCTTCCGGAGGCCATGCCAGACGAACTTGTCGGCGATCAATCTTTGGGAGGCCCTCGCGCCCGGGTGGGACAGGCCGTGGATGGCGTCAAACACCTGGCGCTGCCAGCCCGCGGGCACGATGGGGCGAGGACGCCCGAGGGAGACGTCGCACAAGAGGGCCGCGCCCGCGCCGTCGAACGGCACCTCGGTGACGCGGAGGCCCGTGACGGCGGTCCGCAAGGCCTGGACGTCGGGGTCAGCGGCCTGGTCCACTGCCATCCGGGCGTAGTCGATGCCGAGGTGGACTGCGTGGGCGACGGCCCGGGAAAGGCAATCCGCCACCGGGTTGTCCTTCCCCGCGACGTGCCGGATGTCCGTCGTGTACTCGGACACGGCCGAGAGGTGACGCTGCTGCCAGGCCGACCACGGCTCGGTGACCTTGCCCATCGCGAAGATCAGCGGCTTGTGGTCGACGAAGGCCGTGAACGCACGGCCCTCGAGCAGATGGCGGAAGTGCCTGACTGCCAAGTGAAGCCCGAGCAACTCGCGGTCGAAGGTACTGTAACGGCGTTCGGGCGGGCGAAGCTGCCGGCTAAAGAACGCCAGCGGTTGCCAAGCTCCACGCACCCATTGCTCGTGCACCGCGCCCACCGCGTAGTCCGAGGCGTCGGTGGTGAGGGCGATCAGTGCATCGGGCGCCGGGTGCGCGAGCATGGTGGCGTTAGCCAAGGCGAGCTTCGCGCCCGTGAACGCCGTGTCCATCTGCTCGGTCCAGGTAAAGTCGCCTTTGCCCGGCTTACCTCGGAGAGCTTCGTGCAGGGGGCGCAGGAGCTGGGCGATACGGGGCAGGAAGCGATGGTAAAAGTTCACCATGCCCAGGAACTCCTGCAGCCCTCTGATTGTGCGGGGGCGCGGAAACCCCTTCACCGCCTCCACCTTGGCCGGCAGGGGGACGGCTCCGTGCCTGGTGACACGGTGCCCCAGAAAATCGATTACGGCGGCGCCGATCCGGCACTTTGCGGGGTTCACAATCAGGCCATGCTGGCCCAGGCGTTCAAAGAGCGTGCGGAGGTGGCATAGGTGCTCTTCGCGGGACGCGCTGGCGATGAGGATATCGTCCAGGTAGACGTAGACAAAATCCAAGTCGCGTAGGACGCTGTCCATCAGTCGCTGGAACGCCTGAGCCGCATTCTTCAGACCGAAGGGCATCCGCAGGAACTCGAAGAGTCCGAATGGCGTGATGACCGCCGTCTTCGGGACGTCCTCCGGCCTGACGGGGACCTGATGGTAGCCGCGTATGAGGTCCACCTTCGAGAAGAAGGACATGCCCGCCAAACGGGCGGAAAAGTCCTGAATGTGGGGGATGGGGTAGCGGTCGGGAGTGATGGCGTCATTGAGACGGCGATAGTCCTCGCACGGTCGCCATCCCCCGCCAGGCTTCGGCACGATGTGCAGCGGCGACGCCCAAGCGCTCTCTGAGCGCCGAACGATGCCGAGTCGCTCCAGGGTAGCGAACCCCGCTTTTGCCACTGCCAGCTTCGTCGGCTCGAGGCGGCGTGCCCGGGCGTAGACCGGTGGCCCGACGGTGGGGATGTGATGGGCCACCCCGTGCTTGACGGCCCCCGCCGAGAAGGTGGGCCGCGTGAGGGCCGGGAAGCCGGCGAGGAGGCGGGTGAATGCGTCCGCTGCCGGAAGCGTACAGATCAACGTGGCCGGAACCGAACCGTTCGGCAAGCCGCTTGGCAAGCCGCTCGTTGAGCTGCTCGACGAGCTGGGCAGCGCACAAGCGAGCGAGCTGAACGTCTCGGCCTGGACAAGACGTCTGCGCTTTACGTCGACCAGGAGCCCATTAGCGCACAGGAAGTCCGCGCCAAGCAGTGCCATGGGCACGTCGGCGGTGACGAACGTCCATCGGAAAACCTGCCCTCCGAACCGCAGAGAGAGGCAGCGTTTTCCGTACGTACGGATGGGCGTCCCGTTCGCGGCAAGCAGCGCGGGGCCCCCGCCCGCGGCGTGCTTGTCTGACGTACCGGCAGGAACGACACTCACCTGCGCTCCCGTGTCGCACAGGTAATGGCACCCGGATAAGGTGTCCGTTATGAACAGCAGGCTGCTCGAACGGCCGGCGCTCATCGCCACTATTGAGCGCCGGCCCGGGCGTTTCCCGACCTGTTGAAGGAGCATGGCGGATGACATTGCCGAGCCTCGTGGCCAAACTTGGCGTGGAACCAGCACCAGGTGGTGGAGCTGGAGGAGTGTGGCTGGCTCCGCCAGGCCGGTGGAGTTGGCGGTTTTCGCCGCGGTGGTGGGCGGGGCGTGGCGGCGGTCACGAGGGGCATATCAGCATGCTGCGTATGCTGTGTAAGCTGATGCTGTGGATCAGCAGCATCAGCCTCGAGGTCCGTGACGGCCGCGCCGACTCTCGCCCGCGTGTCCGAAGCGGCGACGTACCTGTCCGCCACGGCGGCCAATGCTCGGGGTTCCGTTAGCACGGTCCCGGCCAACGCGAGGCGAACCTGCGCTGGAAGTTGGCGACGGAAAAGCGCCCGGAATAGAGAACCGGGGGCTTCGTCGCCCAACAGTCACAGCATATGGTCCATTCGGACCGACGGGCGCGTGTCGCCGAGCTCGGGGAGATCCAGGAGGCGGTCGGCCCGTGCGTCGTCCGTGAGGCCGAACGTGGCTAGGAGTAGCCGCTTGAGTGCCTCGTACTTGTGGCCGTCCGGTGGGTGGCGAAGGACGGACACAACTCGAGCGGCCGTGCCGGGCCCGAGGGAGGCGACGACGTGGCATTAACGCGTGTCGTCGCCGGTGAGGCGCCGAAGCTGAAATTGGGCTTCGGCTTGAACGAACCAGACTTCGGCCTGGGCCTCCCAAAATTCGGGAAGTTTAATTGCCATTGCCTCGTCGTTTGCCATTGCAATGGCGTCGTGTTCGGAAGGATCGCTACGGCAGATCCAACGTCGAGGTCACCATGTAAAGCACGATGCTGCGCGCGCTAATGCTTACGCAAGGAAGCAAGCGGACAACGCGGTTCATAAAAGAGTCTTTATTCAAAGTACTCAAACTGCAGCACTAAACTGCTCAGGGCTGCCCGCCCCGTGTATATCGTGAGGCCACGCCTCTCCCCCTGGCGTGGCCCATCCCCACTTGGTGTGTGGGGTGATGTCACCACGTCAGTGCTTTAGTGTCCGCCACATCCGCATACTTTTGGTCATGTAGTGTACATCATGATATTTCAAAACGTTGTGGATGAGTTATGATGAAACTTGGTAGACAAGTTGATTAGATAATGAGAACAAGTCGATTCGAATTTGTTTCAGGTCCGGATACAGATATGGGCTATCATTGAGATACAAAATATACAATGTCAGCCTGGCAGAGGCACACTCTACCAAGTTTGTTGATATAAGCTATGCTTCAAAACCTAAAAAAAAACCTAAACCAAATCCACCAAACTTTGCATGTTGCCCAAGGGTATCCTAAATAGGGTTTCTGTCTGTGTAACATACCTGGGGGAGGGGGTTTAGGATGGGTGGACGTCGAGAAGACCCAAATTCTCTCTATGTAAATGTTTAATGTAGCGCCACCCGGTGGTAGCCGGTATTACAAATCACTTTGTATAAAGAAAGTTTAAACAACTTGATAATATGCATTATGGTGACGTTGATATCTGAGTGACAATAATTCGAAATTTTCAAAATGTTTCATTTCAAACCAAAGCAAACTCTGGGCTTTGCGGTGAAGCGGAAGTGATGTCACGTCAATGTCAATATAATCAGCGTGGAAGATGATCTCCAGAAAATGATAGAGTAAATAAAGCCGAATGGTCGTAAAGTACAATCTGCAGTCTTTTGATTGAATTCGTGGAGAAAGCGATGGGTAAAAATACCGATAACACATCTTAACATGGCGTGATTGTCATGGAAGCTATTGAAGTATTCAAACGTGTGGAGGCGGGAAGGCAAGAAGACATTAAAAATGTAAAATCATGTTGAAAGTGAATTTTTAATACTTTACCTCAGAGATTGTTCCTGTACATTCTGAAGTCCGCTAGCGGTGTCGTATGATTTCTTTGAGTTTTTACCTTGAAGTACAGTACAAGTTGAAGGAATTATTCAGATCTCTCCTTCACAAACTGTGCCTTCGCAACGTTTTCACAAACAAATTTATTTCGAGAACAATAACAGCAAAAAAAAAAAAAAATTCCTTCGAGCCGGATTCGAACCAGCGACCTAAGGATGCCTCAGGGAAAGTTTCTCTACAGTCCTCCGCTCTACCAACTGAGCTATCGAAGGCTATTGGGTTTTTTTATTTGCAGAAACAAATAAATATGTATCATACATTTCAACAATAAACCGAATTGTGATTAAGATTTTTTAATTTTAATTTTACAAACATCTATAAATATGTGCAGGAAAAGAAAAACTGGAAATTATCAGAATTAACTTGTTTTTTTATGCCCTGCTCGAGATAATATCCGCAGAGGTCCTTTGGTCTGTTGAAGGAGGGGCCTGAAAAAGGCCGGAAGGAACCGGAAGACATGCAGACACAAAACTACAAAACGAAAATAAAAACAATTCGTCAAACATAATTATCAAAGCTGTAATCAAAGAACGCAGAGTACGCTATTCTGCTGTAAAAGTGTACATTAAACGGGTAAAATAGCAATTCTATATATTTAAGCTCTGTTGTATTCCATGACGGTATGAGTCGCAGCAATAGCAGCTTTACCGTTATTTTGGACGGCCATATTCCGCGCAGGATATCACCAGGGTGTTTGAAGGTAAATTTGCTTTTTTACTTTTGATTTGATACCATTTACATCTTCGGTGACACAAATACTTTGAATTAAAAACAAATGTTTCTGTGTAACAAAGGATTTTTAAGATTCACGTTATCAGGAAAATGCTTCAACGTTTTGTCTCTGAATACGTTTTCGTGTTTTTTTTTTTTTTTTAGTTTCTTCCGGTGATTCAAGTTCAACACACTCGTTCTTCGATATCGTATCGGCCGTGAATCATGGCGTGCGCGATGGTGCTCGACCCGAGGCATGACTTCCAGGCCTGGCTCTCGACTCGAGGCGTCAGCTCCCGTGTGGCCCAGGTCGTGGAGCGGGAGTTGGGGATTGGAGATTACGAGGCGCTGCTGGCGTGCGCAGAAAGCGCTCAGGTTCGCTCCGAGCTCTTCCTGCTGGCCCGGGAGCGCCTTCCCTTCGCCACGTACGCCGTGCTGAGACGCGCCATCGAGAGTTTGGCCTCCAGGCGTCAGGATGGTGGCGAGGCATCTCGCGGGGTCGACGCCCTCGGTCTCCAGCCGTTCCTGAGCGGTCTGCTCGATTCCATGGTGGTGCTTTTAACCACCGTCAGTCAGGAGCTGTCGCTTTCTGCGCAAAAACTGAGCTCTCTCGAACCAACCCTTCGGGAGACGGCGGTGGAAACGGAGGAGACACCTCAACGGTACCCGATGTTTGAGCCAGGTGAGGATAATAAATAATATTTATTAAACGGACATATCTGTCAATCCATGGCGCAACAATTCATTCAAAATTTCCCATTCCGACACAGGATACTCGATTGAGGGTGCAGGAATTTGTAATCTGTTCAAGGTGCTGGCGATAAGTCGCCTGATCTTCGCGATGAACACCGTGAGATCTTTAAACATCCATCAACGAATTCCGGCAGACATGACGGGGATCCCTTTCAACATCCATCCGAGGGACGGCACATGCATTGACGAATTGCCTACGCTGCATGCGTAACACCGGGATGGCAGTCCCCAAACCCAGGCTAGAAAGCTCGGGTCGGAGGTGTATACATACCTATGTGCCTTAACACGAGCCATGTATAGGCTAAAAGTCGCTGGTCTGCACACCTACTCGAAGTAAAAAAAAAAAAAAAAATCGCACTCATGGCTGAAAGAATCGATTCAGTTTGGCATTTTTAATATGAAATAAACAAAGCCTAGAAACGAACGAAACCCTTTAGAATTACCCTTTAGAACACATTAGAATTCCCCTGCAGAACCCATTATAATTCCCCTGCAGAACCCATTATAATTTCCCTGCAGAACCCATTATAATTTCCCTGCAGAACCCATTAGAATTACCCTTTAAAACCCATTAGAATTTCCCTGCAGAACCCATTAGAATTACCCTTTAAAACCCATTAGAATTTCCCTGCTTCCTCTGACATCAACTCATCCTGGGAATTCTTCCAAAGTAAATTGCTCTCTCTCATGCACATATTTATCCCATCTCGTCTTCAGTTGTCATACCCTTCCTCCCGTCCATGGTACACGGAATCTTGTGGTGAGGCTATTGCCCAGAAACAACTTGCTTTCATCTCCTGGAAAGCAAATCCAACGGAAGGAAATCTCATTTCCTTTCACAAAGCCCAAAACAAGTGTGTGTCCACCCTCAGGAGAGCCAGGAAACAATATATCTCCGTTCTCAGGACCGAACTCTCTTATCTGTCTCCCTCTTCCAAATCCTGGTGGCGTCTGGTCAAATCTGTTTCTGGTGTTTGTTCCCCCTCCATCCCCTCCCTCACCTCAAATGGCCACACGGCTGACTCCGCACGTGAAAAAGCTGAATGCTTCAACTCTGTGTTTGCCTCTAAATCTTGTGTCCCAAACCCATCCCTCTCTGTACCCACTGTACCCAGTCGTACCCAGCTGCTCTTGGACTCTGTGTCCTTTCCTCCTGACAAGGTGGAAAAGTTTCTCTCAACCCTCGACTCTGATTCTGCAACTGGACCTGACGGCATCAGCCCACGGGTCCTAAAATCCTGTTCTTCCGCTCTTTCACTCCCTCTCTCTGTTCTCTTCACCCTCTCTTTTGCTCAAGGTCACCTTCCATCTGCTTGGAAATCTGCCAACATCACCGCTTTGCACAAAAAAGGTGCAAAAACAGATCCCAGCAACTACAGACCAATCAGCCTTCTCCCAATTATCAGCAAAGTCATGGAATCCATCATTGCTTCAGATATGAAATCTTTCCTCTTCTCCAATGGCTTGATCTCTGATCATCAATTTGGTTTCAGACCTGGTCACTCTACTCCGGACATGCTGCTTCTGCTTTCTCAACAATGGATGGAGGTCCTCAATAAACAGGAAATTAGAGCAGTCTCCCTTGACATATCACGTGCCTTCGATACGGTCTGGCACCCCGCTCTGCTCACCAAACTCTCCTCTTTTGGTATCCATGGAAATCTCCACGCATGGCTGGCGGACTTCCTCTCTAGTCGTAGTCAACGTGTGGCCCTGAATGGGTTTCTCTCATCCTCTTCCTGTTCAGGCTGGAGTTCCCCAAGGCAGTGTTCTGGGCCCTGTGCTTTTTCTGGTCTTCATCAATGATCTCTCTGACTCGCTTGAAAATCCTCTCTATCTCTTTGCTGATGACTCTACTCTCTGTCGCTCCATTCTTCATCCCTCAGATCGGCAGTCTGCAGCCTCCTCACTCTCTGCAGACCTGGATTAACTTATGGTTAATCCTCTCCAAGAAGACTTTGCAGCCTCCTCACTCTCTGCAGACCTGGACAAAATCACAGACTGGGCAAACAAGTGGAACATGTCTTTCAATCCTGACAAATCTCACACTCTTACGATGTCTCTCCGAAAAGACCGACTGGACAACCCTCCCATCCACTTTCTGAATAATCCTCTCCAAGAAGTTCTGTCACTCAAGCTTTTGGGTCTCACTATCTGCCATGATCTTTCCTGGGAAAACCACATTTCAAATCTGGCCTCCAAAGCCAGTCGCCGACTGGGCATCCTCCGTCGTGCGAAGTCCTTCCTTGGCACACCTGAGCTCCTCACCACATACAAGGCTTTCATCCGCAGCTCAATGGAATACTGCTCTCCCCTCAGGGCTGGTGCTCCTGCCTCACACCTAGCTCGTCTTCACGCTGTTGAAACCAAAGCATTCAGAATTGTTGGAATCTCCCGCGATGAAGCTAACTCCAAGGGCCTCTCACTCACTCACCGCAGGCAGGTTGGTGGTCTTTCCGTCTTCTACCGACTCCTCTCTGGCCTTGCCCCCCCAGCTCTCTCTGGGCTCTGTCCCGCAAATATTCCTACAGGTCGCACAAGATCTGCCTGCAACCCTCTTATGGTTAAACTGCCAAAATCAAGACT
This sequence comes from Myxine glutinosa, assembly GCF_964187855.1. Classification (NCBI taxonomy): domain Eukaryota; kingdom Metazoa; phylum Chordata; class Myxini; order Myxiniformes; family Myxinidae; genus Myxine; species Myxine glutinosa. The sequence goes on from NC_136265.1 coordinate 165,580,504, forward strand.
CTCTGCTCACCTTCACTCCTTCATTCCTCTTTTCTCCCGCCTCTGGAACAAACTCCCTCACTCTCTTCAATCCCACTCCACCCTCCAGGTCTTTAAAACAGCTGTTCACCACCATCTCTTATCTTCCCCCATCCAAAACCTTGATCTTTTCTACCCCCGCTAATTTCACCCCAATTCCACTTTTTTGAAATACCAACTTCTGTCCTGGAAGTCCTTGATGTTCTTGTGTTTTATACTTCTCCCTCCCCCCCCTTCCCACGCCTCCTCCCCCCAAGCCCTCTCCCTTCCACACATCTCCCTGCTCTCACATGTTGTGTTTGTGTGCTTCCCCTTCTCTCCCCATCTTGTCTTCGGCTCCCTCTTTTTATATATTTTGTTTGTCTGGTTGATTTGTTTGTTAAATAAATGTGAGCTCTTTCACGAGCCTCGATTCAGTATACAAAAAAAAAAAAAAACCCATTAGAATTTCCTTGCGGAACCCATTAGAATTTCCCTGTAGGACCCATTAGAATTTCCTTGCAGAACCCATTAGAATTACCCTGCAGAACCCATTATAATTACCCTGCAGAACCCATTAGAATGACCCTGCAGAACCCATTAGAATGACCCTGCAGAACCCATTAGAATGACCCTGCAGAACCCATTAGAATGACCCTGCAGAACCCATTAGAATGACCCTGCAGAACCCATTAGAATGACCCTGCAGAACCCATTATAATTTCCCTGCAGAACCCATTATAATTTCCCTGCAGAACCCATTAGAATTACCCTGCAGAACCCATTGGAATTTCCCTGCAGAACCCATTGGAATTTCCCTGCAGAACCCATTGGAATTTCCCTGCAGAACCCATTGGAATTTCCCTGCAGAACCCATTGGAATTTCCCTGCAGAACCCATTGGAATTTCCCTGCAGAACCCATTGGAATTTCCCTGCAGAACCCATTGGAATTTCCCTGCAGAACCCATTGGAATTTCCCTGCAGAACCCATTAGAATTTCCCTGCAGAACCCATTAGAATTTCCCTGCAGAAACCATTGGAATTTCCCTGCAGAACCCATTAGAATTTCCCTGCAGAAACCATTAGAATTTCCCTGCAGAACCCATTAGAATTTCCCTGCAGAACCCATTAGAATTTCCCTGCAGAACCCCATTGGAATTTCCCTGCAGAACCCATTAGAATTTCCCTGCAGAACCAATTGGAATTTCCCTGCAGAACCCATTGGAATTTCCCTGCAGAACCCATTGGAATTTCCCTGCAGAACCCATTGGAATTTCCCTGCAGAACCCATTGGAATTTCCCTGCAGAACCCATTGGAATTTCCCTGCAGAACCCATTGGAATTTCCCTGCAGAACCCATTGGAATTTCCCTGCAGAACCCATTGGAATTTCCCTGCAGAACCCATTGGAATTTCCCTGCAGAACCCATTGGAATTTCCCTGCAGAACCCATTGGAATTTCCCTGCAGAACCCATTGGAATTTCCCTGCAGAACCCATTGGAATTTCCCTGCAGAACCCATTGGAATTTCCCTGCAGAACCCATTGGAATTTCCCTGCAGAACCCATTGGAATTTCCCTGCAGAACCCATTGGAATTTCCCTGCAGAACCCATTGGAATTTCCCTGCAGAACCCATTGGAATTTCCCTGCAGAACCCATTGGAATTTCCCTGCAGAACCCATTGGAATTTCCCTGCAGAACCCATTGGAATTTCCCTGCAGAACCCATTAGAATTTCCCTGCAGAACCCATTAGAATTTCCCTGCAAAACCCATTAGAATTTCCCTGCGGAACCCATTAGAATTTCCCTGCGGAACCCATTAGAATTTCCCTGCGGAACCCATTAGAATTTCCCTGCGGAACCCATTAGAATTTCCCTGCGGAACCCATTAGAATTTCCCTGCGGAACCCATTAGAATTTCCCTGCGGAACCCATTAGAATTTCCCTGCGGAACCCATTAGAATTTCCCTGCGGAACCCATTAGAATTTCCCTGCGGAACCCATTAGAATTTCCCTGCGGAACCCATTAGAATTTCCCTGCGGAACCCATTAGAATTTCCCTGCGGAACCCATTAGAATTTCCCTGCGGAACCCATTAGAATTTCCCTGCGGAACCCATTAGAATTTCCCTGCGGAACCCATTAGAATTTCCCTGCGGAACCCATTAGAATTTCCCTGCGGAACCCATTAGAATTTCCCTGCGGAACCCATTAGAATTTCCCTGCGGAACCCATTAGAATTTCCCTGCGGAACCCATTAGAATTTCCCTGCGGAACCCATTAGAATTTCCCTGCGGAACCCATTAGAATTTCCCTGCGGAACCCATTAGAATTTCCCTGCGGAACCCATTAGAATTTCCCTGCGGAACCCATTAGAATTCCCCTGCGGAACCCATTAGAATTCCCCTGCGGAACCCATTAGAATTCCCCTGCGGAACCCATTAGAATTCCCCTGCGGAACCCATTAGAATTCCCCTGCGGAACCCATTAGAATTCCCCTGCGGAACCCATTAGAATTCCCCTGCGGAACCCATTAGAATTCCCCTGCGGAACCCATTAGAATTTCCCTGCGGAACCCATTAGAATTTCCCTGCGGAACCCATTAGAATTTCCCTGCGGAACCCATTAGAATTTCCCTGCGGAACCCATTATAATTTCCCTGCGGAACCCATTATAATTTCCCTGCGGAACCCATTAGAATGACCCTGCGGAACCCATTAGAATTTCCCTGCAGAACCCATTAGAATTTCCCTGCAGAACCCATTAGAATTTCCCTGCAGAACCCATTAGAATTTCCCTGCAGAACCCATTAGAATTTCCCTGCAGAACCCATTAGAATTTCCCTGCAGAACCCATTAGAATTTCCCTGCAGAATTAAACACGGTGGGTTTGAAACGTCATTCTTCATTATGACGGACAGAAGGAAGAACATTGCCAAATATGGAAGCGACTTCAACGCTTAAAAATACTATAACAGCATATTAATAATCAATCAAATCCATCTGATGATAATGGCATAATAATAATATTAACGTTATTCCAAAATGATGCTCAGCAAAGTCGATTTATGGATCTACTGTTGGAGATGGTGACAGGTGGTGGCCTCTGTGTTTATAAGTTACTAGCAGGGACCCGTGGAACACCCTCCCTTTGTTTCCGCGGTGTATAGGCAATTAGTATAGTACTAGCCGAAACCCGTGGAACATCCACGGAAGGGAGGATGTGGTGTATGGATAGAGTGTACCATTATGGATGGCATAGGGGATTTGCTTGTCCGAGTAAGAGTTAGGAAGAAAGATGAGAATGAAGAGTGCGTATATGAACAACGTATTTATTGCAATCTACTTAAATGACAACGCTACGATATACTTTTGAAAAATGAATGGATTCGTAATGGGAATCGGCATAGCACCACTCTGGGATTGTCCACTCAGTGGACGGCTTGCTGTCGCCTTCGACTGTCCAATCAGCGGACGGCTTGCTTCGCCTTCGTCCAGCAGACGCCAATACGATGGCGTCGTAAGATGGCGTCGTATCGGCAGTTAATCGGATGCTTTTGGGCCCCAACGTCGGCTAATTCAGATTTTTCGAGTATGGCTGTACGACGTACGTGATAAAGAGCGCGGTTCGTAGATCGTAAATCCATTAGTGCCGTGGGCATCGGGTCACTGGGTGCGGCGTAAAAGGGGTAACAAAGTCGAGTCCTTACGCTATTATTATATAGTTTAATACGTCATTGCGGTACGATTTATTGTCTTCAATGATGAAAGTCTTTCTTCGCCATGGGAGATAACATCGTGGGTTCTGAAATAATATACCGCTTTAGTAATGAACGTTAGTACAGTATTATTGGCCAAAACGTACCGTATCATTGGAAGAGCCGTAACGGCTACGCTTTTGATATTTGATGGTCATTTTAACAATCGGTTTATTTGTGTTTCACACAATGAAAAACGTGAAGGTAGAGCATGGCGATTGTGACATATGACAGGTTTGACCGCTTCGACGACGTGTTCGGCCTGAACGGCATATAAATGAAAATGGGTGGAGTCAGCCGTCGTATGCCGTAATGACGTTGCGTGGCGGACGGACAGACAAAAAACTGCCGCGACTTTAATATATAGATGAATTGCACGAAATGGCTGTTTTTAAAAACCCTAGTAAGGTATAGAACCACCTTTAGAGGCCATTTTTCCCTGCAGAGCATGTGTTGGCCTTTTTCGGGCACCTTGGTCCCCTTTGTCCCCTTTTTGAAGCAATGTTTTATGGCCGGATGCCCTTCCTGCCACCAACCCTGTTAGTTGCCTCTTGCGACACACAGGGAATTACCAGTGAACTGGTACTCAATTTGCCCACCTCGGAAGGATGACAGGCTGAGTCAACCCCCCTGGCGTTAATTCAGCGATCGACCGGGATTCGAACCCAGGATCCTAGAATCCCAAGCCGACACCCTAACCGCCAAGCCAACACCAGGCTATCTGAGTAAGGTATATCGTGGTAAAAATTGTGATCCTATAAAGTTTTGTTGCGATTAACCTTGGGCGCTCAAAGGAGTAGGGTCACAAACAAACGTCTCATTCACTTTTATATAGAAGGTTTTAACTGCAAATATAATTTATGCCAGGGGCCCACATCGAGCTAGGGGCCCTTAGACACGGGCACGCTCCACCACTAATTCACGGTTGGGGAGAGCTCCGAACTATTTATAGTCGGTGGAACAAAAAACGTGACAGTGGGTTGAACGCTCAAAGACTGAGCAGGCATTTGACGACCTGTTTGACCTGTTTTCACGTGAAGGAACAATTTATTGTCGCGTGCCTGAAACGTTTACCTGTTTATCTCAGTGAGGGGGCACCGGAGAAGGGTTTTGCTTTGGGATTTGTTACTGCGTCCTTCATGTTATTTTTGAAGCCAAAGCAAAACTGACAAGTGCAGTATCCATAGCTTTTAATTCATATGTTGTTCTCAGATATTGCCCTTGACTCTGCAATGGAGAGGAAGTCTCCGAATCCTGAATATCCACCCGTACACCTGCTCAAAGCTGGTGTTGTCAAAACGGAGCCTTCAGCTAACGGTATGCCCATGTAGAATGGTAAGGTAGTGGTGAGAAAGCTGGTTGGTGCATAAGTGGCATTGCTCAGCAATCTTTGTCATCTCTGTTTCCTTCTGTGCACGTTACTCACTGTATTGATGTGCAACGGTCAAATGTCATTAAGTATACTCTGCTTCGGCCTGTACAGCATCTTCCAACTCTGTTGGTTATGCAAAAATACAATATATTGTTACGTTTGTAGGGGTGGATTAGAGATTAACTTACTGCAGTTAGAAATGTATAGAGTAGTATGTCCAATGTCCATGTATGAGTAGTTGGTCAATCTCGATGTAGTAAGCAGGGACATGTCAACTTAAGGATTGTCTTGTTTGAATGTGCACCATACGGAGGGTGGTGCGTTGTAATAAATAGCTAGGTTTTAAGGTTAAACAAATGTGTGTAAAGCCTCCTGTGTCATGTCACCAGGTGGGACCAGGTGGCCTTGAGAAAGCGCAAAGGGGAGAGCGAGGCCGATTGTGATGGGGGCTCTGCCAGGCAAGGGAGAGAGGGGGGTGGAGCTATGGATGCTTCCAGGGGCGGAGTGTTGTCCAGATAGCAAGGAGAGAAGCCTGCATCACGCGAGTTGGGGGGGGGGGGGGGTGGCTTGAGGATTGCGTTGGCTGTGTGCCAATGAGTTTTTTGGAACGCACGTTGAGTGGATGCTGAGGAGATATTTTTTATTGATTTAATTTAGTTATTTTTAAAAATTTTCTTCCCTTCCATCCCATCTTCAAATTGCCTGCCTTTGAATTCAATCTTCTATGTTTTGTTTGTTTTAAAAGAGCTAAGTTTGTTTGAAAAGAGCTAAGGTTCTTGTGTTTCCCCTCACAACCATGCGCACAAGTCCGCCATATTTGAACGCAGTCTGAGGGAGTTGAAGTCAGTTCGGTCCATCCTTCCAGTGTCGGTGTTAATCGGCCTGGGCACGACAATATTGTATTGTCTTGTGAAGTGTCCTCGAGCATTAACCACATGATCCACCACACGGTAACCCGGGTTGCCCCGTGATTTTTAATCATCTTACATAATTAATTAATCTATTTTAGGGGGAGTGTAACCCGGGTTCGTGTGATACGAAAATCCTTTGTGACACAAAAAAACAAAGGATTTTCTATCACACGAACCTGGGTTACACTCCCCCTAAAATAGATTAATTAATTATGTAAAATGATTAAAAATCACGGGGCAACCCGGGTTACCGCATGGTGGATCACATGCTTGTGACGTCGATGTTCATTTTATTAGTCCCCTACCGGTGTACACCGGAGGGGACTATGGGTTTGCACTCCGTCCCTCCGTCTGTCAGTCCGTCAGTCCGTCAGTCCGTCACGCAAAGAACAGTTTTCCGGACTTTTTTTCTAAACTCTTAATGCTAATTATTTCAAACTTGGTACATGGTTTCGTCATGATAAGTTACAGATCAAGTTCGAACCTCACGACGTTTCGATCATTTTTGACAAAGTTATGGCACTTTGAACTTTTGTAATTTCCCCAACAGTTTTCCGGACGACAGACTGCCGGGAGGGGACATGTATTGCAGCGCAATACTCAGAATGCTTGTTTTATTTGAAGGTCTACAGAATCAGTAATTCATGTTTGGTTTCATGCATAAATATGACTTCCCTTAACACTTTATCGTTATTTTTTCTTCAAGAAATATCTTGAAATGAATGAAGATTTTAATGATTTTTGGTGTCCTTTTACACTAGATTGGCCCCGCCCCCCAAAAAACGGCAATGTGATTATGTTGAAAATCACGTGACCCGCTACGTCGTCTCCAGGATACTTTTGCTTCGGGACTTGTGTTTTGTTTACGTGTGGCCCACATACGCTCTGAAAAACTCTTACCAGGTACTGAGAATCCCAGCTGGATCTATTGTTGCTGGTTTTAGCAATACAACCAATGATGGTGTGAGTATACATGTTTTGCCAAAATATCCAACTGTAAGGAAATATGGATAGCCAAAGTAAAACTGATCACAGGAAAGTGACATGGCCCAACTGCTTCAAGCGTCATTTGCAGCGCCCATTTTGAAGATTATTCGTACAACACCGACATGTATTCCAAGTTTGGGAAGAATACATCGTTCTTTATTCGACATCGTCCCGATTATGGTGAACGCCAGGTATTCCATGAGCCAGGTTCACGCATGTACGGTCTGACATCACCTTCCAAATCATTATTTTGACTGTTGTCGTAATCTGAGGATTCCTCATCAGAAAACTATTCGTCAAATCCACTTTCTGACGAGTCTAAAGCAAGTTGAGGCCATTATTATTTGCGTGCTGAGACAATCCTTCCCGTGATGACGTCACACCGGTGACACAATGATCATAGTATTAGGATTAAAAACCAGGTTCAGTTCTTTATTACTTACAAATAAATATTATCACATCAATTTTTTTTTCTGATTCTGTGGACCTTTACATTTGTTTTCTTTTTGTTTATTTTAATTACTAGCGGACACCCCCGCCTTCCGGGTGGGAGTACCCTCCTCTGCCCACCTATGGTGGGCAATGTTCTGTGGCACAGACCTGGAAATGCGTTTTATAATTTCTGTCATTTTCCAAAGATTTCTTTTGATCACAACGTATCATAAGATAAGGGAAGCTCGTTTCAATGACCTTCATGTTTGCACCATTATAGTAAGATTTTTGGTCATGAGTAAAAGGATTGCTTGTGACGTTGATACTATTTTGGTATGAATGGTGTAAGGCATAGAGGAAGTTCAAGCGAATGTGGAATCCACGGTGGAGGTGGAGAGTGGCGGGATGTCTGCAGCCAGACAAACCAAGGGAATATTGAGTGAGCAACAAGTGCATCAGAATGGGACAAAGAGGGAGAGAGGTGAGCACTGAGAGATGCAAACACAAATGTAAAAGCACTTTTTTATATTTAAATTTTAAAGCGAACGTCAAGTTGTAAATGATTTTTGCTTTTTACTATTATGTGTATTTAATATAACTTTTCTGTTTTAACCCTCGCTCGTGCAGAGAGAAGAAACGACGTGAATGCATCGCTTCCGAATGACTTGCACAGCAGTCGCTCTTCCTATCAGTGTCCTCCTTCCACATCAAATCATGAGACAACCCTGGACCGCATCCCTGCCTTGCAAGACACAGACCTGATAGGTTGGAACAATCTTGGGAGCAGCAGCTTTGAGGTCAGGAGTGACGCTTTTTCCCATTGCATGGCAGACCCTGCTCCTCTCAATCAGGCCAATGCGTTCTGGCCGACGTCCCGGGTATCAGCCTCTGTTTTGGACGACAGGTCGAATGCCGGTGTTGCTTGGGTGTTGCCTGCGCCTGAAGGTGTGCAGAGAGGAAGTGTCAACAAACGGAGAGGTTACGGTGCAAATGATAAAAAGGAAAAGCGATTTCGCTGTGAAGAGTGTGGCATGCGTTTCGGTCATTCGCACACTCTCATCCGACACAAACGGAGGCACACCGGAGAACGTCCCTTTGCGTGTCAATCCTGCGGCAAGTGCTTCTCACGATCCTGTAACCTTGCGCGACATCGGCGTTCCAATGCCTGCACTTCGTACGTGGACAGAGCGTACTGTGAGGCCGCACGTACGCTCCTTGGAGCTGGTGCGATGACGCAGCCTAATTCTGTTCTGTCCCAAGACTGTGGATGATTGGTGGAGTGCTGATGGAAGCTGGCTCACATGCATGTCTGTGTCCAGTTTGCATTGCATCAGCCTTTCGTATATCTGTTGTCACTTTGTTGTTAATACAAAAGGTGTCGATCTTGACTAATGCCGTGACAATTATTGGGTACCGATTTTGTAACATCCTCCTGTTTTGATTAATTTAATTGGTTGAAAGATGGTTAAATGTGTATTGTTTTGGGGAACCCCACCACCTTCTCCCAACAATTGAGGCTCATGAAGGGGTTTGTACCATTAGTTCTGGATAACAATGCTTGGAGACATTTGTGATACTTTTATTTAATTTTATCTTCTTTTTTTTTACAAATCGTCAGCTGGCACACATGGTAATGCCAAGCAGGCCAACCTATTTACGTTTCATATAGGTTGGGAGAGAAAAAAAAAAATTAATTTCAGTTGTAACCAATGATTAACCTTTTTTTTTTTATGCCCCACCTCCACCTGATTTGCACAACTCTTTCCATTTTCATTCCTCGTGCCAGATCTGCCGCAAACTGACCAGTGCATTAAACTTGAAAACTCATCACATTTGTGTGTTTTATAATACAGTATAATACAGTATTTGCTGTTTTCATTCTCTAATCCGAACTTGGGGCTTCACTTGAGCTGGGGGATGGGGGGAGTTTGGGGGTGAAATTCTTCACCTCAAATCGGATGGACATCGTCATTTTAATTCGGTATCCAACTTTCTTTTTGTCCACTGCTCCTTTCCTATGCCATCTCCAGGTGCTGCATAACGTCATTTCCGGGCACCGAAGGGGACCCGGCGATGACGCACGCTGAAAGGGAGTACTCAGTTTTCACTCCGGTTTCTTTCTTGTTTGTTTGTCCGGGCGATATCTCATCATCCTTTGAGCTAGGAAGCTTAAAGTTTGGCACAATAGTGAGCAAGTGTTTTGGAAAAAACGGTAATTTTTGTTTTTTGATTAATCAATTGATTGATTAGTTACTTAATTATTATCGATTAATTAAGTACTTATTTGAGGCTTCAAAGGAAGGTTGGCATCAGGAAGGGCATCCGACCATGAAAAACATTGCCTCAAAAAGAGAACCATGACAATTACAACTACATATGGGCAGGGTACAGCCCGAAGTGGAGATCGGTTTCTGAGGTTTGGGACATGGAATGTAGGGACAATGACAGGGAGATCAGGAGAAGTGGTGGAAGTATTGGTCAGAAGAAGAGTGGACATATGTTGTGTGCAAGAGACGAGATGGAAGGGAAGTGGTATGAGAATGGTGAAGGGTAGGCAGGGACAGAAATACAAGTTTGTGTGGCAAGGGTGCCTGGAGGGCATGAATGGTGCTGGTGTCCTGTTTTCTGAGGACTTTGTAGACAGTGTGGTGAGTGTGACTAGAGTGAGTGATAGGTTGATGATGGTGAAAATGATGATTGGAAAGCTCTTGGTGAACGTCATCTCGGGATATGCTCCGCAGGTTGGTCGGAGCGATGAAGAGAAGGACAAGTTCTGGTGTGCGATAGAGAAGCTGATGGAAAACGTGAAAGATGAGGAAGTTGTTGTGGTAGGAGGAGACCTAAATGGACGTGGGAAGGAGTATGGATGGTTTTGACGGAGTTCATGGGGGTTACGGATATGGTGTGAGAAATGGAGGAGGTGAAAGGATTTTGGACTTTGCTGATGGAGCTGATTTGTTGATTTGTAATACTCAGTTCCAGAAAGAGGATAATAAGCTTGTTTCATACACGTCAGGTGGGTCGACGACAACCGTTGACTACCTGATGGTGTGTAGGCGAGATAGGGGGCACCTCCGGGACACAAAGGTGATCCCGGGGGAGGAGGAGGCCGTTTCACAGCACCACTTGGTTGTCTGCGACATAAGGGTGAAAGGTGCGAGGAGAGCTCGGCGGGTGAAGTAGCAACCGAGAATGAAAGAGGTGACAGTAAGGGAGGCATTAAAAGAGAGGCTGAGTAGGGTAGAGGATGATGTGGTTGAGCTTGAAAGTGGTTGGATGTCAATGAAAGCTAGTCTGTTGGGAGCCGTTGGTGAGGTATGTGGATGGACAAAAGGACCACCGAGGCACTCGGAAACATGGTGGTGGGATGATGAAGTTGGAAAGAGGATTGACGAGAAGAGGAAGAAGTGCAAGGAGTGGCAGAAGGCGAAGGGTACGGGAGCCGAAACAGCAGAGCATGAAAGTTATAAGGCAGCCAAGAAGGCTGCAAAGAAAGAGGTAGCAAAGGCGCAGGAGGCATGCAGGAAAATGTTCGGAGAACGCTTGGATTCAGAAGAGGGTCAGAGAGCAGTATTCAGGATTGCAAAGCAGATAGCGAAAGAGAGGTGTGATGTGATGGGGGTGAGTTGCTTGAAGGATGAAGTGGGACAAATCGTTGTGGACCCAGGTGGAATTAAAGGAAGATGGAAAAGATATATGGAAATGCTGTTGAATACAGAGAATGAATGGGATGGCAACATAGAGAGTAACCCAGTTTTAGGACCGGCAGAGAAGATAACTGAGAAGGAAGTTGAGGAAGCGATAAAAGCAATGAAGAGTAGAAAAGCGGGAGGGCCTACGGGAGTTGTGGGAGATATGTTGAAGGCAGCAGGAAGTTGGGGTGTGAAGAGAATGACAGAGATCTGTAATCTGGCGGTGAAAGAAGGCTGCATTCCAGTGGATTGGGAACTGAGTACCCTCGTCCCTCTATACAAGGGGAAAGGTGACCCTCTAGAGCAGGGGTCGGCAACCTTAGGCACGCGTGCCACCATTGGCACGCGGCAGCGCAATCATTGGCACACTGGCGAAAGCAGTGCCCTCTCCGCTGCATGCCAAATCACTTCTTGAACAGCCATTGGCTGTTGTGCGTGTTGCACTATAATAGTATTCCGGTGTGATTGTGCAGGGTGATGAGGTAGATGGATCAGAGCAGAGTCACCATTCCAATTCCAAATTCTTTCACTGGAATAATAATCAATGATGCACAACATGAGATGCCGGCCTGGCGCATTCAAACACAATATTCGCGGCAACAGGATGTGCTGTAAGAACAGTGGTGTTGTTCACAGCAGATGGTCCGAGGCTGCATCTCCACTCATTATTATTATTCGGACTGGTTTCTGAGTTTTAATATTAATCTCATCATTATTCTGAATTGTATAATAATCGTAGATATAAAATAGGAGATGTAGGCTTGGTGCCTTCCGATACGCCGTTCATGGCAACCTGAGGTGCTGTAAGAGCAACTGTTGTTAACATCCGGTGGTCAGCGGTTGCATCTCCACTCTTTATCATTCAGGCTGCCTTCTGCGTTTTAATATTAATCTCGTCATTATTTTGAGTTTTTTTTATGGGGTGGTAGTAATGAAAATGGGGGTAGTAGTTTTTCTCGTAACACGCGGCCTGTCTTATTTAGTTTGATTGACGGTACGGCCTCCCGCTCACATTTACCACAGGAATTGCAGTGAAGCGGTTCAGGTTCGGTAAAAAAAAACACCTTTAGAGGCCATTTTTCCCCACAAGCGGGGGTTGGCCTTTTTCGGGGACCGTGGTTGTTGTTGTTTTTTGGTCCCCTTTTTGAAGCAATGTTTTACGGCCAGATGCCCTTCCTGCCGCCAACCCTGTTTGTCGCCTTTTTACGACACACAGGGAATTACCAGTGAACTGGTACTCAAGGTTCGGTCGATGTTCGGTAAATGTTTCTTTAAAATGTTGTTGCAATGCATATGGCCTATATGGATGGAATAAAATTCCATGTCTGTTGGAAATATTTTTTTGATGTGGTGTCATAATTAAACTTAATGTTGAACTTAATGTTGATATGGCACACGAATTAACAAGAACATTTCAAACTGGCACTTCATGTCAAAAAGGTTGCCGACCCCTGCTCTAGAGTATGGCTCGTACCGAGCGATAAAGTTATTGGAGCATGGAATGAAGGTATTGGAAAGGGTGTTCGAGAGGAGGACAAGGAAGAAAGTGAAGATCGACGAAATGCAGTTTGGATTTATGCCAGGAAGAGGAACGACAGACGTGCTTTTTATTGTGAGGCAGTTGCAGGAGAAGTACATGGAGAAGAGGAAGAAGTTGTTTCTTGGGTTTGTTGATCTGGAGAAAGCATTCGATAGGGTTCCACGCAAAGTATTGACATGGGCAATGAGGAAGTTAGGAGTGGAGGAATGGTTGATCAGAGTAGTGATGGCAATGTACAAAAGAGCGCGCACAGCTGTAAGGACGAAGGACGGGAACAGTGGTGAGTTTGAGGTGAAGGTGGGAGTGCATCAGGGGTCGGTACTAAGTCCACTACTATTTGTAGCTGTGATGGAGGTGCTGGCTCGGAACGTAAAGCAGGGTTTACTGTGTGAGTTGTTGTATGCAGATGATCTGGCGTTGATTGCGGAAAGTATGGATGGACTGAAGGAAAAGATGAACAAGTGAAAGGAATGTATGGAGACAAAAGGTCTGAAGGTGAATATCGGAAAGACGAAGGTGATGGCAAGTGCTAAAGCAGCGTTTCTCAACCTTTGATGGCCCATGGCCCCCCTACCGAGTCGCTTAACATTCGTGGCCCCCTGCCCTTCAATAAAAGATGCAGATTTCGTTTTATGAAATTTATTTACTCAGTCTTAAAAGATAAATCAAAGTAAACATTTTTCTAAGCAATACAATCAATGAGACACTTGCTGTTGGGCTTGTCTGACGAGGCCTCTTATGTCCGGCTCCATCTTGGACACAGCAAGGCGAATATCGTTCCCAACGTCAAGACGGTTTCTGGACTTCGTTTTAATGGTCGCAAGGTCAGAAAATCCAGATTCGCAAAGATATGTTGTGGCGAATTGAATGAGCATTACGGATGCCTTCTTGCTGAGTAGTGGATACGCATCCTGAACAGACAACCAGAAGGTGGAGAGGTCTTCTTTGTTACTGAAGACCAGCTTCATTGCTTTTGAAACCTTCAACTCTGCCAGCTCCTCTGCTTCGTCTTCAGTAGGTTCAATTTTGGCGTTGAACGGGTCTTTGTGCCACGGAACATCCAACGGTGCATCGTCGAAATACGATTTGAACTCAGCGGAGAGATTGTCGAGATGTCTAGTGATGCAATCTTTGATGCCGACGGGAAGCTCAATCTTCTGCGTCTGCAGGTGCTCGTCCAAGAAAGGAAACGAGGCAGTGGACCTGGCCTTGATTCGTGCCTGCCAGACTTCCATTCTAGCAAACAGTCCGGCAAGCTTGTCTTGAACGTCACTGTCACATCACGGCCTTGCAAGGACTGGTTCATTTCGTTGAGTTGGCCGAATATATCGGCCAGGTAGGCGAGCATCATGACGAACTCTTCATTGTCGAAGTGGACATGGAGGTTGTTTTCGTTGTCTCGCAGGAAGATTTCCACCTCAACCCGGAGTTCATACAGCCGAGAGAGGCATTTCCCCCTCGATAGCCAACGGACTTTGGTGTGGAACAGAAGTCCAACATGTTCCGCTCCCATTTCGTTGGCCAGTAGTTGGAAGAGCCGATGATTTTTGGCCTTCGCACGAATGAAGTTGATCACTTTGACCGCGACGTCCATGACTTCCAGCAAACGAGGCGGAAGAGTCTTTGACGCAAGAGCGTATCGGTGTAGCGAACAGTGGGAGGACGTCACATGGGGCCATTCGTTCTTCACAAGCGTGACGAACCCTCCTCTGACGCCGACCATCGCTGGGGCACCATCAGTACAAATGTGCTTGAAATTCTGCCAACCAAGTCCGTTAGCTTAAAAAAAAGAGTCCACAATAGCTTTGATATCTGCCGCTGTCGTTGTGGTTGGTAGGATATTGCAGAACAAGAACTCTTCCTTCATCTTTCCCTTTCTCTCGTAGCGAGCGAAGGCGATCAACTGGCTCTCCAGGGCGGTGTCGGTAGACTCGTCTAATTGAAGGCTAGCCTGGAGCGTGCTTTGTTTGATTTCGGAGCAAACTTGACGGCACACATCAGCAGCCATGTCGTCAATCCGTCGTCGGATCGTGTCATTAGAGAGCGAAACTGGCTGGATCTTCTTTTTCGCCTCTGGTCCGATCATCAATTCCACCATTTTCTCTGTACATGGCTTGATAAGGTCCTCAGCAATAGTGTGCGGCTTCTTGCACTTCGCAATTCGGTATACCACTTCGTAGCTGGATTGAAGAGCAGGTTTTTCTTCTGGCCGGAATCCAAATTTGGGAAGTGTCGCTTCACGGTCATATCGTGATCGTTTCGCAGACAGAGCGTCGATATTATCTTCCTTCCTTCCGGGATGCACCTTGTCGCGATGGTTTGAAAGTTTGGAAGGACGTAGTGACGCATTTGACATCACGACCGAGCAGTGCAGACATTGCGCGCAGTCCACGCCATCTCGACTGACATTCGTGAATCCAAACTTGACATAGCTGTCATTCCATTTTCGAGCCTTAGGCATCTGAGAAAAAAATTGCAAATACGAATTAATTACTTTTGTAACGGTAATACAGTAAGGTTGAAAATTAGGTTTAGAAAAGTGCTCTGGAGGGAAGGAGAAGAAAGGAAGTAGAGATGTAAAGAAGCAGAAAGAGATGGAGAGAAACTCATCTACCCTTTTTTAGAGAAGGTTAAACTCATCTACCCTTTTTACTTTGACACTATGACTGGAGACTCGTCACCTTAATTGTACATTACAAGCTTCTGCATTCTGAATCGCAGTTTTTCGGCGTCCGCTCGTGGCCCCCCGGTCGAAGGCCCGTGGCCCCCAAAGGGCTACGGGCAAGGGGGTTAAACGCTGTGCTAAATAAAGCATGTGGTGAGGTGGAAAAGAACTGGGAAGTGGCCCTGTGCTGTGTGCAGGAAGGGTGTCGGAGTGAACTCCATTCAATGTACAATGTGCGCTGAGTGGGTTCATCAAAAATGTCATGGTCTGAGAGGGTCATTAACCATTGTGGCAGCTACATTCAAATGTAAGGTGTGCACATGGAAATGTTGAGTTGGATCTTGGGGACGGCATGAAGCTGGAAGGTGTGAAAACATTTTGCTACCTCGGAGACATGCTGAATGGAGAAGGTGGATCAGACTCGGCAACGGTTGCGAGAGTGAGATGTGCATGGAAGACGTTTCGGGAACTGAGTGGTGTGCTGATGAGGAGGGGAGTGTCGTTGAAGCTGAAGGGAAAGGTGTATGCTGCATGTGTGAGAAGTGTTATGATTTATGGGAGCGAGACATGGGTAATGAACGTAGAGCAGCAACGAAGGTTGGAAAGGGTTGAAATGTGAATGGTTCGATGGATGTGCGGAGTATCGTTGAGAGAGAGGAAGACAAATGATGAATTGTGAAAAATGATGGGAATAGAGCCTGTGAATGATGCTGTGAAGAGGAACAGGTTGAGATGGTTTGGTCATGTGTTGAGGAAGGATGAAAGTGACTGGTTGAGAAGAGTGATGGAAATGAATGTAGAAGAAAGTCGAGGACGGGGAAGACCGAGAAAGACTTGGCTTAAGATGGTGGAAGAAGAAATGCGGGCAAGGGGGTTAACAAGGAGAGATGCAGAAAATAGGGCAAAATGGAGAAGATTGTCATGGGGACCGCAAGGCTAACCCCCGCTCTAGCAGGGAAAATGGCCTTAAAATGCATGTTGTTGTTTGTTGTTGTAATTAAGTACTTATTTATTTCCTTTCTCTTCTGGGCATTATCTCAGGCACCTTTTGAGCTAGGAAGCTGATATTTGGACATTACAATGACCAAGTGATTTGGCTGTAAAGGCTGTTTTTGATTTATTGATTAATAAATTAATCGATTAATTATTTCATTATTCGATCAATTCTTCTTTTTTTTTAGATTAATGGCTTCTTTAATTTTCAAAAACTTACAGCTTCGGATGACGCACTGGTGGTTTAGGTATGCCATTAACCAATTGATTAAGCAAAATATTGTATGATCATTATTTGTTTATTTTAATTATGCAATTAATCAATCCATTATTGTACACCTCTCCCTCCCAAAACAGTCTCTTTGAGCTGCACTGTGATATCCCCGGGCGCCGAAGGCTCCCTGGCAATGCTATGCGAGAGTATATTTATTTATTTGGCATGGGGGCGGTGCACTTTGAATGTATCTGTATTTGTTTAATTTAAGTTTTAGTTAGATGAGTTTTGCCAAAGAAAAGTGCAAG
Source organism: Myxine glutinosa (assembly GCF_964187855.1). Classification (NCBI taxonomy): domain Eukaryota; kingdom Metazoa; phylum Chordata; class Myxini; order Myxiniformes; family Myxinidae; genus Myxine; species Myxine glutinosa. The sequence continues at coordinate 165,597,372 of NC_136265.1, forward strand.
CATTGGCTTTAGTGATTAATACTGTCGTGTCGACCCTGTCGTGAACACCTCAGGGTGACGGATGGCCAAAACGAGCTTTACTCTGAGGTGTATAAGCCGAACCTGGTTGGGTTATCTCTTTGGCGCTCGCGGGGGAGGACCTGAGGCCTCACCTGAACGGGCGGCCACGATGGAGGTTTATTCCTCAGCCCACAAACGAATAGACGAACAAGACAGACACGACAAAGAAATGCAATATATACGGGGTTTATTTAAATAATGCCAAGCAACAGGGAAGGTGAGGTAAACTAAAAGTTTTAAATGAGAGTCCCTCCACATGGACTCAAAGACACGAACAAGGGAAAAATAACGAAAATAAATGTTCAGTGTCGTGCAGCCACTTAGCTCCGGTCTCAACGAGGGTTTGGTGTGGTTCACAGGTCCCACATCCCTGTGCGGGAAAACACATGTTGGCACGAAGTCGCGTCCACAGCCAGCCGCTGGTGCGAGGCAAACAGGCAAGAGCTCCTTCCTTGGTCTTTCTCGTTCGGCTGCAATGAGCTCCGACCTTCTCTTAGGCGCGACCCACACGAAGCGCAGCACGACCACATCCTCCTTCTTCGGCAACCAGGCAAGAAGAGACGAAAAGCAAGCAACCAGGCAAGAGAGACCGCCCCGACCAAAATCAAAACTAAAAGAGAGAGAGCGATTCAGGCGGAATCTTCCTCCTTAGCCTTTTCAGCCCGAGCTGCCTGACGTCACATCACCAATCGCCGAGCGCGATTGCATCACCCCATCATTCCTCAAACACGCGCAAAGCTCAGGGTATGGTTTCCTTTTTCACGCGTCATCGAGGCGGAGCTTAGTCCTATATCGAGAAGGTTCGCGAGAAGGTTTGCTTGACGTCGGCTGTAGGAGCGGCGGGGTTTAGTTCTATCGGGTAGCTGTGGGGTTTTTGCGAGCACTGCCGGTGTTGTGGGTGAATGGAGCATTTGTGCCATGGCTTTTGACGAATGTAAAAACGAAGGGAAAAATTACAAGAGTCCTTTACACATGGGAATTATTACCCATAAGCCCTACCTAAATAACACAACTCCACTCCTCCTTGTGGAAACACATAAACGCTCTTACCCGGACAGTCAGGTAAGATTTACATGAAGTAAGATTTACAAAACTGAATTTACATCGAGGTGTGCTCTTCGCAACACTCGGAGCATGCTAATCGACACATTCTGAATTTTATTAAGGTTTTCATCCATAACCCAAAAACATAACAATACAGTACTCAGAGCAGTGTAAAAGGTGGTGCTTTGGTAGTTTGTGATTTAAATGTTAATTGCATCTGCCATTGATGGTGAGCCTGGTGTTGGCTTCACTGTTAAGGTGGCTGGCCCGAGATCTTCGGGTCTTGAGTTTGAGCCCCTGTTGTGCCATTTAATTAACACTAGGTGGGTTGACTTAGCCCGTCATCCTTCCAAGGTCGGCAAAATGAGCACCAGCTGACTGGTAATGGGGGGCATTGCATCAGCGGCACAGCCACGTCCCCCAGAAAATAATGCAGCAAAGCAGATACAAGCTGTATACCAACCACCACAACTGATGGTAGGTGGAGGTTATGTTTTCATCCCTGTCTGTCTGTGAGCAGGATATCTAAAGAGGTTATGGATGGATTCAGGGGAAATTTGGTGGACAGGTTGCTGTGTGACAATGATTAATTGATTCGATTTTGGTGAAGATACAGATCTGGATACGAGCATTTGAAAATGTTTAAGTGATTCATCACCATTGAGAGAAGGGCCCAAAAATGATATGTAGCATGATATTTCAAGAGGTTGTGGACGAGTTATGCCTAAACTTGGTGGCTGAGTTGGTAATGAATCTAACCTATCAGTGTGATACAAAACGTAAGCTGTAATCCTGCACAGCAGGAGCCGTGTGTGTGTGTGTGTGTGTGTGTGTGTGTGTGTGTGTGTGTGTGTGTGTGTGTGTGTGTGTGTGTGTGTATAGAACTTTTCTGGATTAAAGAATTAAGAACTGCTTACCCTTTTGGATTAAATGAAAGAATTAATGGCACACATACACAACATAATGGACAAAACTTCATCGCCTCTGTTTTTAACACCTTACCACAAGACTCTCAGAGACACAGAGTACATAACTATGGACGTAAGTGTCCAATTATAGACACACCACAACAAATTGTAAATGAGTGGTTAGATCTTAACAAATCCAATATCTGCACATTACTTAACAGCAGCAGAATTAAGATCAATACCTTAAAAAAACAACTGAAAGAAGTTTGGCAAATCGTGAACAGATTAATGGAAGAGGACGATCAAGAGGAACTCCCAATCCAACACATGGAAGCAATTCTGGACATGATGGATCATAAAATGTACAAAGAGAAACCTAAAAAAGTGAATCGTAGAAAAGACAATGATATCATCAAAATTATGTTTGATAACAAAGGGGTGGAAATGATAAATATCGAGAAAATACTTCAACAGAAGGAAGTGTGGAGTAAACTTCCAGAAACAATACAAGAGAGAGCGACCAAGAGTTGTGTACACTTTGGGAAGTTCAATTCGGGGAAAGATCTTCAACTACAAGGACACTACAATCTATAGACTTGGAGGAATGGTTAAATAACACGCATCATTGTAATTGTGAACATTCCGCATTCAAAGATCCACATCATAAACACGTCATCACAGGTGATCTCAGAATAGTGAAAGATAAAAGATTACGTGCATTACTTACAAAAGGACCAAATTATAGAGAAAATAAAAATAAACTGGAATAAAGCAATGGAACTTACAATGATGGGACTGGGTGAATGGATGAAAGAACAAATTGATAAACATAAAGTACCAAACACACAAATGGCTTTATGGTTGGAGGGGGTAGAGAAACATGTGAAAAGGAGAGTTGTTGATTTGAAAAGAAAAGTTCGAATCAATAATCCAAAGGCAATTTTAAACAATCCAGAGACACGTGATTGCTTAAAGCAGCTTCAAATACAATATGTTATTGTTCCAATTGACAAAGCAAATAATAATATTTCATCTATCTATAATTCCAGTAATCTCTGTGTGTATGTGTGTGTGTATGTGTGTGTGTATGTGTGTGTGTGTCTGTGTGTCTGTGACCGCTGTTTCTCGACAACCACGGGTCCGATATACTTGAAACTTGCCAGGTATATTGCTGGGGACCCGAGGATGTGCCTTTTCAAGGTTTCAGATTAATCGGAGAAGTAGTTACCGAGCTATGCCGATTTATTTACCAAACTCCGCAAGCCGTTCGCTTTGGCTTTGCGAATGGACCAAACCATTTCATGTAAATAGAGGGGGGGATTGTCACCGTACTCGCAAGCCGTTCGCTTTGGCTTTGCGAATGGACCAAACCATTTCATGTAAATAGAGGGGGGGGATTGTCACCGTACTCGCAAGCCGTTCGCTTTGGCTTTGCGAATGGACCAAACCATTTCATGTAAATAGAGGGGGGGGATATAATTTTAGATATATATATAGTACGGGCATGCCCTAGTTTGTATGTAAAACATTCTACATTCAAACACTTTTGGAAGAATTGGGCTTAGACACGGGAATTTCAAAGACCTACAAAATAAGTAACGATAACAAAACAGACTTGATACAACACCATACAAATCACTCAACGGTGAGAAGACTGTTAGTTTTGGATAAACACCATAAATTACCATTCATTTACTGGATCCCAAAAATGCACAAACACCCTTGTAAGATGAGGTTCATCATCGCAAGTAGAGAATGTAGTTTCAAACCTTTGTCGGGCAGTATTACAGCGGCAATGAAACTAATCTATAAATGCTTTAAAAACTACCATGAAAAAGTGAAGTTTTATTCTGGTATTAAGAAATTCTGGATCATTGACAATTCCAAACCAGTAATCGACAGTATCCACAACATTAACAACAAGGGTAAGGCAAAATGTCTTTCAACCTTTGATTTTTCCACATTGTACATACCGGTGTGTACCCCGGTTTAGAATAGGTACACCGTATCCCTGCGTGTCGTAAGAGGCGACTCAAAGGGTTGGCGTCAGGAAGGGCATCCAGCCATAAAAATATTGCCTCAAAAATAGAACCATGCCAATTTGGAGAAGATTGTCATGGGGACCGTAAGGCTAACCCCCGCTCTTGCAGTGAAAATGGCCTTAAAATGCCTGTTGTTGTTGTTGTTGTTTGTTGTACACAAACATTCCACATGATAAGCTAGTAACCGCATTGGACAGAGCAATAGATAAAGCATTTGCAGGAGGTAATAGAGTATGCATTAATGTATATCAAAACAGAGCACACTGGTCTGTAAAGGATAATCAATATTCATGCAGTTTTTCAAAAAGTAAACTCAAAGAAAGTATTCGATTTCTTCTCAACAACAGTTTCTTTACATTTGGCAACAAGATACTCAGCAGACAGTGGGCATACCCATGGGTTCAGATCCGGCCCCTTTCTTTGCAAATTTGTTTCTGCACATGTACGAGTTTGATTGGGTCCAGAACATGTGCCAGAATAATTTAACAACTGCACGAAGATGCGGAAACATCTTCAGGTTCATTGATGATTTGTTGGAAATTAATGATGGATTTACATTTGAGCAGCTTCATGATGATGTATATCCAAAATAACTTGAATTAATAAAGGAAAACCAAACTTCCACTTCAGTTTCCTTTTTAGAATTACAAATTGACATCCATAATAATAAATTTCACACCAATTTATTTGATAAACGAGATGCATTTCCATTCCACATTGTCCGAATGCCTTTCTTAGACAGCAACATTCCTAAAAAGCTATTTTATGGTACGGTTGCAGGTGAAATAATTCGGACTGTGAGAGCAACCACACACAGCTCTGAACTGGTCAATAAATTACAACTAGTCAGACGTATGTTAGCACAGGGGGCTGCAGTTGGTAGATTAAAACAAGTTTTCTTTAAAATCACAAAAAGGCACCAAATCGAATTAGTAAAATACAATACGAATAGTAAAAATATTATTCATGAGATCTTTATGTAAATACAGTACAATATAATAATTAAATATACTACAAATCAATGTATGGCAGCATGCCAAAAACCGTTATAGGTGGCAGTTTGGACATTCGAAATACAGTTTGATCCAGAGGTAGGTGGTGTGGTCGTGCTGGTTGGTAGATGTGTTTTATTTCAGGTAAGATGTACATGATTTAATGTATTATCATATAGAGTGTGTAGGGAAAGTTATAAATATATGATAATACATTAAATCCTATTGCGAGTAAAGTTGGAATAAGTGATGTTGCATTGATGGGTTGACTGACTGCCGAGACGCAACTGAGGTTGTGTGTAGGGAAAGGTAAGATGTACATGGTAAGATGTACATGATTTAATGTATTATCATATAGAGTGTGTAGGGAAAGTTATAAATATATGATAATACATTAAATCCTATTGCGAGTAAAGTTGGAATAAGTGATGTTGCATTGATGGGTTGACTGACTGTCGAGACGCAACTGAGGTTGGATCTACTGATGTACCATGTATTGATGTGGATCCATGATCGAGGTTGTGGATCCACTCCCACTGTTTGGAGAGGTCCTGGGCTGAAAGGATCGAAACCTCGAGGAAGAAAGGTGCCCCAGCTGATGATCCATGCAGTGAGGAACTTGTCAATTGCTTACAGGTTAAGGTTCTTGCTTTAGGTACAGCAACTATGTTTTGAGGTTTACAATTTAAATAAAGTTGAATATGGGATGTTGTGAAATTAACATCATTTACAGCAATCCTTTAAATTATTTCTATTTAAGTTTTGGAACAACCAATACTGTACAATTGATTATATGCATTTTTAAATAAGAATTGAAAAAGAGAAATAAGAATTGAAAATCATAAGAGATAGAATTGTGAAAAAATAAAAATACAAGGGTGTGTGTGTTTGTGTGTGTGTGTGTGTGTGTGTGTGTGTGTGTGTGTGTGTGTGTGTGTGTGTGTGTGTGTGTGTGTGTGTGTGTGTGTATAAGAGAGAGATAGAATTGTGAGGAACAGAAATGAAAAAACGAGATGTGTGTGTGTGTCCTGGCCGTGATTAATAAATTGGTCAAAAGGTTAAAGGTCAGCATCACAAAATCGTCAATTTTCATCGGATCGACCTGCAATTTAAAGAATTTGCACATTGGGTCGCTAAATTGGTTCACCAATCAAAGGTAGGAGTAATTTTTTTTTTTTTTTGGATCAACAGGTTAAGATCAAGGTTCTGTAAAATTATCAATTTTTACCCAATTGACCTGAAATTTTGATCATTTCCATATTGGGTCACTAATTTGGTTCACCAATCAAAAGGTAGGAGTAATATATATTTTTGGGGATCAACAGGTTAAGATCAAGGTTCTGTAAAATTATCAATTTTTACCCAATTGACCTGAAATTTTGATCATTTCCATATTGGGTCACTAAATTGGTTCACCAATCAAAAGGTAGGAGTAATATTATTTTTTTTGGATCAACAGGTTAAGATCAAGGTTCTGTAAAATTATCAATTTTTACCCAATTGACCTAGACCCTGGTGTTGGGCTAGCGGCTAGGGTGCCGGCTTAGGATCCTAGGATCCTGGGTTCGAATCCCGGTCGATCGCTGAATTAACGCCAGGGGGGTTGACTCAGCCTGTTCATCCTTCCGAGGTCAGCAAATTGAGTACCAGTTCACTGTAGTCCATGGGCTGGGGTGGTTTCTGTGTGACTTTTATGTGCCCTAAGTTTCTCTTCATATTGTTGCGGATATGAGATTGGCATCCATCCATATCCGCTTGTAAATATTCCCCTATTTCCTCCATACTTCCCAACTATCCCCAATCCCCCATTCCCTAGTCCCATTTTCTGTAAACAACACTCTGTAGACCCGACCTTCCCCTATTTCCCCCATTAAATGTCGCATCCAGGTCCACCGCATCTCACGTAGACAACTATAGGACATCTTGCTAGTTATTCTTAGTCTATGTCAGTTAAGGACTCGTTTCCATTAATTCTGACTCTTCGTTGCACCAGAATGTGATTGTATGGCACCGTTAGGAAGTTTAGGACCTCCCAATACCTCCCCGCAGCTCTTCCTCACGGTTCAGCAACAACAACAGCAACAACAACGGCGGCGGCGCGGGGAGTGCGCGTCCTCACTCCGGCTTGGTTGGTGGGGGGTGTTGGGAGGGCACCAAGCCTTTCCAACGAGCCGCCATCGGACAAGTGCTCGACGGGGTTACCAAGTAGGGGCTCGCTGTCAGCTCCTCGTCAGGGGCGGAGCCCGGTAACCCCCGCACCCAATAGAAGCGGCGGACCGATCCCATCTGGGGCGGAGCCAACGAGCCGAGGGCGTGTCACTCCCCGCTGAGCATGCGCAGGAAGAGGGAGGTGACGTCAGATGCGCCCTCAGCTTGGAGAGAGAAGGACGCCACCTCCGAGCGCTGTGACACCTCCCCGCATCTCTGGACTGGACCGTGCTTGATTCTGTCCCTGAGCCAAGGTGCACCTTGTGCTATCGACTGCCTGTCCTTCCCTGCCATCAATCCCTGTGTAAGTCAGTCTTGTTCCGTTTGTCTGTGGTCTGTCTGGGATAGATAAGATTGTGTCTAAGTGCCTATCTCTTCTGTGTCTTTACCTCATTGCCTTGTAATCTACCCCTTTTCTCCCCCACTAATTATATCCTCCTCCGGAGGTCTTGAGAACTGTACCCCTTGCGTCGTTTCATTTATCCCAGTCGTTGTGTCCTTTCCTTCATTGATTAAGCGTAGCGCGATTTGGCCAACGTTCGAGTGGAATCGGGTGAGTTGGGGGTAATCGGGTAAACTGTGCGAACACGGCGGCCATTCCGCTCGGCCCATCATAACATCTTAAGCCGTGTCCGTAACAATTGGTGTCGAGGAGTGAGATCGGACCCGAAGCGCGCTTAACGCGCTCAAAATTACAAGTAACCGAAATTTGTTTTGTTGTAAAATAAAAACCCGAATTTTGAAAGTCGCGCTATGGCAGATCAAGACGGCTGGGTTCCGGTAGAGGAGAGTGAGGCAGGGTCGATCCAGGACCAAATTGAGGGACATGAGGAGAGCGAAGCAGTGAGGGCGGCAGGTTCGCAAAATGGCGTCCTCGCGCACGAGGTTGCGGGCGCGCAAAATGGCGCCTCGCACATGGCTACGGCGGCCGCACCCGCTGCACAAGTGGGAGGGATGGCCCAAATGCAGGCCCTCATGGAGCAATTTATGGTACAAATGCAGGCGTCCCTCAACCTGCAGAAGGACGATATGAGGGCTAATAGTGAGCAAATGAGGGCTGATAGTGAGCGATTGGAGGGCCAAATGGGGGTAATGAGGGATGAAGCGAGGGCTCAGAGTGAGCAATTGGGGGTAATGAGGGACGAAGCGAGGGGTACCGGTGAGGGATTAGACAAGAAATTAGAGGGGTTAGACAATGGGATAGAAGGGGTGAAACATGGCTTAATGGGGGTGGAAAATAGAATGGCTGCCCAGGAGAATCAGATAGAGGGAGTGAAAAGTGGGTTAGAGGGGTTAGAAAACAGTATGGAAGGCAAATTGAGGGACATGAGGGACCAAGCGGAAAGGGAAGTTTAAAAAATGGGGCAGCAGATAGAGGGGGTCAGAATGGGGGTAGAAACTAAATTGGATGCTCACAGGGAGGAAATGGAGCAGATGAGGGTGGCATCTGGGCAGGAGATGCAAGTGATGGGAGAAGAGATCAGAAGAGGTGTGAGTGAGGAGGTCGGAGGAGTGCGCGAGGAGGTGAGGCACTGTAAGGAGCGCATGGAGAAGGAGGTGAGAAAGGGGACTGTAAAATTGCAAGGTGGTATAGAGGAGTTGACGCTGGGAGTAGAACAACTGACAGTGGGACAAAAGGAGTTGGGGGACCAGGTAAAGAAGAACACAGCGGTAATAGAGGGTTTAAAATCGACACAGAAGGAGATGAAAAAGGACGTAGGGGTAATTAAAAAAGAGTGTCAGACGGTACATGAGGACCTGACGAGGAAAATGAACAAGGTGGTAGAGGTGATGGAGGTTAAAGAGCGGGAGGTGCGGGAGCACATAGAAAAAAATAAGGTGGAGTTAGAGGAAGAACTTAAGGGGGCGCACGAGGAGATGAAGGAGGTGAAGCAGAAATTAGAAGAAGTGGAAGAAGGGGTGAGCGAAATTAAGAAGCAACGGAGAGAGGATAAGAAAGAGATAAAGGAGGAAGTAAAAGAATTGGTCCAAAGTCTGTGTTCGGATCGTGATGATGTGCTCATTAACCGGATGAGGGATTCGCAGGTTGTTACATTTATGGGAATGTATGTGAATTACTATTCAGGTCTTTGCTTATCAATGTGTAGTCGATTAAGGGTTGTTGTGGTTGGAGGGTCAGGAGCCCTTCTGGAAAAAGAGACCGGAAACGGAAGAAGAAAGACACGAGGTCGAGAGAAGCGACGAGGATTCTTCTTCTTCCTCGCCCCGCTCCGACGAGAGGTGGGATCGATATTGAGCCGTGTGGACAAGCGGCGTTCCCAAGCCCGTCTGGCGAGAGGAGTTACCGGGACGGGTACCTACCCGGTGGACCCGTCAAGCTGCCGTGGGGCCGTGCACCGCCGACCCAGCGTCTGGCACCGTTCGCGGCACCGTCTACAAAGACGCGTACGGGTCGCACGTTGGGGCCTAACACGCGTTGCAAGCGGCGTGTGGCTTTTGCCTGCTTTACAGTACCCGCTTCGCGTGGCCAGGAGGGGGCTGCATCCGTTGTTCCCGGTACGATACATGCCCAGTGGAAAAACGTCCACCCGGGGTTCGTTCAACCGCCCGAGTGCGGCGAAGCCGACCATCATCTTGGTCAGGAGGGGCCCAGAGACATTGTGAGGGACAGAGACCAAAGGGGGTCGTGAGTACAAAAGGGGACACACGTATGTAAGATGGCCATCTTAATCATCTAGGGGATTGATTGTTGAGTGTGAATTGTGGATGGTGGATTGCTCGGGGAATATATCCTTGATTGTATCATTGAAATTGTATGGTATCATTACCCTTGAAATATATCATTGAAAATCAGTTTTCTCTTGGGTGGAATTCATAGGGATTGCGTTGCGAAAGCGCATATATATAATACCACTTTCTGGCGAAGTTCCTCTCCCGGTCCGGGGGTCACCGAGACCAAGTAGTCACCGAGGGTACCACGTAACAGAATTGGGGGCTCGTCCAAATTACGATTTGCGGATTCGCAATTGGGTCTACGTCCGGGATCTAAAATTGTATAAAATAATAAAATAATATTTTGATTAATTAAAATTTATTAATTAAGTATTAATTGGTAAATTTTTGGGGAAATTGGGGGTAAAGTATTGGGTGAAGGTTAACAGGGGTTAACGATAGGCACCATGGCGTTTGTGGCACAGAACTTTGCGGTAACCCCGAGTGAGGCACAGTTCCGAGCGTTACTAAAGTCGGACCTCTTGAAATTGGCCAAACATTTTAACTTGGAGGTCCGAACTAATTTGAGGAAGGCAGAGTTGCAGGCCACGGTGATACAATCTATGGGGGGATTAGGAACATGGGACGAGTTAGCCTGGGAGTGGCTACCCGAAGAATCAGAAGACGTTGAGCTCCGGAAACTGGAGTTGCAATTACGGAGCCAGGAACGGATCAAAGAAGAAGAAAGGAAAGCAGAAGAGAGGAGAGAAGAGAAACAAGCACAGGAAAGGAGAGTGGAACGAGAACTCCAGGAAAGGTTAAAAGAAGAAGAAAGGAAAGCAGAAAAGGAAAGAGCAGAAGAAGAAAGGAAAGCAGAAAAGGAAAGAGCAGAAGAAGAAAGGAAAGCAGAAAAGGAAAGAGCAGAAGAAGAAAGGAAAGCAGAGGAGAGGAGAGAAGAGAAACAAGCAGAGGAGAGGAGAGCTGCAAGGGAACTCGAAGCAGAGGAGAGAAAAGCAGAAAGGGAATTAAAGGAACGTGACATGGAGCTTCGGCAGGAAATTAAATTCAAGGAGCTGGAGTTAATGAGAGAACGGGGAGAGGCACCACCCTTGCTGACGGGGTCGACACCTAACCAGAAAACCTGGGATGTGGGCAGACATGTGAGGCTGGTTCCACCGTTCAGTGAAAAGGAAGTCGCGAAATTTTTTCCACAATTTGAGAAAGTGGCTCGACAATTAAACTGGCCGGAGGAGGCCTGGACCATACTAGTGCAAAGTGTGCTGGTGGGAAAAGCTCAAGAGATTTATTCGGCGCTACCAATGGACCAATGTGCAGATTATGAGGTACTGAAGAAGCACATCCTCAAAGCCTATGAGTTGGTTCCGGAAGCTTACAGGCAAAAATTCAGGAATGCCAATAAGAGGGAGAGTGAGACCCATGTGGAGTTTGCCAGAGTGAAAGAAAACATGTTTGATCGGTGGTGTGAGTCAAAAGGAGTCGGGAAAGACTTCGAAACATTGCGTGACTTGATCCTGGTGGAGGAATTTCAGCAGTGTGTCCACGAGGACATCAAAGTGTACCTGCAGGAAAAGAAAGTACCAAAGTTGTGGGACGCAGGCACCATGGCAGATGAGTATGCCTTAACCCACCGAATAGGGGTCCACAAACCTAACTCCTCGCCTAGACTTCAGCAGGGGAGTTATGGAACACCCGGTGCGGAGAACGACCTTACATGGCGGCGGCCTCGAGATGATTATGGGGACAACTATGATACCCCAACTGTTAGAAATCAGAGGGATACGGGCCCAAGACAAACTTATTTTCCGGGGGGCCCGAGGCAGGCCACGAGTTTTTCCTCCGGGCCTACTTGCGCTTTTTGCAAGAAACCTGGACATGTGATGTCCCAATGTTATGCCCTGAAAAAGGAAAATCAGGAGCGGAGTTCGACTAGTACGACTCCAAATGCAATGGCCATTGTGAGAAATCGCCATCAAAAGGGTTACCAACCATTTATTTCAGAGGGGTTTGTGTCACTGGATGGAGCCTCGACTAACCGGAGACCGGTTAGGATATTGAGGGACACAGGAGCACATCAATCTTTAATGCTTGAAGGCATTTTGCCATGGTCCGAGGAGACGGCAACGGGGGATAGTGTTCGTTTACAGGGGATCGGGGGCGGTGTTAGTGCTCCACTTCATGTCATCCATTTGGAGTCCGATTTGGTGTCAGGACCGGTCACCGTCGGTTTACAAGCCACACTTCCTGTAGAGGGTGTATCTGTGGTTATCGGGAATGATTTGGCCGGGGGTCAAGTTTATGGTAACCTGAGGGTTGGTAAAGAGCCCAGCAGGGAAAATAACACCACACCAGCTCGGGATGGCGACAAAAGTACCAAGTTATTTGTAGGGGGACTGAACTTCAAAACAGAGGAAGAAGTTCTGACCTCTGTCTTCAACAGATATGGGCCGCTGGTGGAAGTGCGGTTGGTAAGAGACAGGGAAACGCAACAGTCAAGAGGGTTCGGCTTTGTCACGTTTGCAAGCACAAAAGACGCCAGAGAGGCAGAGAAGAATTGGAATGGCAAGGATTTGGAGGGTCGGACCATAACAGTAGGGAAGGCATTTCGTAGGCGTCGAGAGGTCTACAGGAGAGTACAACTGGGCGGTAGTTTTGGTGGTGGCCGCAATCAATATTATTATGGAGGCTCCCTGAGTTACGGCAGCTCCCGAAGGAAGGATTGTCAAAGTAGTGGCCGAGAAGGAGACCGCTATTCATGGGACTACAGTGACAAGCGGTCCCACCATAATTATTAGGGAAGTTCTGAAAAGCTGAAGCACTGAATGCGGCGGAGCCGCCGAGCCAAGATTCCTACACGGATTAACCGTGAACGCCACGTTCCTAAAGGCGTCCATGTAGTGAACTTTCCTGCACGGACTAACCGTGAACTCCACGTTCCTAAAGGCATCCATGTAGTGAATACTCGGCTTGGCCTCCCGGAAAAAGTGCTATCGAGTTGCTTAACTTTGGATCTTTGATCAACCCCTTAACCTTCATTCACAAGAAACTGACAGTCAAAGTCAGAGGGTCATGAGATGGAGTTTGGCTTGGCAGGAGTCCAACGGGAAATTGAACATGTAAAGGGCAGGGACAATGTCGTTGCTGGTGCTTTGTCCAGAGTGAATTACCTTTGAAAATCTCTGGGGGTTTTGTGAAATTTTGTTGCCTTATTTCTGAGTTGTGATAATTGTTGCCCAGGGGAACTGATGATTTGGGGGTTGAGTTATCTGGTTTGTTTATCCAAGTTGGCCGGCAAAGAAAGTTTTCGCTGGGTTCAAACTTTCTTTCTTGAAGGGGGGGAGTGTTACATTTATGGGAATGTATGTGAATTACTATTCAGGTCTTTGCTTATCAATGTGTAGTCGATTAAGGGTTGTTGTGGTTGGAGGGTCAGGAGCCCTTCTGGAAAAAGAGACCGGAAACGGAAGAAGAAAGACACGAGGTCGAGAGAAGCGACGAGGATTCTTCTTCTTCCTCGCCCCGCTCCGACGAGAGGTGGGATCGATATTGAGCCGTGTGGACAAGCGGCGTTCCCAAGCCCGTCTGGCGAGAGGAGTTACCGGGACGGGTACCTACCCGGTGGACCCGTCAAGCTGCCGTGGGGCCGTGCACCGACCCAGCGTCTGGCACCGTTCGCGGCACCGTCTACAAAGACGCGTACGGGTCGCACGTTGGGGCCTAACACGCGTTGCAAGCGGCGTGTGGCTTTTGCCTGCTTTACAGTACCCGCTTCGCGTGGCCAGGAGGGGGCTGCATCCGTTGTTCCCGGTACGATACATGCCCAGTGGAAAAACGTCCACCCGGGGTTCGTTCAACCGCCCGAGTGCGGCGAAGCCGACCATCATCTTGGTCAGGAGGGGCCCAGAGACATTGTGAGGGACAGAGACCAAAGGGGGTCGTGAGTACAAAAGGGGACACACGTATGTAAGATGGCCATCTTAATCATCTAGGGGATTGATTGTTGAGTGTGAATTGTGGATGGTGGATTGCTCGGGGAATATATCCTTGATTGTATCATTGAAATTGTATGGTATCATTACCCTTGAAATATATCATTGAAAATCAGTTTTCTCTTGGGTGGAATTCATAGGGATTGCGTTGCGAAAGCGCATATATATAATACCACTTTCTGGCGAAGTTCCTCTCCCGGTCCGGGGGTCACCGAGACCAAGTAGTCACCGAGGGGACCACGTAACAAGGTGATGGAGGAGAAGCGAAGAGAAAGAGGACCCGGTGTAAGTGGTGACCAATATGGTCGTGCGTATGATGCGCCAGGTGATTTAATAAGCTTGGGGGTCGAGATGGACCCGGGTGTTCGGGAGAGGCCGTTGGTGAAGTGTGCGACAGGTCTGGTGTGTGAAAAAGGAGGTGTGCGAGAAAGTCCGACTCTGGGGTGCATGAGGAAAGAGTGCGCTGTCGAGAGTAAGGGTGAGTGCGCTGTCAAGAGTGGAGGTGAGAGTAGTAAGAGTGACACGGAGCGTGAGTTGGTTGTGACAGGTGAGCGAGGATGTACACCTGGAATGGAAGGATGCACACCTGGAATGGTAGAGCGTGTGTGGGAATGCACACTTGAGTTGGTCGTGAGGCACGTGGTTGGGTGTGCGAGTGAAAGCACACCTGTGATTGTCACAGAGGAGGTGACCGAGGAAGGGGCGCGAAGAGGTGTGTTGGTGAGGTGTGCGACCAACGAATGTGTGCCAAAGTGTTCGGTGGTCAGGTGTGTGACCAAGGCTGTGAGTGGAATGAGTGTACCTGGGTGTGTTAGAGAAGGTACGACGAGGAGCATGGGAACAGCTGGATGTATGGGCAAGAAAGGGGTAGCGTATGCGTGTGAGCATGCAGGTGAGGCATCGACGGTAACCGGGTTAGCGGTTAGAGCGACTTTTAGCCGAATCGGGCCCTCGGTGCGTGCAGGGCTTCGCGTGCCGCGAGAACCAGCGGGGATCCGAGCCACGGTGGGTTCGAAAGGACCGCCGTACGCGATCCACGCTGGGCCTCGCTTTGAACGGCCGCGTCCGTGCTCCACTAGGCGGAGCGGGCAGCCCGATAGGAAGGGTCGTCATGGCGACCACTTTTTGTTGA
Source organism: Myxine glutinosa (assembly GCF_964187855.1). Lineage (NCBI taxonomy): Eukaryota > Metazoa > Chordata > Myxini > Myxiniformes > Myxinidae > Myxine > Myxine glutinosa. The sequence continues at coordinate 165,612,438 of NC_136265.1, forward strand.
GACGTGCCGGCAGGTCGAGATCGGGACATTGGATGGCTCCCCGCCGGGGTGGTGCGTGGGATCTCGGCCCGGGTAAGCCCCCGTCCCTGCACCGAGTGCCGGACGCAGCCAGCCGCTGGCACAAAACAACCCGCATTCATTGCTCGGCTGTACGAAGCCAAGCTTTAGACGTGAATTGGCGCACCGAGAGGCATTAGTAAGTAGACTGTAATGACGAGGATAGTGTTTTGGCCCCGAAATTAGAAAAACAAAATTTGATGATTGGCAAAGGATTGGCAGTAATGATTGGCAGATGATGGGTAGTGATTGGCAAATTTTTGATTTGTTGAAATTTGATGTGCAAAATTGGTAGTGGGAGATGCCCGATGTGGTGGGATGGCAACTCTGTCATCCCTCACCAACAGGGGGCAAAGGAGCTATAGATGATGGGGTGTATGGCAGTGAAAACTAGCCTGGGTGGGTTAGGATATTGTGTGTAGGGATCTAGCGAAGATGACATTAGGTAACGTTAAGGTTTAGATAGTGACTGATACCTGTAGAGGGGACGCAGGTAGATTAGAGTGGATGATAATGACGAGGGAGCACAATAGTTTAAAGGGACGACTGGGAAGCGCAAGTTTCAGAGGGGAGTAGTTAGATGAGATGATGCTGTGTGAGAACTGGACGGGTGTGTGGAGCAGTGTATGAGTAGTGAGTGTTGTGGATCAGCGCGAATGCGCTTGGGGGAGAGAAGGGTGCAGGCGGCACCAAGTATGAGAGCACAGGTGTGCAAGTACAGGTGTGTGCAATACAAGGAGTATTGGAATGAGTGGTGTGGAGAGAGTTGGAGTAAGTGGTACGGAGTGGTGTGCATGGTGCGAAGGTGTGGATGGGGGAAGAGTGGACCCCTTTCACGAGTACCCGGGGCGGGTAGTGTAAGTGTTAGGTAGAGGGTATAGGTAAATTGTGGTTGGATATTGGCATTTGTGGTGCGGTTGCAGAATGGTATTGTGGATGGGTGCATTAGTGTTGTGGAAATGGCTGGGCGTGTAGCCTGTTAGTGTGTGTAGTTGGTTTGGGCACTCCACCACTGTGAGGATGTCGGCCAGGTGAGGCCGCAGGTGGGCTCTGGGAGCCGTTAGTGTCAGTGGGTGCCTGAGGATCCCGGGTGTGGATCGGGCAGCCCGTGCCAGAGAGGGCACTGAGGGGGTGAGAGTGCGAGAGGGCCTTCCCCAGTTAGTTAGGTTAGGGTGAGGAGCAGGTAAGCTCGGGTGGCAACTACAGTGGTGGAGGTGTGCAGGTGGGTAGACCTGCTGGGAGAGCTACACGTCACAGCCCAGAAATTGTGCGAGGGCACCGGGAGATGAATCGGGGGAGTGAGACCCCAAGTTGAGAAGCACCACAGTTTGGTCAATGGGAATTGGTTTTTAGAACCCATAGTGTAAGTTGGCCAATGGATTGGCAGGGAAAGACCCCGGGTAATGTAAAGTTGTTAAAGTCATTTAGGAAATAGTTAGGATTGATGAACCTTTCGCACCATACGCAGCCACTTACCTGAGGTGATGATGATGAGTCCACACCTGTGTTCCTTTGTTCTGTGTTGCAGGAAGGGAGAATTGCTGTGTGGATTTGTGAGACGCATCACGACGTGGATGAGACATTGGGGTGATTCCATCTCTCCCTCCTTAGGAGGGACTGATGATGAATTGGTGATGGCAAATTTTGATGTTGAGTTGGAAATGGCAAATTTGATTGGTTAGGAGGGAGAGAAGACGAATTTGGTTTATGGGAGGAACGGGGAAGACAGTAGGGACGTTTGTTGATGTGTAAAGTAGATGTTTATGGGTAGTGTTGTGTTTTGTGGATACAGTAAGGGGTAAGGGAGGGGCAATGTAGGTTACCTGGTGGGGGGGGGGGGGGCGTACGGTAGGAACGTACCTGTCTCACCTGGTTCCCATGTGCCCCTAGTGTGCATTACCTAATATTGCGTGCACTTTTGCGCCCTTACCACCTTACTCACTTGTTTTCTTTTGTCTCCCACCTCCGAGGATCTGGCTTTGGGGCAGAGAGAGAGGAGAGAGAGGTGCTGGCTCCGCAGTTGTGGGCCTGCACTTTCGCTGCTTGCTGCCTGGATCGATACACCATATGGACCGCAATTTTTGTGGCCGCCCACAATGGACCGCAGTTCTGTTGCGCGCAAGCACCACCCGTTGATGGACCTCTGGGTCAACGTGGCACCTATGCCATACAGGTGAACCACTTTTAGTTGGCCCCCCTGACGGCCACAATTTAGAAATGGACGCGGTTGGCGCCTTTCTTTATTTTTAAAGAAGCCAGAAGGCCAAGTGCACTCCAGGAAGGCAAGACCAGCGGCAGAACATCGGCCGGCTGCGACACCACCGGTGACCATGGACAATTAATTGTGCATTTTTATGAACACTTTATTGGTGCACCGGATGGTGCTGACTGTGTGTATGGGGTGGTGCTTTTGGTGCTTGGATGGGGTGCTCTGCACAGTATTAAAGGCCGTAGGGCCACAGGGCACTCGTGGGTTGGTGTATCGATGCTGGCATGCGTGCTCTCTCTCTATGCATAACATCTGCATGTGTTCCTCAAAGAACAGGTCCTGGATCGTAGTGTAAATATCAGTGTAGTCTTGTATAAATGATGCTCCCTACCGGCTGTATGTTTAGTTTGAGGATTCTTTCCGCGATTCGGTTATCCTGTGGGTGTGTTTCTGTGAGGAGAAGGGTGCAACGTCGCAGGGGGACATATTTACTCATTTGTGAACATCTGTAAAACTGTCGCACTCAGGGTTGAGTTAATAGTAGAGGGAACTACATCTGAGTGCCACACTAAAGTAAGTAAAAATTTATCAGGTCGGGACGCCCCGAGGTAGAGAAGGGTGCAATGTTGCGGATATGAGATTGGCACCAACCAAATCCGCTTGTAAATATTCCCCTATTTCCTCTATACTTCCCAACTATCCCCAATCCCCCATTCCCTAGTCCCATTTTCTGTAAACAACACTCTGTAGACCCGACCTTCCCCTATTTCCCCCATTAAATGTCGCATCCAGGTCCACCGCATCTCACGTAGACAACTATAGGACATCTTGCTAGTTATTCTTAGTCTATGTCAGTTAAGGACTCGTTTCCATTAATTCTGACTCTTCGTTGCACCAGAATGTGATTCCAACGAGCCGCCATCGGACATGTGCTCGACGGGGTTACCAAGTAGGGGCTCGCTGTCAGCTCCTCGTCAGGGGCGGAGCCCGGTAACCCCCACACCCAATAGAAGCGGCGGACCGATCCCATCTGGGGCGGAGCCAACGAGCCGAGGGCGTGTCACTCCCCGCTGAGCATGCGCAGGAAGAGGGAGGTGACGTCAGATGCGCCCTCAGCTTGGAGAGAGAAGGACGCCACCTCCTAGCGCTGAGAGATACCTCCCGCATCTCTGGACCGGACCGGGTCGATTCTGCCCCTGAGCCAAGGTGCACCTTGTGCTATCGACTGCCTGTCCTTCCCTGCCATCAATCCCTGTGTAAGTCAGTCTTGTTCCGTTTGTCTGTGGTCTGTCTGGGATAGATAAGATTGTGTCTAAGTGCCTATCTCTTCTGTGTCTTTACCTCATTGCCTTGTAATCTACGCCTTTTCTCCCCCACTAATTATATCCTCCTCCAGAGGTCTTGAGAACTGTACCCCTTGCGTTGTTTCATTTATCCCAGTCGTTGTGTCCTTTCCTTCATTGATTAAGCGTAGTGCGATTTGGCCAACGTTCGAGTGGAATCGGGTGAGTTGGGGGTAATCGGGTAAACTGTGCGAACACGGCGGCCATTCCGCTCGGCCCATCATAACATCTTAAGCCGTGTCCGTAACAATATTATTGAAGTAGACCATGTGGGACATCAAAAAAGTGAGGGTGGACATCTGGGAGCCTGGTCGGATTTGAGAAAATGACGTCACAATATCAAGCTTTTGCGTTCATGAGGCGACCAAAAATTTGGGGTAGGGGAAACTAAAATGCTTATAACGCCACAACCATACATGATATAACTGCAAACTACCATTCCAAATATTTGTTTTTATTCACTCTACATGTGACAATATGTAATTATCTGATTATTATGCAAATTTGCTGTCCAGAGGTCAAAAGGTCATGGAAATCGGGGGTTGCTTAAAATCTGACCCACCGGAAGAAAAATGTGAGTTACAGGCTGCCTGTACTACTTGAGAATGTTTTCTGGCTGTCAGAGGTTGCCAAGACATATCTCTATCACATGATATGCATTGTATAAGAATTAACCCTTTTGTAACGTAAACATCAACTTTGATAAATGGTGCTATTTCAGAAAAGCTGATTTTCCTTTGCAGCGGAAGACACATGCCACAAAATAAAGTAATCGAACATTTTCATCAGTATGAATATGATCTATCACCAACTACTTATTTCTTTAAGCCTAAATATCACTTAATTTACTAATTTCTTACAATATTCCCATGTCGTTAACCCACTAAGTCCTAAAACAACCACCTGTAGAGGAGGGGGGGGGGGGGGGTTCGGAACATCCTTAGTCCATTCAGCAAAAATAAACTGCTGAATTTGCTCAGTTTTAGTAATAGTCTAGGTTTTTATATCCAAATGAAGGTATACTGCTGACTGTAGTCACTATTCCAAATCATGCCAATTTGATAATGGGAGAAGGAATACATGTAGATGCCAGGAGTACATTTCCACGCAGCTGTAAGTGTCACATATGAGTTCTGTTCGGTTTTAGATGCAACCAGCTGTATTTTTACAGCAAACATTCTCGTCTCCCATACCTTGGCACTTGCAGAACTTGCAACAATGCAGGTCACTCTTTCGACATGCACATCTCTCTGTTGCACATTTCAAGCAAGTACAGTGCACAGCATATTCCTCGGGAATGGGTCTGATGACCTTATCTGGATGGAGAAGTTCATCTTCCTCTTCAAATCCGTATAGGAGAGGATTCAACTCAGTCGTATTTGCAGAGAGAATTGATGTCATCACATATGTAGCATAATATGCCCTTAGAATATGGGCCTTCATGGCATGGCTTGTAGGTGGCAACTTCTCGAGTGGGGTTTTGCTGTGGTGATAATTATGATCCCTGAGTTCATCCATTGTTGTGCAGGTAGTTCCATTCTTTAGGACTTTCACTAGATATGATTCTGCTCTCTCAACTTCATCGTCAGAAGGTCCATTTTGGCTACAACCAAATCCTTGAAGGTAGTCTACTGGGTTTGCTTTAAGGGCCGCTTGCTTTGTGCCAACCTTGCTGGTGTAATCACACCCAGTGAGCGTATGCACAGTGGGAAGGACTTTGCATAGGTCAGGCCCTTTATCTGACGCAAGAGAATGTATTGGAATATATTTGGTAGAGTTTCCATTGCCAGCTTTCAACCACAGTTCATAAAGGCCATTTTCATGCAGTACATCCCAGTAAAAGAGCAACAGCACAAATACATCAGTGTCTGGGGATAACACCACTAGTCGTTGTAATCCGTGCTCCACAGCATGTAAGGCGTGGGGTATAATTCGTGTATCTGCTTCCTCTATATCAATGCAGAGTTCTGGAATGTCCCTGCAATAGCCATCACAACAGGAAAGACATGGGACTTCGACAGATTCACTTGAAAAGCCACTCACAAATACCTTCAGGCTTGAAGGGGTCTCTCGCGCGTGCTTTATGGCTGTCTGGTGCAGTAAAATCTCAAGATTATGCTTGTTCCTGTTAGCTGGCCAGAACCGCTCCATCTGAACTGGTAAAGGTGTGTCTTCACTGACTGCATTCAGTTCAATCGGAGAGATGGTTTCTCGTCGCTTTCTTTCCGAGTTTTTGATTGAAATGTCAAAGTATGAATCAAAGATATAATCTATTCGATCAGCTCCCTTTGCAGATCTCTGTATGTAGTCTACAATGCCTCCACTAAATTCACCGAAGTTAGTAAATTCTTTGGCAGTCATCTTCCTTACATTAGCCATGACATCCGCTATATACCCAACCTGCATGTCTTTTGAATCATCTAGAACATCAATTGAATGTTTCTTTGCAATCTCATTCATCAGGTCACTTTTGGTGCTCTTTGACATAAGACCCTGGCTGTCAAAAAGCGAAGAAGATGACGTCAAGTCATATTCTAGAAGGTCTGTCATGGATCTCCCTCGGGCACGGGCAATTTCAATGACACGCTGCCTATGTTTATCTTCCCTCTGTGTTTGTGACTTTCCTGAAGCCTCTTGTCCTTTTGGGAGTGCGCGGATACTCTTGAAAGTTTTCAGATTTGTTCTGTGAATGGTCCGAAATATTTGAGCCGACTGTTCAACAAACCGTTCTTTACGTAGTTTCTCATAGACTGCGGTCCCAATTGCTTTTACCTGTAGCAGCTGATTCCGGATTTCGTCAGTCATTACTTCCTGTGTCATTATATTGTGAAGTATTTGCTGTGTGGCATCTTTCCTGAAAGGATTCTCCTTGTTTTCACTAACAGTTAGAATTGCTTGGACGTTTCTTTCCCCGGTTTCAGTCTCATATTTGCTGAAGGAGTTGTTTACATCTTGCTGGTACTGGGTTGTAACTCCACTTAGTTCTCTGAAAAGATTACTAATTGCCAGCATCTCATGGTAGATTATGTCCCACATTGCAACGTATTTCTTCTTCTTTGTGCTGCCTATTATCCCCGGGGTGCCTTTCTTGGACCTATTTATCGTTTGCTCCAGCGCCATGTCTGCTCCAGTTGCTCTAAAAGTCCCAGGTGTCCTCTTTATGGCAAATTTGCCCTCTTGGAATGCTATGTGGATCTCAGGTGCTGTTTGTGGGAGTTTGCGCATGTCCTCAAGATAGAAGGAACCCCACCTGATGTAGTTGGTTGAGTCAAAAGCCATGAAAATTGGAAGCAATGCTTGCACAGTCTGAAGATGTAAATCCCAATTTCCTTCCCTGTCACTTCTGATGAGGTTTTCCAAATGAGTCGCAAGTGTGATAAATGTGTCCCTATATTTGAAGGTTTCACTGCATTTTCCTGCTTCGTTTCTGAAGTCATCAAAAGCACAAAGTAGCTGCTGAGTTGACGTTTTTGATCCTTCCAGAATGCTCACACTCTCATCAAATGACTTGTTAGCAACTGCTGCTTTGAATGCCACTACATTTTCTAGGTGCTCACTGTATTTTGTTGCATTGCCTTCCTGTTCAAAGAATTCCTTCCATTGCAGCCGACATAATGCTTCTTTTAGGAGCTGCATCCCCTTGAGTGACCTTGAGTAGTTTCTGGCTTCTAGTACCGAGTCAACAACATTGACACCAAACACACAACTTTCTACTAGAATATTCTCAGCCCCGCTTTCTTTCAGATATTTTCCTAAACAGCCTAGTACAACCTTCGCCATATGAAATGAACCAAGACATATGATGATGTTGCTGAACTCATCTGGGCGAATAAGTTGTATTTCCCGCGCTATATGATAAACGCCTTCGTCGCACGTGACTGGGAGTACCAACTGATCAATGTTGCGCAGAACACCCTGGAGGTTTTTCATTGCGGTATAAACAGTGTCATACTGGGTAACAGGGTATGGTAGTATGGGTAGAAAAGCAATTCGTTTCCGACTGATTTCATCTGGAGAGCAAACCGAGTTTGTTGCACTCCAGGATGGCATTGTCTGGTTCTGAGGCCGGATTTTAACTGTGTACAACGGGTCAGCATCAAGATCTAGTCTGGCAAGTAACCATGCAACATCCTTTGCCCTTACAGCATCCAGTAAATCATTATTCACAGGAATTGGATCAGTGGCAACTTGGTAATTGGCTGGTAGATCTGGCTTTTTTGCAGGTTTGTAAAATTTCTGCAGTTCCTGGCACTTAAGATCTACCTTGAATGCCTTCTCACCATGTTGAATGGTTGTTTCTGAAACTTTTGGTTTGGCAGGTTGGAGTTCTCCATCCTCCTGGAACAACACGGTCACAGTATCATGGCTGCCTCCGATCCCTGATAACGTTGCTTCTTCGTGATCGAAGTTATCGAAGGCAGCCATGGTAAACTGTGATGGCACAAAATCACTGGGGAATGGAACTCCATCTTCGCAAGATTCAACAATGAATGAGGCCATAGCAGTGTGATTACGCATCACTTCATGATAGCTTGTGCACAACCCAAAGCGATTAAAGCTTGTGATTTGGGTAGCACTTTTACAAGTTTCATACACTGCCTGGCTATTCAGCATATGAAGCGGTGTTCTCCTTCTTCCATTGTGCAAGTTGTAAAACATGATTTGGAACAGTGCCAGCATTTGTCTGCATTTCGATGACGACACATCAGACTCTGCTTCGCTTGTCTCCTCTGCATTATCCCCCACACCTACTACCTTACATGAAGAAGCAAATGACTCAGCATCAAAATTATACAAAATGGAAAAGAAACTTAACAGCGGTTCAGGAATCTTTATACTCTCCCAAGCAGTTTTCAAGTCATTCATATCGCAAAACCGATCCTGAAGATCAAAGTCATACTCTAAAAGACACTATCTTATGCTTTCTGCACACTGACGGATAGGGTCATTAGCGTGAATTGTCTCAGCCATATGCTGGACATTGACATCTTTGCCAAAAAACATCACAGACTTATTGGCCTCTTTAGGCACAGAGAATCTAATTCTATCTCCAAAGTGATTAAGTAAGAGTACATTTACTTCCTTGTTAGTTACTCTTTTACATGACGTAATTTCACGGTTCACACTCTCTTACAAAGCTTTGTTCATAACCAAAGCGTTGATTTATCCCAATCTCTATGTCCTTCACTACTTGTTCCCATGCTTGTTGCTTGTGAGTCGCAGGTTTTTCTGTTTGTCCTTTCTCAAATATACGCTCATAGCTCAGCAAATAACTTTTAATACACAAATTGTGGCAATATAAGTCGGCACCAAATACTGCACTAACACTTTGTATGTCACAAGTGTGAGTGTAAACATCATCCTGAAAGCTTACGGTTGCCTCCAAGAATTTACTGGCCCTGTCACACTCTGATATGCGGTATTTCTGATGCACCCCATGGTGCTTCTTGTATCCACAGATGACACATGATAACTCCCTCATGTCTGGTACATTGGAAGGTCCAGGTCTCGGCGAGATGCTTGAGCGAGAGCGGCGTGATGATGCCTCACGACTGACTTCTTCACTGCCACTAGAAGTGGAGGCGGAAGCTTTACTCATATTTTCCAACGATTTTTTGTGAGTGTAAGCTTTGTAACACAGATTGTCCATATGATAGACAAATTCTTCATCTTCAAGGGTGCGAAGTCTTTTGGCAACATGGTCATTTCGTTCTGCAGCAGCCTCACGTATTCGTTTCCGCCCATGTTCAGTGCTTGTGGGGTTTTTTTCTTTCGAAGATTGGCAAATGATGCATTTATCAAGATCAAGGTATTCACTGTCTCCAGCTCCACCAACCAAGCTGACACCAGTGTTCTGCATCTCATCTGAAACAAACCAGAAGGGCATTCCATGAACATGGGTGATGGCAGCATTATTGTAAGTCATAACACACCTGAAAGGCATACATAATCTGACATCTTGGCAGGATAAATCAACTTTCAGCCCTCTGAAAGCTGTCTGGTGATAAACATGCTATTGGGATAATGAAGATCGGACAGACGTTTAGTTAGTCTTGCGTTGGACAGGCGGCGTTACTGCTCGACCATTTGCGAGCCTGTTTACATTCCTGTGCTTGATGGGGTACGCATGTGTGCACTGGTGTGTAGTGAAGGCTGATTATACTACTGATTTTGTTTAAGCCTTTCTGTAGATAAAAACACCGACCACAAGTAGTCTGTGCGTTAAAACATGAGAACTGTCTGTCAAATTGAAGATTGTAATGTTGATTCAATTTTTTCTTTCACTTTCACCCATGAGGAAATGCACTTATACAGTGCTGCCACCAAGCTGTCAATACTAGAATCGGTGGTAGTGCCCTCTAACAGAACCACGTGGAACTACTCTATTGTGGGAATCCAAAGAAGCCTCAAATGACTGGAGATAATGAGAACTGACTAGAAATAGAGGACTCAACCTCTGCCCATTTTAAAACAACTGAAATAAAAGGGTTAAATGGTTCATTGTTGTCAGAAATAGCAAGAAGTCATTTCCTCTGGGTCTTCTGCTCATATGTATAGTAATAATCTAAAAGAGGTTTACAAAACAATCACCAACCTGTATGGTATGAATAATGTACACTTAGACGATGGAAAAACTGGAATTTCTGACATGTCTGAAATAGCACCATTTATCAAAGTTGATGTTTACGTTACAAAAGGGTTAATTCTTATACAATGCATATCATGTGATAGAGATATGTCTTGGCAACCTCTGACAGCCAGCAAACATTCTCAAGTAGTACAGGCAGCCTGTAACTCACATTTTTCTTCCGGTGGGTCAGATTTTAAGCAACCCCCGATTTCCATGACCTTTTGACCTCTGGACAGAAAATTTGCATAATAATCAGATAATTACATATTGTCACATGTAGAGTGAATAAAAACAAATATTTTGAATGGTAGTTTGCAGTTATATCATGTATGGTTGTGGCGTTATAAGCATTTTAGTTTCCCCTACCCCAAATTTTTGGTCGCCTCATGAACGCAAAAGCTTGATATTGTGACGTCATTTTCTCAAATCCGACCAGGCTCCCAGATGTCCACCCTCACTTTTTTGATGTCCCACATGGTCTACTTCAATAATATGAAGAGAAACTTAGGGCACATAAAAGTCACACAGAAACCACCCCAGCCCATGGACTACTGGTAATTCCCTGTTTGTCGTTAAAGGCGGCAAAAAGGGTTGGCGTCAGGAAGGGCATCCGGCCGTAAAACATTGCTTCAAAAAGGGGACCAAAAAAACAACAACAACCACGGTTCCCGAAAAAGGCCAACCCCCCGCTTTGCGGGGAAAAATGGCCTCTAAAGGTGGTTATTTATATTGTTTTACCCAATTGACCTGAAATTTTGATCATTTCCATATTGGGTCACTAAATTGGTTCACCAACCAAAAGCTAAAAGCCGATTCTTTTTTGGGGATTTTTTTTGATCTGAAAGTCGGGGTTCCATAACACCATTAATTTTCTTCCAATTGACCTGAAATTTTAAGAATTTGCAGGTCAAAAAATTGGTTCACCAATCAAACGCTACAAGCTGATAATTTTTTGCATAAAATCATCGATTTTCATTTGTATTTATTTTTAAACTGTTTTCGTTATTTTACGCATACAGAAGAAGAAGACGTCTAAATACAAACGGACGCAGATGGGCTTTGCTTTTTCAGACGCTTTCTAGTTTTGAAAGTATTGAGGGTATACACCTGAGGAGAGGGTATTGCATTTGAGTCTGTTTGTTTGTTAGTTTGTCTGTATGTCAGTCACCTACAGGTCACAATTTTCAACCGATCTTCACGAAACTTCACCAAGTTGTAGAGGTCGTCACAATTGAGAAGCCGATTGGTTTTGAGGTCAAAGGTCACCTGGAGGTCAAATTTCTAAAATCGCCATTTTTAATCCGATTGACTTGAAAATTGAACAGCATTTCCACATTGTCACTAAATTGGGAAATCAACTATTTTGAGGTCAAAAGGTCAAAGGTCAACTCAAGGTAAAATTTCGAAAATCATCAATTTTAATCTGAAAACCCGTCAATTTTAATCCGATTGACTTGGAAATTGAACAGCATGAGTGCCTCACTAAATTGGGAAACCAACTATTTTTGAGGTCAAAAGGTGAAAGGTCAACGCAAGGTCAAACTTCTAAAATCATCAATTTTCATTTAAAAATCATCACTTCATCCTATTGACTTGAAAATTTAACAGCATGTGCATAGTGCCTCATTGAATTGGGAAACCAACTTTTTGAGGTCAAAAGGTGAAAGGTCAACTCTAGGTCATACTTCTAAAATCAATTTTCATCCTGTTGACCCGAGCTTTGATCAAGATCGTCAATTTTGATCTTGATGAAATGGACAATTTGCTGGATCAATTGCAACCTTTTATTCGGGAGGGTGGATTTTGCAAGTATCGTGCGTGCTTTGCATGATGTCTTCTTGTCTTTGATTGTTTGTCTGCACAGAATAAATATGATTTTCTCTGCACCCGTTGGTCCGATTCACAGGAATTTTTTTTACCATAGGTGCAATTCCGCCTGTAGAATTTTTAATTGTAAAGATGACGTCGTATGTTACGTGGTATGGGCGCCATCTTGGAAAAACCGAAAACTTTGCACCTCTATATCTCCGAAAGCGCTGCATATAAAAAAGTGAGGCATGGCTCATTGTAAAGATCTCTTCATGGGGAATAAAATATGTTAACGATGATGTCATGGGTCCCTCCATTATGTCGTCATAATTCGACAAGTACAAAACTTCATCTGGTCACGATGAAATTTCTTGTGCGTCATCTGGGGATAAATTCAGAGAGAAAATGACGTCATCGGTCACGTGGTTCGGCCGCCATATTTGTTTTAACACAAAAGCATTAAAAACCACTCAAAACACGTCCTGGCGAGGGCCTGCAATCTGATTACCTTCAGTGATCTTGAAAAGGTCTGTGAAAAGCTCAACCTCATTACCAGCCTGAACATGGATGAACTGTACGATGAGTGCACTACAGCAAGCATTTTTGTGGAGAAACTCCAGGAGGGCGATCAATGGAAGACCACAGACATGGCTGCCAACTGGATGGCTGTATTTAAGGCAGCTGATCTCCCAAATATGCTGTCAGTCATTTCCTACCGACTGAGCATAGCAGCCTCAACAGGGTTTGTGGAGAGAATATTCTCCAGCATGGCCAACAAATGGAGTGACGTCCGGAACAGATGCTCTGTCATCTGTGGAGCTCATGAAGTGAGCGACTGGTCTCACTCAACTTCGACCTGTCCTGTGCTGAGTTCCACACTTTAATTTTGAAGGACAAGCCATTGCTTCAGGCTGCAAGGAGCGACAAAAAGTACACATGGAAGAGAAAGTAATGAGAGAGATGGGAGGAGGGGGGGGGGGGGCAGGGGTGTTCAGAGCACTGAGGTGCTGTACTGTAAATATTTATACCGGTATGTAAATATTTTAGGCCTGTTCAATCGGCTTAATTAAAGTTCTTTAAATTGCACACCAAATGGGTAGTTGGTCTAATGGCTGTGTCTTGTGCTGTGTCTACTTTTGTTTAGTTCAACTGATTGAAATAAAAATCTGTAAATTAAAATAGTAAGTTGTTTTGTCAGTCAATTAATTGAGATTGATATTGATATTGATATATTGCGATTGATATTGATTGATATATTGATTATTTTCATTGATCTGCCAACAATGTGGGACAGCACGGCCTACATAGCCATTGTATGAGTCTTATACGTCAGTAAAATGAAATTTTTTTGATCTGCAGCTTAAGCAGTGGATCTGAACCTATGAAGTTTCTTTAATATCCACAGAACAACTAGTCCTACTCATCTGCTCACACTTTACGTAGCGAGATATGTCCATAAAAGCATGAAAAATGGCTTAAAAGTGGCAACAATTTCAAAATGTTCTCGTGGTGGGCCGGGGCGGTGGGGTGTCCCTTATTTTTCCACATTGAAGGTGGCAACCCCACGTCGAGCACTCAGTTCCGTCGGAGTGCTTGTTTGAGCGTCTTGGGAAGAAAGTGATGCAACCAGCAGCTGCAGGCTGGATACGGAACAACAACAACCTAGCATACTAACGATCAGGGTTTCTCCCTAGGCCCAGGGAATCAAAACCAAGCTGGAGTGCATTGATTAATAATGGGGAGGTTGCGAAATCCATCCATATCGAGGCGTTTCAATTGATGACGCAGGAGTCATGTGACCAGTTGCCACACTCTAAGCGGTGTATAAGCATTTGCGAAATTGCGACAAAGAGGACAATGATCGTGTAGTTTTGTCTGATAGAATGACGATATCGTCACAAGATCGACGCACATACCACAGGATGTCAACGATAACCACAGAATTTATTTTTTTTAATTCCCGTAACGCAACACCGCCCCAAACTGAAAAGCAGCCGTACCACATTTGACATTTTGCTTGTTCATTCCAGTGATTAAGTACGCTGGGTATTTAGTGCTTTCACTCGTTGTTCATTTTCGCCCTGCAATGGGTACTTCACTGAAATCAGCAACAATATCAAGATAAATATCAACCTGCGCTGCTTGGCACAACGCAGAGTTTTCTGCTTCCGGTTTCGAGATTATCCCCAGGAACATGCACGCTTTGTGGAAAATTAATTTCTCCATCAGGATCTGGACATAGAGCACTGAACACACCTGAATCCAGAACCAGAAGGATACTTTCATTTAATAATCCTGAAATAAAAAAAATGCTGAAGATCGGTAAAGCGCCCCTTGAGGCACCACCTGCTCGCCGGGGCACGGCTTGGGCTCATTTCCTCTTCTTCTTTTTCTTCGAAGTACACTCGTTATTCTTCGTTCATTTGAAGTACTTTCTGCGTTTTCTATCCAAAGTCCAAACAGTCAGTAAGTCGAGCGGGTTTGTAGATCTCGGACGTGCATCATGGCGTGCGCGATGGTGCTCGACCCGAGGCAGGACTTCCAGGCCTGGCTCTCGACTCAAGGCGTCAGCTCCCGTGTGGCCCAGGTCGTGGAGCGGGAGTTGGGGATTGGAGATTACGAGGCGCTGCTGGCGTGCGCAGAGAGCGCTCAGGTTCGCTCCGAGCTCTTCCTGCTGGCCCGGGAGCGCCTTCCCTTCGCCACGTACGCCGTGCTGAGACGCGCCATCGAGAGTTTGGCCTCCAGGCGTCAGGATGGTGGCGAGGCATCTCGCGGGGTCGACGCCCTCGGTCTCCAGCCGTTCCTGAGCGGTCTGCTGGATTCCATGGTGGTGCTTTTAACCACCGTCAGTCAGGAGCTGTCGCTTTCCGCGCAGAGACTCAGTTCCTTGGAGCCGGTGATTTACGGGGAGACACCAGTGGAGGCGGGAGGGTCCACGCAGGGATACGCGGTCTCGGAGCTAGGTGAGGACGTCGTGGTGGTATTATGGTGGGACTGGCGTGGACATGTGTCGATTAGTGTATTTGGGTCCCAGTAACATGGATTAACATGCTCACTGATGACCATTTCTAGTTTAATACCAACGGTCATGTACATTGTTGGTGATGCATTACGTGCAGATGCAGCCGAGAGGCTTGACACGTCTGGCAGTGATTCCAAAGAATTGCAGGTCGAGGTGCAAAATGGCTCAAGCCAGTCCTGGGCAACTGGATATGTCAAAGCTGAGGCTTTTTCAAAAGGTAAGGACCAAAAGCTGCTCATAATGCCTGATTCCGTCAAAAAATATTTAACCAACTCCTAGTCCAAAGACCTATAACTAACTCTTAATCAAAGGACCTTCAACTAACTCTTCGTCAAATGACCTACAACTAACTCTTAGTGAAAGGACCAATAACTAACTCTTAGTCAAAGGACCTATAACGAACTTTTGATCAAAGGACATATATTAACTAACTCCTAGTGAAAGGGCTTTTAACGAACGAACTAGTCAAAAGACCTATGACTAACTCCCAGTGAAAGGACCTTTAACAAACTCTTCATCAAAGGACATATAACTAACTCTTAGTCAAATGACCTACAACTAACTCTTAGTGAAAGGACCTATAACGAACTCTTCATCAAACGACCTATAATTAACTCCTAGTGAAAGCACCTTCAACGAACTTTTGATCAAAGGACATGTAACTAACTCCTAGTGAAAGGGCTTTTAACGAACGAACTAGTCAAAAGACCTATAACTAACTCCCAGTGAAAGGACCTTTTATTAACTCCTCGTGAAAGGACCTTTAACGAACTCTTAATCAAAGGACCTATAACTAACTCGTAGTGAAAGAACCTTCAACGAACTCTTAATCAAAGGACCTATAACTAACTCGTAGTGAAAGAACCTTTAACGAACTCTTAATCAAAGGACATATAACTAACTCGGAGTGAAAGGACCTTTTGACTAACTCTTAATCAAAGGACCTATAACTAACTCCTAGGAAAGGATCTTTAACTAACTCTGAGTCAAAAGACTTGGATAACTTACTGCTAGTCAAAAGGCCTTTTCTGTTTTGAGTTTACTAACCAGGCCTACTGTATGTGCTCCTTCATATAACCATTCGTTTCGCACCATGAAGCGCATAGGAGCTGCCGAGGCAGTTTCATTGGCTAAGGAGTACAATCCTGGACGAGTCGCCAATCCGACGCAGAATACTAGAATGGATTATTAGCCCAGTCATCTGGTACTCATTTTGCCGACCTCACAAGCAGGACAGGCTGAGTCAACCCACCTGGTGTTGTTTCAACGACATGGCAGGGGCTCAAATTCAAGACCCTAATATCTTAAGCGAGCCAACTTGACCGTTAGGCCAACACCAGGCCTTCTCCTTCATTTCTATTTTATATATTTATATATAATTATATATATATATATTGTTACGGATCTCAGAGACGGCACTCCCCTTAGCAAGGGGGGGGGGGGGGGGGGGTTAATCCCCTTGGCCTGTTAAGCTGGCCGTCTCTGGTCCTGGTACTTGTAACGCTCTTCTGCGGGGTGGAATTGATCAGGGTTATTGGTCAAGGTGTTCTCCCGAATACCTTTACCAATCCCTCCGCAAAACAGGGAGACAAGTACCGCTCGAACCATGGACAAGATTCTATTTGCCGAGCGGTTTAGCAATCCGCGGCTCGAGCCGTTATCAAGAGACTAAACCCGATTCCGAGCGTTGGCCAAATCGTGCCACAGGTACTCAATTGAAAGAAGGGACTAAAGCGATCGGACGAGAAAGAAGAAACCAAAGGTAAGAAATAACAGACATTTATTAATTATGTACAAAAAACCAAAAGAAGAGAAATGAAAGTAATATACAGGACGAAGAAGAAGAAGATACACAGGGCAAGCCTTAAAACAGTCTTATATTATACCCCAGACAACAAACAGGACAGACAACAGACTTACGCGACAAGGGAATAGCAGGCAGGAATCACTGGACGAAGGAGAAGGGTCCGTGCAGGTGAGAGGGTAGGACGGTCCGGGCCGGTGCGCAGCGTCGAAGGTCGCTCCAGTCCACGCTACGGGCTCGAGGCGAACAGCCCACGGCAGCTCCACGTATTTGGTTTCACACGGTAGGGGCTTTGTCAGTTGACGATTGTATTGTCGTCGCCGTCACGGACCCACTCGCCGGATCACCTCTCTCTCTCGTGCCTTCTCACCGACTCCTTAAGCAGTTCCTTGCAGCCGCTTTTATTGCTCGTCTTCGAATCAAGCCGCCGGCTCTGATGACCCACCTACCGGTTGGCTCACCGCGGTGCTGGTTGGCCGGTAAGGGCTTGCTGACTCCACCTCCGATGATGAGCTGATGTGCCACACCCTGTTCTGGTGGCTCCTCCCCCTTCCCTCTCGGCGTGACCGCATGGCCAATGGCGGCTGGTGGGGAGTTAGCAAACCACTCGCACCGCTTTTGAAGGGAACTTTGAAGAGCGGAGATGATTGGGGAAATTGAAAGGGCCTATCTTGTTTGATTAATGCAACGCAGATTCAACGACTGGGAACAGGTCCTTAACTGAAACACATAATAATGAGATAACTACGAAGAGGTCCTATGGTTCGCTACGTGTGGTTCATGGACTAACTAGGGTGCGATCTTTAACAAGCCAATTGATGGGAATATTTACAGGGGGACATTTATAAGGGATACATTTACTAAAATTTACTCGTGAAGGTTCTAAAAACCGTAACACAGCACCCGTTTTTCCTCTAGGGTCGTCTCGACTCGAACTAACTTTACTTAATGTGCCACTCAGGTGTAATAGCCCTCTACTATTAACCTTACCCTCGAGTGCGACAGTTTTAAAACAACTACGTATGTCCCGCCTGCTACGTTGCATCCTACCTAACAGACTCACACCCACAGGATAACCGAATTACGGAATGGTTTTCAAACTATACATATATGGTGGGGAGCATTATTTACAAAACACTCATTTGTATTTGCACGGCAACCCAGGACCTGTCATTTTGGGAGACAAAAAAAAAAGATCTGAAAAAGAGGAAGAGCATGCACTGCACCGATACACCATACTCAAGTGCCCGGGGATGCACAATTGATATTGCAGTGCACCCCCGAGCACAAGAGCATTACAAAGCACCAAAGCAGCACCAATCAGCAGCAGAAAAACACCAAAGCACCATCCAGTGCTCATTTCACACGTTTCAAATAAAAACAAACAAACTGTTGACCGGTTCTTCTTTCTGCTCCTGCTCTGCTGGTCCGATGTTTCTTCCAGATGTTGTTCTCTCTTGTGGCTTGCTGCCTATTTACAATAATAAAAAGGCACAAAATACGTCCATTTTTATTTGGGGCCAACTATGGGTGGTCCACCTGTAGGGCAAAAGGGGCCACCTCACCGTGGTCCACAAGCCAACTCTTCTCTGGCCATCATGGCCGGTCCCAGCAGAGGGGCCAGGCCCCAACACATGGGGTCCATAAGGGTGTGGTGCTTAGCCACAGAAGCGTGTGGTCCATATGGTGGTGCTAGGCCGCAAGTCGTGCGGTCCATAAGGTGGTGTATCGATACAGGCAGGCTGTGCAGCGGCGGCTCGGGCACACAAGTGCGGCTCCTGCACGCTTTCCCCTCAGTGCCCAGAGAGCACGGTCCATAGGTGGGGAAGGAGGACAAAGCGAAGTTAGCGGGGTGCAAGGGCGCAAGGGTACACATCAAAACAAGGCAATGCAGAGGTGAGGTGCGCATGGGAGCGAGCGGAGAAAGCCCGTCCCTATCGTACGTCACCCCCCCCCCCCCTGTCACCTAATCTACCCTTGCCCCTTACCCCATATTTACACCAATTTACAATTCGTCTTTACGTCCTGTCTTCCCCATATCTCCCCTAATACCAAATTGGTTACCAATCCCTCTAATCCAAATTTGCCACCAAGCCCAATTTCTCATCACCTTCGAGACTTCCCGTCCCAACGGTCCAAGCCAGAACCATCCGATGTGGGGTATCGCCCAAACAATCGGATCTCTCTCGGTTCGGCGTAGATTAGGTGCTCCAGAAACACCGTTCCAGTAACACCCTTTACCTTTTCCCTTCACTCAATGCAAAGCCCCCGTCCAGTCGGCCTGCAGACGGATGTTAGACCCAGGCGGTAAGCAGTGCAGGAGCGATTTCCCATCAACGGCCTTTGCATTAGTCTCATGAGGTATTTTGCCAGTCCCAAGCTCATGCCAGTCCCATATACACGTATACAATATACATATACATATATATTATATATATATACACAGTACGAATGCTCCCGGCAATCTCAAACCGAACACCGATGGGAAACAGTGCAGGTAAAAGGAGCACCGGGAGTCTACATTAATATTGCATCTTAAGACACGGCATGAGGATGAAGCTTAGAGTAACTCCCGCCGTTTACCCGCGCTTCCGTGAATCTCTTCACTTTGACATTCAGAGCACTGGGCAGAAATCACATCGCGTCCACACTCGCTCACCGGCCATCGCGATGCTCTGTTTCGGAATCCCCTTGTCCGCACCGGTTCTCAGGCGACTGTCGGTCGCCGGCCGAGGCACACCTGAGCCTCGCACCATCGCACCTTTGCCCGTCGACTGCACGCACGAGCGGGGAACCGCCGCGAGCAACGAGTTCACGATGCAACGCGCCGGCACGAGAACGCCCACGCGAGCGGAAGGGGGCGCGGGACGCGGCGGGTCCGGGCGGACCGCGCGCGCGCCGCAGCCGGAGCGCTCCACGGGGAGGCAACGGCTCACGTTCGCAACAGAGTACCTCGCGCTCCGGGACCGCCGCCGGACCGATCCAGCCCAGGACGCCCGACGCCGACGCGCCGCGAGAGGGCGCAGGCCCGCCGGCCGAAGGACGGGGCCGGGGACCCGGAAACCGGCACCGGAGAGTTTCCCGAGGCGCACGTTCGACCCCTGACGAGACGCGCGCGGTGACGGTCCGAGCGCCGACCGCGGCCCCGCCGGCAGCACCAAGAACCATCGCCCCGCCGCGACCACGGTTGCCCACGGAGGATGACGGGACGGGGAGGCTCGTGGGAGCCGGCGGGGACGCGCGACCGACAACGACGACGAGCGCAGTGTCCCGAAACGCCGACGAAACTCCCATCAACTGCACTCTCTCCTCATAAGGAGGAAGAGATGGAACAACCAGCACAATGTCACCCCCACGTCATGATGCGTCTTACCATTCCAAAACATTTGCAACAAAAACCCAAAACAACCATGGTGTGGAGTCGTATCATCCCAGGTGAGTGGCTGCAGATGGTGCGAAGGGATTTCCATCCTAACTATCCTCTAAATGACTTTAACGTTCTCTACACTACCCGGGGTCTTTCCCTGCAAAACCATTGGCCACCTTACCGCCCGCGCGGGGTGCGGTTCTAAAAACCAATTCCCACTGACCATCTGTGGCGCTCACCAATTTGGGGTCTCACTCCCCCCGATTCAACTCCCTGTGCCTTCGCACAATTTCCGGGCTGGGTCGTATGGCTCACCAGCAGGTCTACTCACCTGCACCCCTCCGCCACTGTAGTTGCCTCCAAGCTTACCTGCTCCTTACCTTAACCTATCTACCTGGGGAAGGCCCTCTGGCGCTCTCCCCACTCGGTGCCCTCTCTGGCACTGGGCTACCCGGGTTTGTCCTCCGGATCCTCGGGCCCCACTGAACAACTCTACTGACCCCCCGAGCCCACCTGCGGCCTCACCTGGCCGACATCCTGACAGTGGCGGAGTGCCCATTCAACTACACTCACTAACAGGCCACACACCCAGCCATTGCCACTTCACTAATGCACCCATCCAAACACCATTCTACCACACGCACCACAGATGCCAATATCCAACCACAATTTACCTATACCCTCTACCTACTCTTAAACTACCCTCCCCGGGTACTCGTGAAAGGGGTCCATCTTCCCCATCCACTCCTTTCGCACCAACCACTCCACTCCACATATTCCACACTACTCACTCCACACCATCCATTCCATACTCCATATATTCCATACCAGCTATTTCACACAACCATTCTCCATACACTCCATGCTCCATGCTCCATTCACTCCAGACCATCTATTCCATTCAACCATTCTCCATACACCTGTGCCCACACACCTGGTGTCACCTGTACACCTGGTGGCACGTGCAGTCGTGCACCCGTCTTCCCTCCAGAACCATTCGCTCAATACAACTCGCAATCGCACTTTTCACCATACGCTGCTCAAGCACCTCCTTCACACACACTGCACCATTCACGAGCATTGCCTCTCAATTCCTCATTTCAATATGCTCACCAGCAAGAACTTCCATACGCAATGCCTCATTCAATAAACCACACCACAAACACACTGCATCGTCTAAGCTGACTACCCCCCTTCTGAAACTCACGCTTCCCAGTCGCCCCTTATACTACTGCGCTCCCTCATCATTATCATCCACTAATCTGCTATCTCCCCTACTACAGGTACATGTCGCTACTTAACTCTACAGTTACCTATGGTCATCTCTAGGTCCCTATACATTTATCCTAACCCGCCCTCGGCGAACTTACACTGCCAAACTCCATAAGTCTATAGCTCATGTGCCTGGGGTGGGAGGGATGGCAGAGTTGCCATCCTTTCCCATCGGGCATCTCCCACTATCAATTCTGCCCATCCAATTTTTTTTTTGCCAATCAAATTGCCCATCAAATTTGCCAATCATTACTGCCAATCCTATTCACTATTCCCAATTGCGAATCAAAACACTATCATCACAATTAAACCTGAGCCTCTCGGTACGTCATGCCAATTTCAAAGCTCGGCTTTGCATACGGGTGGTTTGGTCGCCTGCAGGTTGGGTCCGTCCGGCATTCGGTTCAGGGGAGGAGGTTTGGTTGGGCCAAGGTTTAAAGCACCATCCCTACGCAGGGCCTTGCGCTCCCAAGCGCGATGGGGCAACCCTGCCCGGTTGGGACACCGCCACCACAAGGGGGCGCCGTTCCAATCCCTCCTACCTTCCCTCGAACCGGACCAGTCGCCTTGCCCGGCAAAGCCCGGACTTGACCGTGTGGGGCCCGGCCCGGATCGTGCACGACGCTCCGAACAGGAGCCACGCGGCACCGATTCCCGCCGGCTCCCGCAATACACACAGCCCGGCACGGACCGAGAGCTCGCGTCGGTTAAACGTCGGTCTAACCGCTATCCCGTTTAATGTCGATGCTCCCCTTACATGCTTACACCACTCGTTCCGTTCGTTGCTCATACATCCCATACTCTCCGTCAATTCCACCACCGCACTCTCTGCTACACACCACTCGCTGTCCGCACACTCCATAACACACCTTGGTGCACACTCGTCGTTCGCACACTTCTCGCGTGCACTCTCCCCCGTTACGTACTCCGTAACCACCACGGGCGTGCACTCTTCCGTTACATCCCTGTAACACTCCCCATCACGCGCTCCACCACCAACTCAGGTGTGCCTCCTCGCACACACTCAACCATTCCAAGTGTGCATTCTCGCACCCGCTCCTCATCCATCTCACTCTCCGTATCACTCTCATCACACATACACTCCGACGTGCATTCTCGCTCGCACTCGGTTTTACTCCCACACTGTAACACACTCGCTCTTCGACGCACAATTTTTCCTCACACGCGTGCCATTTTCTCTCACACAGCGCACCACGGACCTCCCACAAACGCCCGCGGTACGCTGGGATCCCAAGCGCGCGATTCTCCCGCAAAACCTCCAAGCACCATATACCACCTTAGTCACCTTTGGGATCCTCTTCTCCACACGCACCTGCAAATCTTTATAAGGATTAGCAAGTACGGCATCAGGATGTGAATTCAGACTTTGTACATTATCCATTTCTTCCTGCCGCAAGTGCTTTTCTAAGTCCCCGGTCTCTCCAATTTCAATTCCCACTACTATTAATTTGTTAATTTCTTTCTCCTCGACGACTGCTGGCTTTATTAAAATTTCCTCTTCTACCTCAGCGGTCGCCGGCTTCCCCATACCCCGGGTCGCGATTTCTATGCCCGTCCAGTTACCTGCGCTCTGCTCCGCCTCGCTCAACCCGCGCTTCTCAGACCGCGTTACCTCGTCGCGTACCCCTGCGACCTCTTCGCTCAACCTGCGGTTAACCTCCCTCTCAACTTCCCTTACCCCATATGTGGCCTTGTCCCTCGCTAACCCCTCATTTACTTCCCCTATTTGGTTACCCACGTCCTCCAATTGGCCCCCCAATTTACCTTCCAGCCCTTCCAACCTGTTGTCTAACCCCTCCAATTTGCTGTCTAACCTCCCAATTTGGTCACTGGTACCCCTTGCTTCGTCCGTCATTGCTCCAATTTGGCCTCCCATTGTTCCAATTTGGCCTCCCATTGCTCCAATTTGGCCTCCCAATCGCTCAATTTGGCTTCCCATACTCATTCTCAACATCGTGGTGAATTGCGTCACGAAGTCCTCCACATCAAAGCCCGCTGGTACAGCGGGCGCGGCTCTCGCCGCCACGTGCGAGGCGCCATTTTGTGCTCCCGCGACCTCGTGCGAGGCGCCGCCATCTTGTGCGCCTGCAACCCTCGCTACCGCACCCTCATTGCTCTCCTCCCTGGGGTCCTGGATTGCCTCTAACCCCTCTTCTACCTCCCCTACCGGCATCCGATCGCCTTGACCATCCATGGCACGACTTTAATTTGGGATATTAATAAAAATTTCGCCCGCTCCAAATTTTGACCAAATCTTTAGATGTTCTTTTAAAAATTTGGTTCGGGTCCAAATCCCACTCCTCGACACCAATTGTTACGGATCTCAGAGACGGAACTCCCCTTAGCAAGGGGGGGTTAATCCCCTTGGCCTGTTAAGCTGGCCGTCTCTGGTCCTGGTACTTGTAACGCTCTTCTGCGGGGTGGAATTGATCAGGGTTATTGGTCAAGGTGTTCTCCCGAATACCTTTACCAATCCCTCCGCAAAACAGGGAGACAAGTACCGCTCGAACCACGGACAAGATTCTATTTGCCGAGCGGTTTAGCAATCCGCGGCTCGAGCCGTTATCAAGAGACTAAACCCGATTCCGAGCGTTGGCCAAATTGTGCCACAGGTACTCAATTGAAAGAAGGGACTAAAGCGATCGGACGAGAAAGAAGAAACCAAAGGTAAGAAATAACAGACATTTATTAAATATGTACAAAAAACCAAAAGAAGAGAAACGAAAGTAATATACAGGACGAAGAAGGAGAAGATACACAGGGCAAGCCTTAAAACAGTCTTCTATTATATCCCAGACAACAAACAGGACAGACAACAGACTTACACGACAAGGGAATAGCAGGCAGGAATCACTGGACGAAGGAGGGTCCGTGCAGGTGAGAGGGTAGGACGGTCCGGGCCGGTGCGCAGCGTCGAAGGTCGCTCCAGTCCACGCTACGGGCTCGAGGCGAACAGCCCACGGCAGCTCCACGTATTTGGTTTCACACGGTAGGGGCTTTGTCAGTTGACGATTGTATTGTCGTCGCCATCACGGACCCACTCGCCGGATCACCTCTCTCTCTCGTGCCTTCTCACCGACTCCTTAAGCAGTTCCTTGCAGCCGCTTTTATTGCTCGTCTTCGAATCAAGCCGCTGGCTGTGATGACCCGCCTACCGGTTGGCTCACCGCGGTGCTGGTTGGCCGGTAAGGGCTTGCTGACTCCACCTCCGATGACGAGCTGACGTGCCACACCCTGTTCTGGTGGCTCCTCCCCCTTCCCTCTTGGTCTGAGCGCATGGCCAATGGCGGCTGGTGGGGAGTTAGCAAACCACTCGCACCGCTTTTGATGGGAACTTTGAAGAGCGGAGATGATTGGGGAAATTGAAAGGGCCTATCTTATTTGATTAATGCAACGCAGATTCAACTACTGGGAACAGGTCCTTAACTGAAACACATAATAATGAGATAACTACGAAGAGGTCCTATGGTTCGCTACGTGTGGTTCATGGACTAACTAGGGTGCGATCTTTAACAAGCCAATTGATGGGAATATTTACAGGGGGACATTTATAAGGGATACATTTACTAAAATTTACTAGTGAAGGTTCTAAAAACCATAACTATATACATTTGTGAAATTGTGAAAATGATGGGACAACCACTGACGCTCCTGACATTTAAAATGCCATTATGTGTAGATGCAAATGTTATGCAAT
The DNA here is from genome assembly GCF_964187855.1 of Myxine glutinosa. Classification (NCBI taxonomy): domain Eukaryota; kingdom Metazoa; phylum Chordata; class Myxini; order Myxiniformes; family Myxinidae; genus Myxine; species Myxine glutinosa. The sequence goes on from NC_136265.1 coordinate 165,637,670, forward strand.
CTAAATAAATATAGCTGTTTATATTCCTACACACACGTGTGTGTGTGTGTATATATATATATATATATATATATATATATATATATATATATATATATATATATATATATATATATATATATATATATATTCCATTGCTCCAAGAGGTATTATTACCTTCGCAAAAGCGGAAGGTTATGTTTTGATCGCTGTGTATTTATTTGTATGTCTGTGTGTGTGTGTGTGTGTGTGTATGTTATTCGCATAACTCAAAAAGTATTCAACCGAATTGCATGAAATTTGGTGGGATGATTGGTTATTATACGGGACACATTTGATTAGATTTTGGGAGCAATCGGGTCAAAGGTCAGGGGGGTCACGACCTTGCAAAATGTGCGTTTTTTGTCATAACTCGGTCAATTCTTATCCGATTTGCATGAAATCAGCACCAAACTGTTCACTGTTCTGTTCCCTACACTCCCATGCCAAGTACAGAACAGTAGCTGCGGCGAAGGTATGCGCTCTACCGAGTGCCCGTTCTAGTTTACGATATATAATTTTTTGTGCTCCTTTATTGTAAAGTTATACCATTCAAATCGCAGCATGAAAGCTCCAAGTCCTACTTCTTCCTCTTTCCTTCAGGAAAAATGTTTCTTGTTTTTTTTTAAAGATGGGAACCCTTATTATTAACTGGACACTAAGTTTTGTTCAAAGTCATTTGATCATATTCCTCTGTGCACGCAAAGCGAAAAGCGAGGTTAATCAATTGGTTCATGTCCTTACATCCATCTGTCTGTCTTATCAGTTTCCAGAGGCGGGAGAAAAGAGTAATGAAAGGGTGAAGGTGAGCAGAGAGTCTTGATTTTGGCAGTTTAACCATAAGAGGGTTGCTGACAGATCTTGTGCGTCCTGCAGGAATATTTAGGGGACAGAGCACAGACAGAGCAGGGGACGCTAGGCCGGAGAGGAGTCTGTAGAAGACAGAAAGACCACCAACCTGCCTGCGGTGAGTGAGTGAAAGGCCCTCGGAATCGGCTTCATCACGGGAGATTCCAATGATTCTGAAAGCTTTGGTTTCTACAGCGTGAAGCCGAGCTAAGTTTGAGGCAGGAGCACCGGCCCAGAGGGGAGAACAGTATTCCATTGAGCTGCGGATGAAAGCTTTGTATGTGGTGAGCTCAGAAGTGCCCAGAAAGGACTTCGCACGACGGAGGATGCCCAGATGGCGGCTGACTTTGGAGGCCAGCTTGAAAATGTGCTTTTCCCAACTAAGACCCAAAAGCTTGAGTGACAGAACTTCTTGGAGAGGATTGTTGAGAAAGTAGATAGGAGGGCTTTGCAGACGGTCTTGCTTTTCCCGCCATCCATTGTTGAGACAGCAGAAGCAACATGTCCAGAGTGGAGTGACCTGGTCTGAATCCAAATTGATGATCAGAGATCAAGCCATTGGAGAAGAGGAAGAGGAAGGATTTGATGTCAGAGGCAATGACGGATTCCTTGACCTTGCTGATTATTGGGAGCAGGCTGATTGGTCTGTCGTTGCAAGGATCTGTTTTTGCACCTTTTTTGTGTAAGGCGGTAAAGTTGGTTGATTACCAACACCGTACATGCATTGGCTTGGCAAAGGGTTTTTACCGTACCTTTGTGCATGTGCTATCGGGACAAATTCTGTGCCAAGAAAGATAATATTTTTTACTCTGTCTGCCTGTGTGGCAGACAAACAAAATTCCAAACGCGAACCTTACCGTTTTTATAGGGCAAATTATAAAGGACACAAACGACAGGCACGTATAACTAATGTAACATGTTCTATAGGGTGATGTAATAGAAAATGGATAAAACGGCAGTAAAACCTGGAATTAATTTATTTGTATGTCTACTTTAAACCTGTTTAAATCTTTATTTAAAATGAATTATCCACTTGAACACTGGAGAACACATCGCCTTCATAATACTTACAAAACAATGCTATATATTGATTATATAGCATTAGAGTGTGGGGCATATGCCTGAAGAAGCTGCTACATGGCAATGTACTGTATGTGTATATATTGTTGCGGATCTCTCGAAGCCCGTCGACGTACAGAGGGGGGGTTAAACCCCTTTTCCCCCTCGGGTCTTCGAGTCCACGAGGCCGAGTCGCCACCCCCGTAGCGAGCGTGCGGAAGGGTATCGGGTCGACTCCACACGTACCTTCGGTACCCACGCTGCCACGAAAACGGGGACTGGACCTCGCACAAGCCATGCTAGTTGGATACGCCGAGCGGTTTGCGTATCACCTGACTCGTGCCGTTACTTTTATTGAACCTGATTTGAGCGGTTTTATTCCTGCGATGCTAGGCCAATAGTGATATGATGGGAACGATCAAATAGAAGGAAGAACAGGTTTTATTTACAACTATACAAGGCGAAGAGACACAGAGCAAGCTTAATCAGTCGTAACTAAAGACCCAGACAAGGGCCCACTCACTCACGCAGGGGAAAAGAAGGAAGGACAGTTCGCGCTCCAAACGCGCCTTGGCGCCGTTCACTCCCGGACAGCTCGCCGGGCGTGGCCCTCAGATGTTCACGGCACGTATGCTGGGAGCGCAGGCAGGGAGATCGCGCGTCTGTGGCCCGGAATGGATCGTCCTCACAAGCGCGTTATTCACAGGCAGCAGCCGAGCACATTGCACGGGGAGAGTTCGTGTACAGAGAGGCTATAACAAGCAAGGGGCTTCACTCGTCCTGTGACAAAAGCTCTGACTGGGAGACTCTCACCAATTCTGACCGATTCTGACTGAGGGGCTGGGCGACTCTGCTGCGGGGGGCTCGGGGCCAGGTCTTATATGGCCCCTCCCCAGCCTTACCCGAATGTTCCAAGCCCCTCCTCTCACTGCCGTTGTGAGCCACTCCCCTTGAGCTCCGATTGGCTGCTCGCCACCTACCGGCCACTCCCCTGCAGCTCCTCCCTTCGGCCTTGCCAGACTTGTTCTAGGCCTAGCACGTGGCATTCCAGTCCAAAGAACACCTAACTCACTGGCCTGCTCAACGCAAACTAACACAGGAAAGGAGACTATGCTTACATTTACTAAGAAATAACTGAACTAAAGCGAGGCTACATGTTGTGGTGCATCTACCTACGAGGGGGGGTTATCCTTTATTCGCAAAACCGCAACAATGTATATGTATGTATATGTGTGTGTATATATATTGTTACGGATTTTGGGGGTCGGCGCTCCCCTTATCAAGGGGGGATTAATCCCCTTGTCCTTTAAGCTGGCCGCCCCGAGTCCTGGAGCTATGACGTCGCTTCCGGTCAGCGCTGAATAGGGTGGTAGGCCGAATTGTTCCTATTACCTAATTACCAGCGCCTTCCGGGAAGCGAGTAAATGAGCCCCGCCCGAGCCGCGGCGTTAGTGGACACGCCGAGCTTAGCGAGCCGTGACTCAGGCCGTTAACAATGACTAACCCGATTCTGAGCGGTTCCGAATCGTGCCACAGGTACTCAATTGAAAGAAAGGACGGATGCGATCGGATTAGGGAAAACCAAGAAAGAACAAGGTAATTTATTTACAAACCAAAAAGAAGAGGAAAGGAAAGAATGTACAGGAAGAAGAAGAAGCAGGACACAGGGCAGGCTTAACTACACAGTCTTAACTTACGACCCCAGACAAACATACGCACTCACACGGGGATTGTAGCTGGTAGGGTGGAAGGTCCAGGCAGATGGTCCAGGTGATGGGGTCCAGGCTCCGGTCCCGCGGGCGAAACCCGGCAGGCAGCTCCGCGTATGGTGGAACGCGAGCGTACCTTACATATGGCGGGGGGTGGGGGGGTGAGGCTGGTGTCCTTCAGCGTACGTAATAATTGTATGGCTGTGCCAAACGCACCCTCTCCAAGGTTCTCTTACAGCGTCAGCGAGTGAGTCCTTTCGCAATGTGCGCTCCTGGATCAGTCCCGTTACAGGGGGTTCTTCTGCGCAGTACCATAGAAAGCAGTCCTTCAATAAAGCGCCTTTCCCAATAGTCTCTTTTCATGAGCGCCGCTGAATAAGTCCTTTACGATCAGACGTCTCCGCGCAGTCCTTTGCGCAAGAAGTCCCCGAAAGAAGTTCGTAAAAGGGCTTTGCGCTCACGCTTTTATAACGCGAGCCAAGATCACTCCGCGCTCCACAAAGGCCACGCCCGTCGGTGATCTTCCCTCAGCCCTGGTTGGCTGGTGGGGGCTTACCGGCCACGCCTTTGACGGCTAGTTGACAGGCCACACCTTGTTCTTGGCGTTCCGCCCCATTTTCCTCGAGCCGACCGCATGGTCAATGGCGGCGCCTGAGCGAACGCTGCTGGCAAGGCACGTAATGGCGGCGCTTGGAGAGGGAGGTCGCAAAATGGACGGAATGGATTGGGACCTACTCTTATTTAATTGATGCAACGCAGATTCAACTATTGGAAACGCGGCCTTAACTAAAACACATAATAATGAAATAACTGAGTTCCTATGGTGGCCTACGTGTTGCTTGTGGACTAACTAAGGGTGCTACCTTTAACCTTTACTGTCATATTTACAAGAGTTATTTATTTACAACAAGTGTGGGTTCTAAAACCGCAACTATATATATACACATATATATATATATATATATATATATATATATATATATATATATACACACACACACACACACAGCCTGGTGTTGACTTCGCGGTTAGGGTGCCAGCTTGGGATCCTAGGGTCCTGGGTTCGAATCCTGGTTGTTAATTCGCTGAATTAACACCAGGGGGGTTGACTCAGCCTGTCATCCTTCCAAGGTCGGCAAATTGAGTACCAGTTCACTGGTAATTCCCTGTGTGTTGCAAGAGGCGACTAACAGGGTTGGTGGCAGGAAGGGCATCCGGACATAAAACATTGCTTCAAAAAGGGGACCACGGTGCCCTAAAAAGGCCAACCCCTGCTCTGCGGGGAAAAATGGCCTCTAAAGGTGGTTGTTTGTTTGTTTTTTTGTATCAATAAAGCTCCATCTCATAAACTGTGACTCAATGTCTTATTACAGTATATGAGGAGGTGTATAAGACTGCTTCAGTAGTGCTAACCGGATTTTTAAAAACTATTTGAATGAATGAATTTAAAAGTCATTAATTTAAAAGTCATTATTTTATTAAAATTGAAGTTTATACCTGGACACTAAGTGGGGTATTATGTTCTATGAACTCTCTCGTCAGCTTTCCAACAAAGCAAATAGATTACTAACTTTCCGAAGATACCATTTTTATTATTCTGTGACAGCAGGAGCCTTTTACAATAAATTATGGACACACACACACACCAGCAGTTGGAAAACGAAGCATCATACAAATACTTCAGAGTAGAAGAGGGCCACCAAATATGTCAAACAAATGCGCAAAACAATCGCCAAAGAACACATACATAGAACGAAGCTGATCCTGAAAACATACCTCTCCTCAAACAAAATCAAATGCATAAACCAGCTCGCAGTACCAGTGTTCCAATATAGCTGCGGAATAATAAACGGGGCCCCAATCAGAAATCGACAAGTTAGACATCAAAACAAGAAAATTCCTTACCATCCACAAAATGTTTTCCATAAACCAGTACATCCCGAGATTGTACCTGCCGAGACTAGAGGGAGGGAGCGGTCTGATGGGACTCAACCAGGTGCACAGAGCGATGAGTGTAGGACTACCTGAGTATGTGAAATGCTCAACAGACTATCGGATCCAATTTGTAAACAAACATGAACACAACAAACCTGAAAAAGTATCCCAAACTCACCTCGCAAAGAATTTCCAAAAACAGGTGCGAATAGAAGATGCCACACAGGAAAATGAAACGGCAACAAATACAGCCCCAACAATTGCAAAAAAGACAAAATAAGTATATAAAAAGAAATCGATAAATATACACCAACAACTGGGAGAATGACGAAAGAGCAGGAAAATACAAAAAATAACTGAATAGACAAAGGGGATAGACAAAGAAGGATCATTGGAATGACGAAGAGGAGGTCAGCTCAACTGGGACGGTGAATGAATCGTAATAAATGCCCAAGATCAAGGACACCACCCCAATGGATTTAAAAAGATGGCCGGACTGAGCCAAATGGACAAGTGTCGATTCTGCAAGACAGAAACAAAGTACTAGTCACCTGCTCTCGGGATGCAGAAAACTATTATCAGAACAACTTTACACACAACGGCACAACAAAGTATACAAAGTGATTAATTGGCATATCTACAAAACTTTAAACATCCCAAACTCATGGAAACACGAACCAAGGGCAATCATTGAAAATGAGGACGTCATGCTGACGTACGACCTGATGATTCCATCGAGCGTGAACATGGAAAACAAAGCATTGCATCCGGACATTGTACTGGGGAACAAAAAAGAAAAGACAGCATTGGTGATTGAGATATCAGTACACAGCCATTTTTGCCTACACAACGCAGAAATCAAGAAAATGAACAAATACCAGGACCTCAAATATACACACACATATATATACATGTACACACACTTATGGCGCTTTTCCACCGCGGTACCATACCGTACCGTACTGTAACCAAAATCCGTTTTTTCGTTTTTCCACTGCCAAGCGAACCTAAGTACCTAAGTACCCGTGCTAAATTTGGTTCCTGCTATGGATAGGTACCAAGCGAGCTGAACCCAGACCTATGGGTGGAGCTAGCACGACTGCAGACTGTTGATTGGTCAATCGCAATCGTCACAGAACCACATCGTTATGTTCCGACCCAACCGCCATTTTGTAATACCACAATTCCGGAGAGAGGATAGGTAAAGCATAAGTTATAAGAATCAGAAAAAAATACATGGAAAACCTGGATAACTCCGCCTACTTTCACGGTTCTGTTGTGCGATGGAAAAACGACACATGGAATTACCGAACCGTACTGTACAGTGCCGTACCCTTCTGTGCAATGGAAAAGCGCCAAGACATATACTACTGTGTTCAAAAAGTATCCGACCTTTATTTTTTGTGCGTAAAAAAAGAAGAAGCTAGGGAGGCGTTGATTGGTGCACGTATGTAGGCGATCCTAATGCGCACGCGTGAATTTTTTCCCACCTGCAGAAGCTGTCATTCGACGGCAGACCGCCGATGAGTGAGGACATGTAAGTGAGCGCCGTCGGATTTTCGTTTTTGACAAAATGACGGAAAAACTTGAACAACGCTACTGCATCAAATTTTGTGTAAAGGTTGGCGATTCCCAAGTGGAAACGATCCGCAAGATTCAACACCGTTCATTCCATTATGAAGGAGGATTTGGGCTTCAGGAGAATCTCAGCGAAGTTCGTACCAAAGCTGCTAACGATTGAGCAGAAGCAATTCCGTTTGGAGATCGCACAGGACATGCTGGAGACTGTGAACAGCGATCCCAGCTTCCTCAACACAGTGATCACTGGCGATGAGTCCTGGGTTTATGGGTACGACCCAGAAACCACGTTGCAGTCATCACAATGGAAGCATCCAACATCCCCGAGGCCAAAAAAAGCAAGGCAGGTCCGCAGCAATGTCAGTCATGCTGACCGTCTTCTTCGACTCCAGAGAAGACATCATGCGGAATGCGACGGACCAGCTGCGCGCCATCCCAAAAGAGGCGTTCCGGCGCTGCTTCCGACAGTGGCAGAACCGTTGGGAGAAGTGTGTGGCAGCCCAAGGGGACTACTTTGAACGAGATTATTATAAAAAAATTTTTATCTGGGTGCGAGTATCTTTTATGAACAAAGGTCGGATACTTTTTGAACACACGACGTACACATACACATACACATGTACAGTCGTGACCAAAAATATTGGCACCCTTGCATTTTTTTTTTTTAACTCACAATTTTCTCAAAAATAAGTTGAAATTGACAAAAGTATTTGGTCTCCACAATTCTTTATTTCACTGTTAATATTAGAGCCTTTGTTTTTGATTCAGAACTTGATATTTACTTTTAAATCAGAAAATAAAAATAAATGGCATTGACAAAATGATTGACACCCTAGAATTAATATTTGGTAGCACGGCCTTTGGACAAAATAACTACAGTCAAGCGCTTCCTATAGACCGATCCGATAAGGACGATCATGCTCCCTTTGCCGATAGGCAGCACTCTTGCGTCCGCCATTACTGGGAGGCGTCCCGATCCAAACTTAACTCCAACTGGCTGCGCCAGCACAACTATCATCGCGATTGTACATGAAAAGTGTCCGTGATAATCTTTCTCAAGTGTTTCTCTATACGTGTGGAGTGGCCGTGGACACCTGGCACCTGAAGGCACATGATACAAGCCCCGTTTTCGGCGATATTGCCAGGCGCCGAAGGCTCACGGCCATGCCGCCCTGAAGGCACTTGGCACCTGGGGGTACCCGGTTTCCACTTCCACCTGCACCAAACATATTTTGTTAGCAACCGCGTACCCTATGCTATGCCATGCCGAGCCCCCTTCCGCCTTAGCCCCGAGTTCCTCGACTACTACGATAACGACTCCTCTGACCGACCCGACGATGCCCGTCCCTTCATCGACTCCTCCATACGGCCAGGTCTTGGCGGCCGTACCACAGCCGCCCCGCATGGATTCTTCCCTCAGAGTCCATCCATTCAGCCGCCACACCGGCTCCTCACCGGTCGTATAGCTCGGTGGACCAGTCGTATCGTCCACGATTCCATCTTCTAAGATGAATCTAACAAACAAATATATTTTGTGTCGATATTCTTTCGGCAAAGTGAACTGAGACCGGTAACTGCAAGTAATCTGAATGCTGGAGAGCAAGCCGAATGAAGCGGTCGCCTCCCAACTATGGCGGCGTCTATAGAGGGCGCCCGTCCATTGAACCCTCCGTCGGACCAGTCTATTGCCATGAATGAGTTTCCTACACCTACCTACTGGCAGTTTGTCCCACTCTTCTTGTGCAAACTGCTCCAGTTCTCCCAGATTTGAAGGGTGCCTTCTCCCAACTGCTGTTTTCAGTTCTCTCCACAGGTGTTCAATGCGATTTAGATCTGGACTCATTGCTTGCCACTTCAGAACAGCACAGCATTTTGTCTTGAACCATTACTGGGTGCTTTTTGAAGTGTTTGGGGTCATTGTCCTGCTGCAAGATCCATGACCTTCGATGGAGACCCAGCTTTCTGACTAGGTTGAACATTGTGCTCCAAAATGCCTTGGTAATCTCCCGATTTCATGGTGCCATGCACACATTCAAGGCACCCAGTGCCAGAGAGGCAGCACAGCAACCCCAAAACATCACTGAACGTCCTCCATGTTTGGCTGTAGGGAAGGTGTTCTTTTCTTTGAAGGCTTAATTTTGTTTTCTGTAAACATTGAGATTATGTGCTTTACCAAAAACCTCTAATTTGGTCTCATCTGTCCACAGGACATTCTCCCAGAAGGATTTTGGCTTGTTCAGGTGTGTTTTGACAAAAACTCCTCTGTCTCAGCAGTGGGGTCCTCCTGGGTCTCCTACCATAGAAGCCCCTTTCATTGAGTTGGCAACAGGTGGTGCAAGTTGAAACTGTCGTACCTTGTGTCTGAAGTTCAGCTTGAATCCGTTTGGCAGTTCAGTTGATCGAGGTGCTTTCTTCACCATTCAAATAATCCTTCATTGCAATCTTCAATCAGGTTTTCTCTTGTGGCCATGTCCAGGGAGGTTGGCTACAGTGCCATGGGCCTCAAACTTCCTGATAATAATGCGTACGGTGGACACAGGAACATCAAGGTCTCTGGAGATGGACTTGTAGCCTTGAGATTGTCCATGCTTGGCTACATTATTGTGTCTGACCTCCTCAGACAATTCTCTGGTTTTCTTTCTTTTCTCCATGCTCATTGCGGTACACACAGTGACACAAAACAGCAGAATTACTCCTTTTCGGTTCATGAGTTATCAAACAGAGTGACCACTATAGTAGTAGTCGTCGTCGTCGTCGTCGTCGTTCTGTAGCACAACTACCCGATGATATCATCCGATATTGATGACACTTGGGTGGGAGGTTGATATCATGATCTAGTTGTGTCCTGCCTAGAGTGGGCATATTGCGCCCATTGTGGGCAGAGCGACGCCCGAAAAAGATGTCTCTTTAGGGGGTAATTGAGTTCAAGCTACATCTTCTCCGAGGGAGTTGGTGGAATCTGACAGGGGTTTCGGTATTTGGTTAGGCCAATGTCATGTGTCGAGCCCCACGGAGCTCGATTTTTCATTTTCGCCCCAAGGTGAAGGTCACAAGGTCATGAAATTTAGAAAAGTCGATTTTTGATGGTTTTATTACATTGTTCACTTCCTGATAGGGTGAAATGTCGAACATGATCTTATATTATCACATACATCATGAAATACAAGTTTTCCAACAAATTTCAGAATCTTCTACATTTGACCTTTGAAGGTCACAAAGGTCAAAGTTTCAAAGTTGGCAGAATCGAACCGAATTTTCGGTATTGTGTAGCTAACTAACCTCATAACTGATTATACATTATTTTCTATCTCGTTTCAAGGTCAGTAACCTTCGTTTTGACATTTCCGGGCCTGGCCTGTCAGGGCCTGTTTCGGTTATAGTCCGTCCTTTGTCATTGAATACTGCTCGCTCGTGAACCATCGTCCTCTCCTGACTTGTCTCCATTGAAACTGGTTGAATGAGTGATTTTTATATTGCAGGCACCTGCAACTCACCGCAGGTGAGTTAAATTCCAAAGTAAAGAAGAATCACCTGCTTGAAATCTAATTATTTCTAACAACTTCCAAAAGATGGCAATAATATTGTCCAGGCCATTTTAGGATTTCTGTGGAATAACGAAAGATTTAGTATTTTTTTTCATCTTTTTTTGTTTTCTTCCACTGCAAACAAAATAAATACATATGTGGATCCCAAAATATTTTTAAATTTCAACAATTTTCTGGAAGAAATGATGCATTTTTTGAAAAAAGTACAAGGGTGCCAATATTTTTGGCCATGACTGTGTATACACACACACACACATATATACACATACACATACACACACATATATATATATATATATATATATATATATATATATATATATATATATACATACATATACACACATATACACACATATATATATACACACATATACACACATATACACACACACACACACTTTCTCTTTTTGTGATAGATACTTATGAATCCAATTTAAGCTGAGTTAGTTGTTTTCCTTGATATTGCAATATTATAAAAGACTTGTGCTCATGTTAGTGTTGGGTATGGGAGTGCGTCGTATCCCTCCAGACGTGCCTGGTGATGCTGAGAACAAAGAGGTACGAGGTGAGGGCCACCTTCCTGTGGAGGGATTGGACAGTGAGCACAAAGGAGCAACGTCATGGATGCCGGTAAAGATGGAGCAGAGCCTTGAGAGATGCTGTGAGTATAACCCACTTCCATGGTGTTAGAATTGTCTCTTTGCTAGCAAGTTGTACTTTATTATGGAGATGTCAAGATAGTTCAAATTGATAGCATTTGCTTGTGGCTGTTAAAAGATCGCACGGCAACTTTTGAAAAGAGCAAGCCATTGTGTGCCGGTACTCTGACCCATTTCTAGTTTATTGCTCTGGTTGAGAGGGCTGCTTCAGCACCATCCAGTGGCAGAGTAGTGTCCTGCCGAGGGTAAACAACTACAAAAATTCGGTTGTGAGCATTCCGATGGCCATCATTGGACCTAGCAATTACTTTTACTTTAAAATGCAATTACCTTGACTTGCATGCAGTTTATTAGCTTTACAGTTAGCGTATGTACATGTTTTGCAGCGGTTGATGTGCCCGATATGCCCGAGGAAGCTTTGCCGCTAGATCAGGTGGATGGCAGTAGAGGCTGTGACCCCATTGATGGATATTGGACTGCAACAGGTCAGCATTGCATATGTACACTTGCATAGTTGTTGCAATAATTGTGTTGGACAACATATTTGTCATGGATTCTCTTGCTGGCTCTACCAGTTGCATTATTTGCCAAAGCTACAGGGTGATCTGTCGAGGCTATTATATGACACTGGGATGGGTGTTGCTGTTTTGGCAGTTGAAGACATTGGGGTGTGCAGTGAAGTCGGCCTTGGCACACTGGCCGTGAATAGGCCTGAAGCGGCTGAGGTAACTTGGTGTTTCACGATGCCTGGCCAAACTCGGCCGTCTCAGCGAGATGCAAATTGGAACAACGGATCAGAACTGCATTCTGCAGCAAGAAACATGCAAGGGAGTGCACCATGGGGTTCAGGAACTGGTGGTGCAAGGTGTGAAGGGTCAGTTGACGGTGGTGGGATGCTGGCTGGGCGTCCACAACCCCACGCTCGATCCCGAACGAGAATACGACACCGACAGACCGTCGCATCAGGTGACAAGCCCTTTGCCTGCTGGGAGTGTGGTATGCGTCTTGCTACCAAATACAACCTTCGGGTACACCTACGCCGGCACACGGGCGAGCGACCTTTCACCTGCGACCATTGTGGGAAACGTTTTTCCCGATCCTACTGCCTGGCACGGCATCGCCGTACGCACATCCGGCCACACGGCACCCCATGTTCTGTGGGAGACGGTCGCTGGACCGAGGGTCCGGGCTGAAGGCAATGGTGTCTGACCCTCTGTTCATTTGGCCGCTTGTGTCCACATGTGCTGCGGCCGGCGATATAAAAATCACACCATTAACCCATGAAGGGAGGGAGATTTATTTAATAGTTTTCACATTTGATCGGAACAACTTTTGGCCACAGCTGTGCCCTGTCCTTTTCCAGGAATGGATCCTGCCGCAGCCATCGAGTTCAAGAACCCCGTCGATGGGAGAAACGTTTATACGAATGAACCGAGGGAAGACTCTCACAGCGGATGCAAAAGCCGGCCCTTCCAGTGCCGGGTGTGCGGGAATTCGTTCAGCAAGCGCTACGGGCTGAATGTACACCTTCGTACACACACCGGCGAGAGGCCGTACAGCTGCCGACACTGTGGCAGGAAGTTCAGTGTTTCGCATAATCTGGCGAGGCACATGAAAATGCACAGTGTGACTATTGGGCTGCCTGGCTGCCAGGGTGCCATGTAAACCCCTCTCATATCCCCATCACCAGTGAACCTTTGTTGTATCCCCCTCAACTAGTAGGAAGTCTTGTGTTTGAAAAAAAAGGGGTCAGGTGATTTGTAAATGTTAAAATTGGTCTGAAAACCGTTTCTAAACTTTCTTGAGGCATATAATCTGAATTGTCATGTTCCCAATGCAGAAATGTATTTTTTTTTCTTCCCCCTACGTCGGCACACGGTCCAATTTAATCAAAATGGCTGCCTGACACAAAAATGTACAAATGTTGGGCTGTTAAGTGGCAAAGCTAGTAAAAATGGTCGAGCGACACAAATTGGTATGTTGTATGACGTTTTCATTGGCATGGTGGGTTTGGATTTTATGCCCATTTTCCAAATAGGTCCAAAATCAGGTAAAATCCCTATTTATTTTATTATTATTATTAGTGGATGAAACAGTGACGATAGTCTGTCATGATGGACAATGGGTTGACGTGTTTGTTAAATCACTAAAATTAGTTTCATAAACTTCACCTTACATTGATTGCGTGGCCGTTCCCGTCCATTTTTTTTTTTTTTTTTAAATGACCGCCTGACACATATGGAATTTCATGCCATGAGTTGGTTGTCTAACTACATGATCATTTCAAATAGAACAGTGGCATCAATCTATGAAGGACTGACTATACCAATACCAGCAAATTCTAAGGATAATTCTGAGTATGGTTCAGGTGGCCTTTTCCAGAATGGTGACATTTTCGAATTATTCCCAGGCTCTTTTCCGATTATTCATCATCTGCCAAATTGGGAACCTGAACAACAATATGCCATAAAACATGATTTAACAAATGAACTTGTCCATTGTATGTTGTACTCGTGGCATTGCTGTGGTGAAAGGGTGTGCTCGTATATGGTGAACTGATTGCAGAACATGGACTTGCTTGGATACGTCGATAGTAACTTGATCGGTGTGGACGGAGCAGCCATTTAGTCACATCTACAGGGAGACAGAGCTTCCAGAGGAATGTTCCTTCGTGTTTGTGGAGACCTTCGAAGACCAGAAGAAAACATTCGCCACAGCCCTGAAGGAAAAGTAGAGCCATTGATGACCTTGGTGATGAGTCGTGACGAAGCTGATACAACGATCGCGCATCGTCTGAAGACTCTGATACCGATGTACGACTCTTGCTGTTACACTGGAGCCCATGTTTTCTTGCACACGCATTTTAAGTTTGCAGGATAAGAGGTATGACGTGGCTTGGCTGAACAGTTACATTGGACATGAGAAGGCAGCAGGATTGTTGGGCTGGCATGCTTTTATTGGCTGTGATGCCCATGGGAAATCTGCTGGATGGGAGGACATGGTGGAATCTTTATCTGGCATTAGACACTGTGGGTGATGATTTAGGCAAACAACAATGCTGTCAACCACAGCAGGCCAAACACTTTCGAAATTTGTGTTCAAGCTTGCAATTCATTGTATTCCTACAATTCAGGCAGCTCGTTGGCATCTGTTCATCAATAAAATGGCTGAGGGGGAGAAACTTCCACCGACACCCAACGCCTTCAGGCAGCATCTGCCAAGAGCCTTAGTGCAGGCCGACACACGGCAATGCTCGTTAAGAGTGGACAATTCTGTTGGGAATGAGAGCACAACCCAATGACCACAGGTGCTGCGCCATCTGCTATCATGGCACCACCGAGTGCAACCGTCAAGGGACATGTGACACTCAGGTTCTTGCTGCAAAGAGAACGTTGCATGCATCAGGGGACAACTGCTTGACAATGCCGATCCAGAAGGTGTTTCAGGTATCAAATCTGACGAGGAAAACCTTGAAGAGTATCCCTAAGGAACATTGTGATCACACTTTATTGATGGAAGCTAAAAGTGATATTTTATTTTGACTGATGAAATGCTCAACTCCGTAAGGATCAATACAGTGATAGCTCTAACTGTTAACACATTATTGTATGAAATCGATAACTTCAAGCTTCATCCACGTCACCAGGAGCAGAGCACTTGCTGACAAGTTCATATCATTGAACATGTACACGTGTGTGGCAGCCGTTTTTAGACGTCTTGCCATTTATTAGTGGTGAGAATTGGGATACATTTTGGGACAAGGGTCACCTAATCCACAGGATGAGCTTTTAAAGCTAATTTCACTCCAATATGCAAAATTCCCTTTTTGCCAAATATAACAATCTCTCAATTCAAAGCGGATTAAAAAAAAAAAAAAAAAAACCTTTAGAGGCCATTTTTCCCCGCAAGCAGGGGTGGTTGGCCTTTTTCGGGGATCGTGGTTGTTGTTGTTTTTTGGTCCCCCTTTTTGAAGCAATGTTTTATGGCCGGATGCCCTTCCTGCCGCCAACCCTTTTTGTCGCCTTTTTACAACAAACAGGGAATTACCAGTGAACTGGTACTCAATTTGCCGACCTCGGAAGGATGACGGGCTGAGTCAACCCCCCCTGGCGTTAATTCAGCGATCGACTGGGATTCGAACCCAGGATCCTAGGATCCTAAGCTGGCACCCTAGCCGCTAGCCCAACACCAGGCTAGTCAATTCAAAGCGGATATTAACAGAATATCTGGTCCATTATATCAACGCAATTTTTGGGTTTGGACACCTAATCCATGTTTGCGAGATGTTTACACACATTTCAAGGTGTGACAATCAAATTAAGATTTTTCTTTCGATTTTATGCCTATTCAGAAAATGTTCACCTGGACCGCATTTGGTGTATTTTTTTAACAGACTTGTGTGTCGCTCGCACATCCTTACCAACATCGAGCTATTTTGATTGGACTAATTCAGAAGTAGCAACGTGTAAGTTGTATTCGCAGAGACGATTGCAGAAGTGTTCTCGGATCACTTTTGACATTTTTGAAATCGGCTGATTACACAAGGACTCCTACTCGATCAAGGAATGTAAGTTTCAGGTTGTTTTAAAGTGTTTCAATTGTGATTTGATGTCTGTAATTTGATCTTGAAAAATACGTGGTTTTTCACTTTTTCCTTATAAAATCAGAATTGTTGCTTTTATTAAATTTGGTGGAAAGGCCAGCTTTGGGTGTCAGTAAAGGTTGGCAAGACACAGGTCCCCTTCGGAATTGTTTATTTTCAAACGAAACCAAATGACAAATTTTTAAATTGATAATCTGAATTTGTTTTCTCCTTGGATTTTACTTTTTAAATTCCCAGTAAATAGTAGTTTAAAAGTTAACCAATTTGATCGCCGGTGTCGGCATTAAGGAAAGCAAAGGCAACATTCTCCCCAGTTATCGGTTTGAACGCTAACCAAGTGTAAAGTCAGAGCTTGACCCATATTGAACCATAAAATGACCGATGGAAACTTTTCCATTCTGGACAGGTGGGTACCTCATAAGACGATCCCATTGTGGCATCCTATCTTGCACCCATGGAGGCACCGGAAAGCTATTGATGCGAGTTGGCAGGAAGCTGGGATGCAGCGTTTGCTTCCTTTCCACCGTAGGTCAGGTGGTGACTTTGCCGTCCTCCCAACACCTCATATCCGATCTCTCCCTTCCACCCCTCCATTTTCCTCTTTTCTTTCCTTCCCCACACCGACTGGTCACGTGTACTACAACCTGGCAACCTGGCAACTCCCCATACCTCGTTACCATTCCCATATTTAGCTTTTTCTCAACGCCTTTGTCTTGTCTGTGGAACTACATCTCTAAATTATATTATTTTCCTGCAGTCTTCTAAGATGGTGACCTACCATTATGTGGTATGACTTTTCTTCCCACTCACCTCAATCCCAGCCCACATATTAGGCACATCGGTTACGTGTACATGCTTGTCCTTTGTTGTGCTTCTCCATTTATCAACCCATTTCTCCCTCACCTGTTCGTGTGTCGACCTCTTATCCTCTGTCACAGTTCTTCCACAACCCTCAAGCTTTATTTAACAAGGACCTCATTCTCCAGGACTCATTTTAATACGACCTTGTCGGTGGGGCAGGGCCAAAAACAAGGGATTGTGGAAGTTTCGAATTACCATATTAGTAATATAAACTGCATGATATTCGATCGCCGATTTCGCAGATTGTTGCGAGGACATGGAGGCATCCGAAAGGAATCGTGTCCAAGACGGACAATGAGCAGCAGTGTGGTTTAACAAAAAAAAGCAAACAAAAAATAAATTCGACATCAGTAGTAAAGATGATTTTTATTTGTAAATGCGTGTACACACCAAAAAGAGCAGCATGAGATTACAAAAAGGGTCATCCATTTATGGTGTTACGTGCTGGAAACACGAAACGTGAATACGTTTATTTGCAACTTAGTGAGGCACTAAATAAAAATGCCATCTGCACCTGCTGTACAAATCGCTTTCTCGTGGCATGAAATGAACATGGAATAGCGAAAAGAAGAAAACCCTCCATACTTTTGAAAGAGTAATAATTATAAATGTTTAATGTACAAAATCAAAATTTTGTAACAAGACGAAGAATGTGCAAATATTTCCTTTTAAGTTCGAGAAGCAAAACGATTGAGTGGATCTCAGAAATAAACTCTGTGCGGTTATCGGAAAAGGAGAGTTGTAGCGAAATGCTGTGCAAAGCCTGAACAAGTGTCCACCAACATCCTGGTACAAAACCTTGGGTGAAAAGGTGATGGAGCCGTCGTAAAATTGCCTCATTCACAGGATGAAAAAGGCCACAGAGGAAAGGAAATGACAATACGAGATGTTGGAGGAGTTTTTTTGTTGGGAACAACCACCTGGCTATTGTGATTCAGATGCGGATCGAGTCCTTCCTTACGTGCCGAACTAAGCCAAGTAAATCAAGACGATTAAATCATTTCTCACCGGCATGGTATGCAACGCTCTTACCTGGTTACCAAATATTAAGATAAATAAAACAAAACGAATCTGTTTATATAACTTCACATACAACCATTACCACCAAATTCTGCATTCACGTTGCACAGAAATAGACACTGTTGCAGCTCGGATTGAAAAGGAAGAAAGCATTTACATTGGTTTTGTTCGGCGGAAAGCTATCGCCGACACCCTTACCAAAATTCCAACCCTATAGGGGGGTGGGGGGGACAATGCATCAGCAGCAAGGCCATGCTCCTGACGGTGATGGAAACCAGCAGCCATGTGCTTCATACAAAATTGTGATCTTATTGGGCTTCTGCAGGAATGCATCACGAGCTCGGGTGAGGGAACCCATGGACAGCCCCAGTGGGCGAACCCATCGGCAGCCCCAGTGGGAAAACCCATCGGCAGCCCCAGTGGGAGAACCCATCGGCAGCCCCCGTGGGCGAACCCATCAGCAGCCCCAGTGGGAAAACCCATCGGCAGCCCCCGTGGGCGAACCCATTGGCAGCCCCAGTGGGAAAACCCATCGACAGCTCCCGTGGGCGAACCCATTGGCAGCCCCAGTGGGAAAACCCATCGGCAGCCCCCGTGGGCGAACCCATTGGCAGCCCCAGTGGGAGAACCCATCGGCAGCCCCCGTGGGCGAACCCATCAGCAGCCCCAGTGGGAAAACCCATCGGCAGCCCCCGTGGGCGAACCCATTGGCAGCCCCAGTGGGAAAACCCATCGACAGCTCCCGTTGAGCCAGCAATTGAAGTCAATGATTTGACGTGTGGAAAGAAGTGGACACCCCCATAAATTTTGCTGAGCAAACCCTATAGAATGTATACCAAGAAGCTTGGGTACAAAAATCACAGCTGTGTGACCTGTTACATGTGGCCTACAGAATGCCAAATTGGTCAAAGTAATTTTGCTCGAGTTCATTTATGAGGTTCAACCTGGAAAACCATTTCTTATACTGTTAAAACACAAGTGGGAAAGTTTTTAAAACCTTACCAGTTATTTATGAGGTGCAAGTGGAGTCGCGTATAGAAAATGTGTTGCTCAATGGGTTGGTGGGCAGATAAAAATCGGATAAATGAAAGACATTTATCTTAGGATGCCTGTCTCGCATCTCCCAGGCTGCTTCGTCTTGTAAGCAAAGAATGCAAAAAAGTTTATGGAGACATTCTTAACCTGATTGATGAACTGGCATGATAGCCTAAAGGTATGCACACACCTCAAATCTATGTGGTCCTGTGTTTGAATCTTGAATGGAAAAAAAAAATCATCCTGGTGTTTTGCATTCGGGGAGATTCATCAACGTGTGCACCGCACCATCCCTCTGGTGGACCTTAAACGAGGCGTCCCAACTGTTAGAATTAGTTGCTGGATGTTAAAACTCCCACAGTGTATTTTGTTTGGAATAGGTGGGTTATTGCAGGAATTTTCCAAATTCCAATTTTCTGCTCTAACCTCCAAGGGGCACTGCATCAGTGAGGGCAATGACAAAAACATTCTCAGCAATGATACAAGCAGCCACATGCTGCACACAAAATTATTAATCTGATTATTGTCTTGCAAGTTCATGTATAGATAATGGCAGGAACATGTGGAGAACAAATTATTTGCCTCTGCTTATGATCTCGTTTATCGGATTTGATTTTCATTGGGCGAGGCGTCACCACGCATACAAATGATGCGAGGAGGTATACTTACTGCACACGATCACATTTCCCAGAGGCCGATGGGTACTGCGGCGTGAATACTTAGCCTAGACACTTTCGCTTCCATTAAGAACAAGATGGTATTCATAGAATTCTTACCCTGCACAGTCAACTTGGTGTGAGCCAACTCTTGTTTTTTTTCAAGTGTTTTTTTTCTTTGATCCAATATGGCTGCCAGACCACGTGAGCGATTACATCATAAGTTTATATTCTCTAATGTAATTGTTGCATAGATCACGCTCCATACATTTCAAACTGATCAGACTAAGCGTTGTCCCTGTCGAATTATGACATCATAATTACAGCACCAATGACGTCATCGTTAACAACACATATTCCCCATGCGGAGTTCTTTACAATGAGCGACGTTTGTTTTTTCCATGGAGCAGTTTTGGAGATATAGAGGTGCAATTTTTTTCCAGTTTTTCCAAGATGGCGCCTGTACTACGTGATCTATGACATCATAATTATTAAAATATGCTACAGGAGGAGGCGCTCCTATGGTACAAATATTGTGTCCATCGGATTAACAGTTGCAGAAGAATTTTCTTTTTCGCACTGATCAGAACAAGCGTTGCACTTGTCGAATTATGACATCATAATGAAGGCACCGATGACATCATCATCAACATATCTTATCATGGGGGTACTTGATCAACATATCATGGGGAGTCCTCGACAATGAGCCATGTTTCAACTTTTTCCATTAACCATTTTGGGAGATATAAAGGTGTAACGTTTTTCCAATATGGTGTCCATACCACATGACCTATGACGTCTAATTATGAATAAAAAAAATTGTACAGGCAGAGGCACTCCTCTAGTAAAATTTTGTCAATCGGACCAATGGTTGCTGAGAAAATGAATTTTAAAAATGCAGACACGTACGCAACTGAATCCCTAACCCTGCTTTTCGCTTCGTGAGTGCAGGGTAAAAAGTTTAATGGCCTGTTCCTCTTTGTCACTTTCCTAGGTGCCACGGATGCAGTGCCACCTGCAGTTGTAGGCAAGAGCAGGAATTCGTAATGTGTTCAGGCGCTAGCTCACCTATTCTTCGCAAAGGACACCGTGGGATCATTAACATCCATCCAATAATGCTAGCAGACAGGACATCCATCTGAATAAGGGCAGATACATTGCTGCCTCACCAGGGCTGCACAACACCAGGGTAACAGTTTATAGCAGGGTCGATATTAGAACCCAGGCGAGACAGCTCGGAGGCAAGTGCGCATACCTCTGAGATGTCCTGCCAGTCCCATAATAGAAATGGAATAAATACTCCAAAAGCCAAACACTAGTGGTCAAACAATCCTGATTAAAATAGGGGTACAGACCCCTCTTTGGTTGTGGCTCCAAGCAGCTATAGGTCTAACAAAGCCTCATCACCAAAGGTTACATTACTCAGAGAAACTACTGGGTATTAAGGGACGCCTTAAGTGAAGTGGAAACTAGTGCCAATTAATTTTCATACAAACTTTGCAGTAGCGGGTTACATTAATAATGATGCATAGAATAATATTATTATTGTTATATATATTTGTACAAGCAAGATTCTCGTGTATGCAAAAAAAATTAAGCACTTTCGCAGAGCCCGGAGGAAGCCGACAATCTCTTTTCTCTTCCGGATCGAGTCCGCCATTATGTAAAAAAGCTCCTTTGCTGAAATCGGCAGAACTCTCCACCAACTGTCTTGCTCAAATGAAATTTGCAAACACTCACTGCATGTGAAGCATGGGGGATAAAATAATCCTCAGTCAGTGATATAACGGCCCACATGATGAATGGGCTTGCACAAAACTTGCTTTCAGGTATATGCAGAGTAAAGGGTATGGTTTAGAAATCCAAGAGAAAGTACTTACATCATGGTATCACCATGGAGATTACGGTCATATTACTGTGCAACTAGGTAACGGAACAATCCCTTGGATTCAAGGTTCGGGAAGAATCAACCCTAAGGTTGGGCTTTTGTGTCATTCATATCGATGGCTCCGGGATGACCATGCGATTCCTCAAGACTTGTCCGATCATTGGTACTAACCTGGCTACGAGGCTCCGCGAGATACAGTTCACCTACGTATGGAAGGCCAGTTGGACGGACGTGCGTGCGCCGATGTCGTGCCAAGCTGCAGGAGCGAGAAAAGCGTTTGCCGCAGGATTCACAAGAGAACGGTCGTTCCCCCGTGTGCCGTCTTTTGTGGCGAATGAGTACGTGAGAGTGAGTAAAACGCATGCCGCACTCTTCACAGTGAAAGCGACGTTCTCCATCACAGCACGCCCAGCCTGGCCCTCCACCACTGCTACTGTTAGCACCTGCCCTACGGCCCACCTTGGACACCGATGGCAATCCCCAATCAACTCCCATACTGGCCATTTCATCCGGTTGTGCCAGCAGAGACGAGGGTGACGGCCACTCTTCGGAACGGCACAGCGCACCGGAGTCAGATCCACTCTGTTCTTTGATTTGTCGGCACACTTTGCTGGCGACCTCTGACATCTCGCTTCCAGCGCCGGTCCAGGTGGTACCGTCTGCACAGCGCGACGCCATGAAGTGCTCAGAGGGGTCCTGGCTGGATGTGGCATGCATGTGCTGATGGGTCGTGCGCAGCGCTTTTATAGGAAACATATACGTGTTCAGCTCATTGCCTTTTTCCTCTGCTGCACAGCAACGTTCAAGAGGGAAAAAAAAGGAAATTTTCTTACAATAAAGCAAAATCCTCATGCAGCATTACCAGCCCACCGCAACATATCCAGTACGGTCACGATTGTTAAAAATAAAACTCTACCCACCTCTAGTGTTCTCAAAGCCTCTCTCACACTCCATCATCTCTGCCTTTGTGAGAACAGCTGGGAAAACAACTGTTACAGATATCATCCAGTCAATTTCACACTTGGTGTTAAAACTGACTTTGTAATTTGTATCGAGTTTAAATGTGAAAAACATGTACAGTACGTATATAAAAAATAACTATGGTGTAAAAATAAGGAATAAAATTTGCCTGTGATGCTAATCAGAGACAAGAGTAAATTAATCTCCGCAACTGGGAACCATCTTGAAAAATTTTCCTTGTCCACAATGACAAATCAGGATCGAGCTATGTTCACCTTTTCCTCTCCGGGTCCTGTCCTGGTTCTGTGGGGGATCACGAGCCGCTCCATGGGGTTGCTCGACCACATGAAGACTATCCTGGTCCACCGTAGGATCCAGCTGTACCACTTGTGTATCCTTGCCTGGAATAACAAGGAAGGGATCTCTAAACATTAGCAATCTCTTGTTAGGAACAAGCACTTTTGTTAAAAACAAGCATTTATTCAGTGACAACCTGAATGTTACTGGACCATAAAAACATGTCCATCTTATGCAACCATTACACCAAATAACAAGAGAATAGCAACATTTAACATTCTCTCTCATTGCGTAGTTTGCAATTTTAAAAATGCCACATATAAACTAGCAGAGTACCCGTCCTACGGGCGATCTTGTTCTCAGCATGCAACACGTTCTTCGAACACATACCTTTATTTGAGCGGTGTATAGGCAACTGACAGCTCCCTCAATCACTCCGGAAAAAAATATATATATATATATAAAAAAATATATATATATATATATATATATATATATATATAAAATATATATATATATATAAATAAAAAATATATATATATATATATATATAAAATATATATATATATATATATATATATATATATATATATATATATATATATATATATATATATATATATATAAAAAAAATATATATATATATATATATATATATATATATATATATAAATTGTTTTTTTAAATATATATATATATATATATATATATATAACCAGGTTATATATATATATAACCCGGCTTATGTGCATGAAGCAAAAACATGCTTACTAGTTACAATTAAAAACACCTCACTGCACTGGAAAACGTGGGGACAGGAATACTGTACTGTAGTGTGGTGTGGGACTTGCAATACCCTCTCCCACCTGGATGCAGTGCTACCACGGTACACATTTACATAGAGAATTTGCAGCCCCCTCCTTCCTCCCCTCCCCCCCCCCCCCCACCCACCCCCACTTCCAAGACCACCAGCAAAGCGAAAAATATCGAATCCATGAATGTGGGGGCATTGTTTGAATGGGGGTAAAAAAAAAAGTTTTTTTTTTTTTTTTTTTTTTTACTTCATGGTCTAGGCTCGTGGAAGAAGTGACACAGAACAAACTAGAACAGCACTCGGTAGAACGCAAACCTCCGCCAGGCTGAACATTCTATGTTTGGTATCCCACTGATAGGCTAGATCTGGATTCGGACCTGAACCTAAATCTAGTCGGCTTGTTATTGTCACCTAACCAACTCGTCCACCAAGTTTAGTCATAACTCATCTGCAACTTTTTAAAATATCATGTTATATATATCGCTTTTCACCCAATCTCTCAATGGTGAAGAATCACTGAAAAATTAAATAATTCTCATATCCGAATCCATATTCACATCTTCACCAAAATCGAATCGATTAGTCCTTGTCGCGCACTCAACCTGTCCAACAAGTTTTGTTCAAATCCATCCATAACTTTTTGAGATATCATGCTATGTATCAGTTTTAGTCCTATCTCTCAATGGTGAAGAATCACTTAAAAATTAAATAACTCGTATCCTAATCCATATTCAGATCTTCACCAAAATCGAATCGATTCTTCCTCGTCACACACCCAACCTCTCCACCAAGTTTCGTCCAAATCTGTCCATAACTTTTTGAGATATCCTGCTATGTATCGTTTTTGGCCCGATCGCCCAATGGTGAAGAATCACTTAAAAAATTCTACAAGCCGGATCCGGATCCAGATCTTCACCAAAATATAATCATTTCGTCCATGCCACATACACTACCTTTCTGCCAAATTTTGTCCGAATCTGTCCACAACTTTTTGAGATATCTTGTTCACACACAAACAGACAAACAAGCAGACAGGGGTGATAACCTCCATCCACCTTTGGTGGCGGAGGTAATCAGGACACAACATAAGAAAGGGAACAGCAGGAGAAGAGGGAAACGCCAACAGCAGTGCTGAGGGAGAAAATAGATGGAGACGGACAAATAAGGGATGCAGGTAGTGATGAGAGGTAAGGGAGAAAGCAAAGGGTGGACAAGATGGATACATAAGCAAAATGTTTGGGAGGGGTGGGAAGTGGTTTAACAGGTACAGAAAAGATCATGATTTTGGATGGGAATGGCTTGAGATGGTGGTGAACAGCTGTCTTGAAGACCTGAAGGGAAGAATGAGATTGAAGAGAGTATGGAAGGTGGTTCCACAGGTTGGAAAAAAGGAATAAATGAGTGGTGAGCACTGGTTCTGGATTGAGGCAGTTTCACTCGGAGGGGTTGTTGATGGACCGCGTGCGTCCTGCAGATAACTAAGGGGGACAAAGCATGGAGAGGGCAGAGGATGCAAATCTTGACAAGGCACCACCAGGTTTTAGAGGAGGAAGACAAGTTTCAAAGCTCATTCTTGAGATTGGATAGATGTTGTTTTCTGGCTCTCAAGAGAGTAGACACACTTGGTGCAAGCTTTGTGGAATGATCTGAGAATGTCTTCAGAGGAGAATGCAAGTTGTTTTAAAGCACCTGCCTCACCACAGGTTTCAGAGTACCACGAGCAGCAGGATTGGTAGGATAATTGAAAGTATGGGATGAATCTGTGGATAACAGAGAGCAGGTTTCTGTAGAAGAATTCCCAGGCTGAATTAATATCAGCGGCAGTGGATATAGGAGACCAGTCCTAATGTGTAAAATATATATATATATATTCTTTTTAACCGCAAATACGCAAGGCACGCATGTAGTTCTAGCAAGTCACATGTTATGAACCGCGTCAATGTTGAGGTCCGACTGTATATATAAATATATATATATTTTTAAATATTAATTCTCATCAGTTACAATGGTCTCTGGAACATATCTTCAAAATGGCTAGAATTAACAATCATAAATACCGTATTACATTTTATAACAATGATTTTGTGCATTACCTAAATTCAGATACACTGTACCTTCAAAAGCAGGCTCAGCCTTGATCCTCACTCCGCGCCAGGATGGAGAGGAACCGGTATTTGTTTGAGGAATCAGTTCTTCAGGGTCCTCTTCATTCTGAGCCCTCTCTGTCGGTGTTATAACTTGGTCTGCTGGTAAGGAGAGGGAGAGAGACAGAGACAAAGGACAAGGAACAAGAGCAAAATAAAGGGACAGCAGGAAGTGCGAGAGGGGGAATGTATCGCCACATTTAGCAGCATACTTCATGAAGTCTATGGAAATGAATGAGACCATTATTTAGAACTTGACTTTCTCACCCGATTCAGTAATTTCAAGCAATAATGTGCAGTGATTTGTGGGTATTTAAGGCCTGGTAAGTTGACGATATTAAAATTTGTATGCAGAGATAAATCGATACTCACCAACATCTACAGGTGAAGTCCTCAGACATTCTTCACTTCCTTCCAACACCCCAGCATACAATTCAAGAGAGCCGAGTCTCTGTGCAGAGAGTGAGAGTTCCTGACTCACACTGGTCAACAAAACCACCATCGAGTCGAGCAGGCCACTCAGAAATGGTTGAAGACCCGTGGCATTGAACCCGTGGGTTGCCTCTACACCGCCCTGACGACTGAATGCTACACCCTCAACGGCGCGTCTCAGTACGGCGTATGTGGCGAAGGAAAGGCGCTCCCGGGCCAACGCAAACAGCTCGGAGCGAACCTGAGCGCTCTCTGCACAAGCCAGCAGCGCCTCGTAATCTCCAATCCCCAACTCCCGCTCCACGGCCTGGGCCACACGGGAACTGACGCCCTGGGTCGTAAGCCAGGCTGGAAAGTCTCGCCGTGGATCGAGCACCAACCCGCATGCCATTTTTATCTTATATGCCTCTGAAAGAAAGCGATGGCAATAATCTCAACCTTTTTATTAAATCTCTACAGAACAGTCACATAGAACACCATACAATGCCTTCAGAAAGTATGCACACCCCATGACGTTTTCACACTTTTTAGTGTTACAGCCCAAATTTAAAATAGATTCAATTGAGATTTTTTTTGTCACTGATCTACACATAATGCCCCATTTATGTCAAAGTGGAATTTTTTTATTTTTTTTTATTTTTACAAATCTATTAAAAATGAAAAGCTGAAATGTCGAGTCATCCTAGAGATGTCTCTACAACTTGATTTGAGTCCACCTGTGGTCAATTCAATTGATTGCACATCATTTAGAAAGAAACACACCTGTCTATATATTAAGGTCCCACAGTTGACAGTGCATGTCACAGCAGAAAGTCTACCATGAACTCCAAGGAACTGTCCATAGAACTCCCAGATAAAATTGGGGGGAGGCATAGATCTGGGGAAGGGTATAAAACAATTTATAGGGTGTTGAAAGTTCCCAAGAGCACAGTGAGCTCCATCATTAGTGAATGCATAGAATACGGAACTACCCAGACTCTTTCTGGAGATGGCCGTCCAACCAAACTGAGCAACCAGACAAGAAGGACCTTGGTCAGGTACAGAGTTAATTGGCTGATATGGTAGAACCTGCAGGAAGGACAACAGTCTCTGCAGTACTTCACAAATCTAAGCTTTATGGGAGAGTGGCCAGATGGAAGCCACTCCTGAGAAAAGGGCACATGACAGCACACCTGGAGTTTGCAAAAAGGCACATGAGGCAAAATATTATCAGATCTGATGAGGCGAAAATTGAACTCTTTGGCCTGAATGCAAAGCCCTACCTCCGGCAGAAACCAAGCAAAGCTCATCACCCATCTAACACTATCCTAACTGTGAAGCATGGTGGTGGCAGCAGCATGCTATTGGGATGCTTTTCAGCATCAAGGACTGCGAGACTTGTGAGGATAGAGGGAACAATGAATGGAGCCAAATAAAGGCAAATCCTTAAAGATAATCTGCTTCATAGTGCAAAGGACCTCAGACTATGGTGAAGATTTATATTCCAACAGGAAATGACCCCAAGCATACAGCCAAAGCAACACTGGAATGACTTCAGAATAATAACGTGATTGCCTGGGCCACTCAAGGACTAAGCCCAGACCTGATCCCATTGAGAATCTGTGGAAAGACTTGAAGATTGATGTTCACCGACGCTCCCCATCCAATTTCACAGAGCTTGACCAAATCTGCAAGAAGAATGGGAGAAACTCCCCAAATCCAGATGTGCAAAGCTGATACAGACATAACCAAGAAGACTCAAAGCTGTAATCACTGTCAAAGGACTCGCATTGTGTCACTTTTCTTTGTTCCTTTATGCAGCTTTCTTTGGCTGGAAGAGCAAGGGGGTTAATTTATTGAAATCCTAGCCACAACTGATTCAAATCCAAAAACAGTCGGAAAATTTCTGTAAACGAAAATATTTTCGCGAATGAAATTCAGCCGGTGCAGACTCTGTCTGCTCACTGTCGGTCACTTGACCCAGGAAAATAGGGCTTACACTGGAACTGGTTGCTAGGCAATGATAACAAGAGCCTCTTCCACCTCTTATTTTATAACTTTTACCATATTTACATTAAAAATTACTATAGCTGTAAACTTTTAAATAAAAAACTAATTATAATCACTAATTATTGATGGATCCGAGTTATTTGGCTGTTTACAGATTGCAAGCACAATGGGCTTTTCAAACAGTCAAAGGAGACCCGACTTCATACATTAGAAAGGAAGCAATTACAAGTGATTCCTCTGTCTATTTCTCTGATCTATGATGTGCTTAAGTATTAATACGTTTTAAATACTAGTGAGGTACCCATGCTACACACAGGTTGGAGGCCAGAAGCAAACAGACAATGCAGAAACAGCAAATGCTAAAGCATGAAACCAGTAAATTCCACATTCCTGTAGCACCTTCAGTCGCACGTCAGACATGGACAGCAAGTTCGTGAAGGACTTCCATGAAAAACGTACCCGTTGGCAAACAAACGGATACGTTTGTTCCATACCCAGCCAATGGCGAATCTGCATATGGCGATCCGCGAATTCATGTTTATAAAGTAGAAACTGTCATGGCATTTCGTATATACGATCTAGGCTCCAGTCCGTCAGTCTGTGGTGGACGTGATAAGCATAGAATGCCTTAAGAATGTTGGGATTCCTGCAAATTTCTTTCAGTTAGGTGTTAAACAGCAGTAGCAACTGTTTTAAAAAGTAATCATATGCATTTGTGGTTTATAACGTTTTTACGACGTAGCCCGTAGGGCAAAGCAGTCTAGAACAGTGTTTGTTTGTCTGTCCGTCCGTATGTATGTATTTATGTATGCATGTATGTATGTATGTATATGTATGTATGTCCCATCAAACATATACCAATCAGAGCTGAGGATCTGGTCACATGACAGGGTGATATGATTACGTCTGATGTCATTACGGCGATACGGCGGCTGACTCTCCACACTCCGGCATTTTGATTCCAATTTT
>NC_136265.1:165671892-165831892 GCF_964187855.1 Myxine glutinosa
GTCGGTCGACGTCCATGTGCGCCGGTTTGAGGCGGTCCACAGAAATCCGGTCCGGCCGGCCGCCGAAGTCGACGATGAAAGACTTGTCGCCCTGTCGCAGGACCCGGAAGGGCCCGTCGTACGGCGGCCGGAGTGGCCCCCGGTGCGCGTCATGACGCACAAAGACGTACTCCGCTGTGCGAAGCGCCGGGGGGACGTAGGACTGGGGGCCACCGTGGCGGGACGTCGGCACGGGGGCAAATCGTCGGGCGGCCTCCTGGAGGTCCGAGCGCTGGCGAGCGGCGGACCAGGGACTGGTAGCGTCAGGCACGAATTCGCCCGGGACGCGGAGTGGCTGGCCGTAGACGAGCTCGGCGGCGGACGCCTGGAGGTCTTCCTTTGGGGCCGTGCGAAGGCCCAAAAGGACCCACGGCAGCCGGTCGGCCCAACCGTCGTCCTGAAGGCCGGCCATGAGTGCGGCCTTCATGGAGCGGTGAAACCGCTCGCACAACCCATTGGCTTGGGGGTGGTAGGCTGTGGTGCGGTGCAGCGTGACCCCCAACGAACGGGCGACCGCGCCCCAAAGCTCAGACGTGAACTGTGGGCCGCGGTCGGACGAGATGTCCGCTGGTGCGCCGAAGCGCGCGACCCAGGTGGCGATGAACGCCTACGCCACGTCGGCGGTGGTGGTGGAGGTGAGGGGCACGGCCTCCGGCCACCTGGTGGTCCTGTCCACCATGGTGAGCAGGTGGGTGAACCCCCGCGAGGGGGGCAGGGGACCCACCAGGTCCACGTGGACGTGGTCGAAACGCCGTTCAGGCACGGCGAAAGATGCCAGCGGGGCCTGGGTGTGGCGGTGGACCTTGGCTCGCTGGCAGGCCGTGCAGGCGTTGGCCCAGTCGCGGATGTTTC
This sequence comes from Myxine glutinosa, assembly GCF_964187855.1. Taxonomy (NCBI): domain Eukaryota; kingdom Metazoa; phylum Chordata; class Myxini; order Myxiniformes; family Myxinidae; genus Myxine; species Myxine glutinosa. Next base: position 165,672,784 of record NC_136265.1, read on the forward strand.
GTCGAAGGCCGTGCCAGACGAAACGCGCCGACACCAGCTTCTGAGAAGCTTTCCGGCCCGGGTGAGAAAGGCCGTGGATGGAGGCGAAGATGCGGCGCTGCCAGGAAACGGGCACGATGGGGCGAGGCTGGCCCTGGGAGACGTCGCAGAGCAGGACGGTGCCCGCGAAGGGGATGTCGGCCAGGCGGAGGCCCGTGTCCGCCACGCGGAGTGCCTGCACCGAGGCGTCGGTGGTCTGGTCGGCCGCCATGAGCGTGAAGTCCACGCCGAGGTGGACCGCGTTCGCGCTGGCCCGCGAAAGGCAGTCGGCCACGGCGTTGTCTTTGCCGGCGACGTGCTGGATGTCCGTGGTGAACTCCGACACGGCGGAGAGGTGGCGCTGCTGGCGGGCCGACCACGGCTCCGTGACCTTAGCCATTGCGTAGACCAACGGCTTGTGGTCGACGAAAGCCGTGAACGGGCGGCCCTCCAGGAGGTGTCGGAAATGGCGAACGGCCAGGAATAGCCCGAGCAGCTCGCGGTCGAACATGCTGTAGTTTAACTCGTTCGGCCGGAGTTGCCGGCTGAAAAAAGCGAGTGGCTGCCAAACCCCGTCCACCCATTGCTCATGGACGGCGCCCACCGCGTAGTTGGAGGCGTCCGTAGTGAGGGCGATGGGCGCGTTGAGCACCGGGTGAGCCAGCAGCGTTGCGTCGGCGAGGGCCCGTTTGGCACTGGCGAAGGCCGCGTCCATGGCCGCGGACCAAACAATGTCATGCTTGGCCGGCTTGCCCCGGAGGGCCTCGTAAAGGGGCCGCATGAGCTGAGCAGCGCGGGGCACGAATCGGTGATAAAAATTCACCATGCCGAGGAACTCTTGGAGGGCCTTGATGGAACGGGGACGCGGGAACGTGGTGATGGCCTCGACCTTGGTCGGCAGCGGCACGGCCCCGGTCTTGGTGATGCGGTGGCCCAAAAAGTCAACGGTCGTCGCGCCGAAGTGGCATTTGACCGGGTTGACAATTAAGCCGTGCTCGCTGAGGCGACCGAACAGTGTTCGGAGGTGGAGGAGGTGCTCGGCGCGGGACGTGCTGGCGACGAGGATGTCGTCCAGATAGACGAAAAGAAACGGCAGGTCGTGCAGCACGCCGTCCATCAAGCGCTGGAACGCCTGGGCCGCGTTCTTGAGGCCAAACAGCATCCGCAAAAATTCGAACAGGCCGAACGGCGTGATGACGGCCGTCTTCGGGACGTCGGCCGCCCGGACAGGTACCTGGTGGTAGCCCCGTATCAGGTCAATTTTCGAAAAGATGACCCGTCCCGCCAAACGGGCGGAAAAGTCCTGAATATGCGGGATCGGGTACCTGTCGGGGGTGGTAGCGTCATTGAGACGGCGGTAGTCACCACACGGGCGCCATCCACCCCCCGGCTTTGGCACGATGTGCAGTGGCGAGGCCCACGCGCTATCGGAGCGCCGCACGATGCCGAGGTGCTCCAACGCGTCGAATTCGGCCTTTGACACGGCGAGCTTGGCTGGGTCGAGGCGGCGGGCCCTGGCGTAGACCGGCGGGCCCGTAGTGGGTATGTGGTGCTCGATCCCGTGCCGCACCGCGATGGCCGAAAACGTCGGCCGCGTGAGGGCCGGGAATTCCACGAGCAGGCGAGCGAACTCGTTCGTTGCCGGGAGGGCGCACGCCAGTTCGGTCGGCGCGGAGCTGCTCATTGTGCATGCCAGGGAGCTGAAGGTCTCGGCGTGGACAAGGCGACGTCGTTTGACGTCGACCAGCAGCCCGTGCGCGCAGAGGAAGTCGGCGCCCAGCAAAGCCACGGGGACGCTGGCGGTAACAAAAGTCTATTGAAAGCGCTGGCTGCCGAAGCAGAGGGTGACGACGCGTGGGCCGAAAGTGCGTATGGCCGAGCCATTAGCAGCGACCAAAGAGGGGCCGCAAACTGCGTCCAGCCTGTCCTGCTCGGAGGCAGGTATGACGCTCAGTTGGGCGCCGGTGTCGCACAGGAAACGCCGTCCAGACGCTTTGTCCCGAATAAACAGCAAGTTGCCCGAGTGGCCGGCGCTCATGGCTGGGAATGAACGCCGGCCCGGCCGTTTCCCGACCTGCCGAAAGTGCACGGGGGCCGGCACGTCCGAGCCTTGTGTCCGAACCTGGCGTGGTAATAACACCACGCCCGGTCAGGTGGAGGCCCCGGCCGTCGTGTCGGAAGCGGGCGGTGCGGCGTGGCGGCCGCCAGTTGCACCGGCAGTTCGGCCTCCAACCGCGCAGGGCGCTCGGGCGTCGTGGGCGTCGCCTCGGACGGCGGCGGGCTCCAGGTAACCGCGCCGATGTGCTGGCCCGCCGAGGAGATCTTATCGGCTTCCCTGGCAAGGGCGCGGGAATCCGTGATCAACGTGCCAGCCAGGGCGAGGCGTACCGGGTTAGGCAGCTGACGGAGGAACAGCTCCCGGAACAGGAATGCCGGAGAGTGCTCGCCGAGCAATGAGAGCATATAGTCCATGCGCTCGGACGGGCGCGTGTCGCCGAGCTCGGGCAGGTCAAGCAGGCGCCGTGCGCGTGCTGCCGGTGAGAGGGCGAAAGCGCCGAGGAGGAGCGTCTTCAGCGCGTCGTATTTGTCAGCAGCCGGCGGGTGCTGGAGGAGGCTCAAGGCGCGGGCCGCGATGGCGGGACCGAGCGCCGCCACAACATGGTGGAAGCGGGTGTCGTCCGCGGTGATGCCTCGCAGGGCGAACTGGGAGTCCGCCTGGGCGAACCAAACAGCCGCGTGAGCCTCCCAGAAGGTAGGCAGTTTAAGCGTCACTGCCGTATCCATGTCGGTAGGTCACCAATGAAGGAACTGCGCTCCAACGCGAGTCGAAAGAATTGACGCGACCAAAGACGGAATTCGTCCGAGTTGCTTTATTGAAACAAAACAGCTCAGGTATTCTGACAAGCCCGTTTTTCGGGCAACAATATATATACACATTTATGTCGGGAAGTTTGCCCGGCAAAAGCTATACCGGGCATGCCCGGGTATCAAGGGCGAGCCTTGGAAAGGCGCGTCTGGACCTGCCCGGGCGTGTTTGGCTGCGGCCTGGCAAGTCGAGGCTGGGCGTGCCCGGGCGCTCTGGGCGAGCCCTGGAAAGGCGATAGCGGGCATGCCCGGACGCTCTGGGCGAACCCTGGAAAGGCGATAGCGGGCATGCCCGGACGCTCTGGGCGAGCCCTGGAAAGGCGATAGCGGGCATGCCCGGACGCTCTGGGCGTGCCCTGGAAAGGCGATAGCGGGCATGCCCGGACGCTCTGGGCGAGCCCTGGAAAGGCGATAGCGGGAATGCCCGGACGCTCTGGGCGAGCCCTGGAAAGGCGATAGCGGGCATGCCCGGACGCTCTGGGCGAGCCCTGGAAAGGCGATAGCGGGCATGCCCGGACGCTCTGGGCGAGCCCTGGAAAGGCGATAGCGGGCATGCCCGGACGCTCTGGGCGAGCCCTGGAAAGGCGATAGCGGGCATGCCCGGACGCTCTGGGCGAGCCCTGGAAAGGCGAGAGCGGGCATGCCCGGGAAAGACGAGACCGGGCGTGCCCGGGAGAGGCGCGTCTGGCCGTGTTCTGGCCGGTGCAAGGCGATTATGTACATCCAGCGGTAACCGCTACACCTTGCTGATTTCAGCTGCAGTTGAGAAAGTAATGACACATTTCACCATATTAACAGTGCAGTATTACACTGTACACAATAAAACACTATACTGTACTCCTATTTTACTACCCGTACTTAAGTATTTTCCCAATTTATTGGGGGCTTGGATGGCCATGCAGTTTTGGCTTAAGTCTTTCACAAACCGGCTGGCCAGACCTGTCGTCCCACTGGAGGACGTAAATAAGTATTTTAATAACGTAAACTACATGGTATTCATAGAATACATACCCTGCGCAGTCAACTTGGTGCGAGCCAACTCTTCTGTTTTTGAAGGTTTTTTTTTTTTATTGGATCCATATGGTTGCCAGACCACGTCAGCGATGACATCATAAATTTATATTCTCCAATATAATTGTTGCATAGATCATGCTCAACAAATTTCAAACTGATCAGACTAAGCATTGCACCTGTCAAATTAAGACGTCATAATTATGGCACCAATGACGTCATCTTTAACAACACCTATTCCCCATATGGAGTTCTTTACAATGAGCCATGTTTCATTTTTTTCCATAGAGTGGTTTTGGAGATGGAGGTGCATCCTTTTTTCGGTTTTCCAAGATGGCGCCTGTACCACATGACCCATGACGTCATGATTACCATTAAAATATTCTACAGGAGGAGGCCCTCCTATGGTGAAAATTTCGTGCCCATCAGACCAACAGTTGCTGAGAAAAAAAATTCATAATGATCGGATAAGTGTTGTACTTGTCCAATTATGACGTCATAACGAAGGCACCGCTGACATCATTAACATATCTTATTCACCATGCGGAGTAGTTGACAATGAGCCAAGTCCCAATTCTCTCCATGGAGTGGTTTCAGAGATATAGAGGCGTAGGCGTACTTTGACTTCTCTATTTGGGGGGGCAGGGGGTTAATATTTATCATGGAAAGCTAGGTCCGATTCCAAAATTACCGTTTGCTAGTGTGGTCACAGTGTACGTGAAATCACAAATGCAGTTTACGTTCAGTATTGTTACTCACGTTTAAATACGGGATGTTTTAATCTTAATTGTAAACTACCGAAAAAATTAAGGTGGGGGCATTGCCCCCCCCCCTCCCCCGTTCCCTCTCAAACTCCACCGATGTATGGAGGTGCGAAGTTTTTCCAAGATGGCGCCTGTACCACGTGAACTTTGACGTCATAATTATCATTAAAATATTCTACAACAGGAGGCCCTCCTATGGTGAAAATTTCGTGTCAATCGGACCAAGAATTGCAGAGAAAAAAAAATTCAAACTGATCGAATCAAGCGTTGTACTTGTTGAATTATGACGTCATCGATACCTTAATTATGACATCCTCATTGAATGAATGATCGTGTTAAGGCCATTTTCCCCACTAGAGGGGGGGTTGGCCTTGTGGGCCCCAATCATGGTTCCCTGTTTTGAGGCAATGATTTTTATGGCCGGATGCTCTTCCTGACGCCAACCCTTGGTCACACTCTTATGATGCGCAGGGATACAGTGTACCTATTCTAAATCTGGGTACACATCCTGATCATTCATCCCAGCAAGCTAGTACTCAATTTGCCAACCTCGGAAGGATGACAGGCTGAGTCAACCCCCCTGGCGTTAATTCAGTGATCGACCGGGATTCGAACCCAGGATCCTAGAATCCCAAGCCGGCACCCTAACCACTAAACCAACACCAGGCACACATCTTATTCCCCAAGGGGAGTGCTTGACAATGAGCCATGTTTCAATTTTTTCCATGGAGCGGTTTTGGAGATATAGAAATGCAAACTTTTTCCGATTTTTCCAAGATGGCGCCTGTACCACGTGACCTATGACGTCTTAATTATCATTTAAAAAATTCACAGGAGGAGCCGCTCATGTTCTGAAAAATTCGTGCCAATCGGACAAACAGTTGCAGAGGAATTTTTTTTTTCATACTGATCAGATCAAGCGTTGTACTTGTCGAATTATGACGTCATAATGAAGGCACCGATGACATCATCATCAACATATGTTATTCCCCATGGGGAGTACTTGACAATGAGCCATGTTTCAATTTTTTCTCATTCAGCAGTTTGGAAGACATGGAGGTGTAAATTTTCCAAGATGGCGTCCGTACCACGTGACATATGACGTCATGATTATGAATAAAAAATTCGACAGGCGGAGACACTCCTATGGTAAAAAAAATTACTGTCAATCGGACCAACGGTGGTCGATAAAATAATTTTTAAAATGCAGACACGTACGCACACGAATGCCTCGTCATGAGTTTCGCTTCGCGAGCGCAGGTTAATAAGAAGGAAGAACTCGTTTTTCCCGTCAAGTTGTGTCGATGTTTGACCCGACATGGACATGGTGTGATCGGTTACATGGCAGCCCCTTGTTAGACAGGTTACACGGTCGGCAGCCCTTAAACGGCACAACACAAGAATCCCAACTTGATCGGGCGAGGTGGAAACCGTGCGAGAATGGAACTCAAATGCAGGTAACCAGGCCGAAGGTGTCTTTCTGCGTTTTATTGACTGATTATGTGAACTCGGAAAGAAAAAAAAAACATTGGGAAATCGGGGCGTTTAATGACGTCATCCCTAAAGGCCATCGGCAACGTTTTCCAGTTTCCATCTGCCGGCAACGAACACAGACCGACCCAAACGTCACCGATGTGTTTGCGCATGCGCGTAAATCCACAAGGATCAGCCTTTTACTTTCGTCAAATCATACCATTGAACAACGGAATGTCAATAATATTATGAAATTAAATTTATTATTTTTATCTCGCCAAAATAATAACCTGATTTTAATAATTCGTTTAATATTCATAATCTTATTGACGTTCACATTTTTAAACCGCATTAGGTCACTTCCTATGAACGTCACTTCCTATAAACGTCACTTCCCCGTTGTGACGCGGGCATTATTAGATTATAACATTCATCAAATATCTTCTCTTGTGATTAGTGTAAGTCGGTGATGAGAATGTTACCATAATTAAGAGAATTAACTTTATGCTAACACAGAAAATGTTTTTGTAAAAGTGGAGAAAAGAGAAACAAACCGATTAAAACCGGAAGTCTCCGCCAATGTTTTGATGCCAGTGAAGCTTAAGAGCGAGTCGGTGGATGAGTTGGTTAAGACTATACTTTCAGGGATCATTTCTATAGTTTGTGAGTCCAGAAACGTAACTGAAAGTGAACGGACACGTTAACCCTGATGAGGAGCAGAAATCTCGCTTCCTGAGCGCGAAGCCGGCTTGAGGTGCTGCTTATGCGGCTGCTTCCTGCCATTGATGACCGTTCCATTCGCTACTTGGTGGTGGATGGAGGGAAGCGAGATATTCTGAGGGGTCACAATTCTTATATAATTAAATGAAAGATTAAAAATTGAGGTCTTTCAATAGGAGCGTTACGTTAAACTATCTTCTGGTGTTCCACCGTGAACTTGTTGAACTAAAAACCCACCACACCTTCTCCTTTATTCATTGACGAGGATTTCCTTTCAGGGCGAAAGTTCGAGGCGGTGTATTATCTCCGGAACCACTCACTTGTTAATGTTTCATTTTTACCTGTACAGTAAATATGTGCACACCTTACCCTACACATTACAGGTACATCAACGAGTCCCTCCATTTGTTTATTACTAAATGAAGGTGGTCTTGAGCTTTAAAAAAAACTTCATTTCATGAATTTCCTAAGTACGTACTCGACTCGCCCCCGAATTACCACCGAAGATATTTTACCGTTTCTATTGCATTTACGAGATGTGATTTCTTGTTCAGTTGTGACCTGAAGGAAACGTATTTTGGTTCGTTAACATTACCTGTCTGTGCTCGTAAACGTCTCACCAGCTGTTTTCTATATATATAAAGTAGAGTTGGCCTCTATCTATGATCTCTAAGATCTCGAGAACCCGTGGACGGATTTGCGAGCGGAAAGTACTGTTCGACTCGGGATGGTCCCAGGAATGTCACGGAGACATAAACATTTAAAAAATTTCGGGTTTTAAAATTAGCGTATTATTAGCACTAGCAGAAGAGAGAGGGATTCGAAGGGAGGGAGCGCAGCGCTTCTAGCGCTTCTGACTACAGCACACCTTCTATATATATAAAGTAGAGTTGGTCCTGATCTATGTATCTATGATCTCTAAGATCTCGAGAACCCGTGGACGGATTTGCGAGCGGAAAGTACTGTTCGACTCGGGATGGTCCCAGGAATGTCACGGAGACATAAACATTTAAAAAATTTCGGGTTTTAAAATCTATATATATAAAGTAGAGTTGGCCTCTATCTATGATCTCTAAGATCTCGAGAACCCGTGGACGGATTTGCGAGCGGAAAGTACTGTTCGACTCGGGATGGTCCCAGGAATGTCACGGAGACATAAACATTTAAAAAATTTCGGGTTTTAAAATTAGCGTATTATTAGCACTAGCAGAAGAGAGAGGGATTCGAAGGGAGGGAGCGCAGCGCTTCTAGCGCTTCTGACTACAGCACACCTTCTATATATATAAAGTAGAGTTGGTCCTGATCTATGTATCTATGATCTCTAAGATCTCGAGAACCCGTGGACGGATTTGCAAGCGGAAAGTACTGTTCGACTCGGGATGGTCCCAGGAATGTCACGGAGACATAAACATTAAAAAAATTTCGGGTTTTAAAATTAGCGTATTATTAGCACTAGCAGAAGAGAGAGGGATTCGAAGGGAGGGAGCGCAGCGCTTCTAGCGCTTCTGACTACAGCACACCTTAAAATTAAAAAAACTTCGGGTTTTAAAATTAGTGTGTTACGCGTAATTAACGCTAGCAGAAGAGGGAGGGAATCTAAGGGAGGGAGCGCAGTGCTCCCTCCAGCGCTTCTGTTAGCGTAATTAGCGTATTTCGGAACGTTAATTTTTCAACTTCATTATTCGGAATCAGTACGTCCCAGAGAACCTTCGTAACGTTAATTTTTCAACTTCATCCGATTGACATGGGACCAACGGCATGTGACAAAGAGTGAAACATACAGGCTACATTTATTTGACGACAATGAGTTCCGACTTCCGACCTCGGTGGGATGACAGGCTGAGTCAACCCCCCTGGTGTGAAGGGGGAGGAGGAGGGGAGGGGGAAGAGAAGGGGAGGGGAACGAGGGGGAAGGGGATGGGAGGGGGGAGGGGAGGGGGAAGGGGGAGGGGGAGGGGGAAGGGGGAGGGGAGGGGGGGGAGGGGAAAGGGGGGGAGGGGGAGGGGAGGGGCCCTTCTTCCCCTGGGCACCCCCGCACCCTTCCCTCCCCCCTCCCCCCCCTTCCCCCTCCCCCCCCATTCCCCTCCCCTCCTCTTCCCCCTCCCCTCCTCCTCCCCCGCTTCCCCCGCCCCCCTCCCCCCCGTTCCCCTCCCCTCCTCTTCCCCCTCCCCTCCTCCTCCCACTCCCGTGCAAAGCCGGGTACCTCTGCTAGTCATATATAAACTAGAACGCCACTCAGTAGAGCGCATACTCCCGCCGTGGGTTTAGTTGGAATAATACGTTTTGTTTAACATCCCCTCTCCCCAAAACAATAAATGGAAAAAAAGTAAGCCCTGACTGTCAGAGAATTTATTTGGAGATATCTCGGAATTAGAGGAGAAAAACATCATTTAAGAATAAGAATAAAAGCTTTAATGCAGTAAAACAGAAAAAATCTTTCCCAAAAAAATTCCTGGATCCGGAATAATATCCTGAGCTTCACCAAAAACTAATCAATTCTTCCTTATCCCAAGGGCAATCATCCCACCAACTTTCATCCAAATCCGTTCAGAACTTTTCCAGATATCTTGTTCACAAACACACGAACACACACACACACACACACACACACACACACACACACACACACACACACACACACATACACACACACACACACACACACGATCGAATGCGTTACTCCCTGCCAGGAGTAATAAACCTGAAAATCGCAGAGCCAGAACCAGAATTATTTATTTGGTCTGGGAAGCCCATGCGAGGTTTCTTCTTCTTCAGCCTCTCATAACCCTGGGTGAATATGCGATCTTTTAAAAAAAAAGTTGGAATTTTGCCAAATCTGTTTTATTCGTTTGTTAATATGCCTCAGTCATTGACAAATCTGGAACTAAGTCTTTATAAGTTCATCAAATACTGACACCGCGAATGACATTCGCTGAGCTAAATGTTGACATGTCTTCTGAGTTAAAAACAAAACAAAAACAAAAACAGTTTTAAAGCATTATACGTATCAAACGATACATTTTATGAAACGGTGAAACCTAATACACACTTTGGTGGTTTTAAAATGACAGAATGTCTTTATTAGAAAAAAAAATGAACATTGAAGACGACGCTGCTAAAAAAAATACACCGCTCTAACGCATAACCACGAGTTTAAACTACATTTACAACAAATATGAAAACTATCACAATGTTAAATATAGAATATATAGAAGATAATGTGAAAACAAAATGAGCCCTATCTCCCAATGGTAAAAAAAATCCTTCAAAAAATTCCTGTATCGGGAATAATATCCTGAGCTTCACCAAAAACGAATCAATTCTTCCTTATCCCAAGGGCAATCATCCCACCAACTTTCATCCAAATCCGTTCAGAACTTTTCCAGATACAGTATCTTGTTCACAAACACACGAACACACACACACAAACACGGACACGAGTGAATGCATTACTCCCTGGCGGGAGTAACTAGAACAGCACTCAGTGTCGAGAATACATACCTCCACTTGGTTGCCAATATCTCCCAATGGTGAAGATTCACTTTAAAAATCATACTAGCTGGATCTGGATCCGATCTTCACCAAAATCGAATCTATTTGTCCTTGTCAGACACCCAACCTCTCCACCAAATTTCGTCCAAATCCATCCACAACTTTTTGAGATATCCTGCTATGTATCGTTTTTGGCCCTATCTCCCTATCTCCCATTTTGTCACTCAACTGTTCACGTGCGTATAGCGTTAATTACGTACGATTGCAACGTACCTTTGAGACCTTTAAGATCACTTTGACCTTTTGCTTTTGGACCCTTTAACCCTCAGACCCCTTGGACATTTGCAAACCTTCGACTTTAGACCCTTCAAACATTCAGACCCTTTAGACCGTTCAGACTTTCGAATTTAGACCCTTGAAGGAGCTGCGCTCCAACGCGAGTCGAAAGAAGTGACGCGACCAAAGACGGAATTCGTCCGAGTTGCTTTATTGAAACAAAACAGCTCAGGTATTCTGACGAAAAGCCCGTTTATCGGGCAGCAATATATATACACATTTATGTCGGGAAGTTTGCCCGGCAAAAGCTATACCGGGCATGCCCGGGTGTCAAGGGCGAGCCTTGGAAAGGCGAGTCTGGACCTGCCCGGGCGTGTTTGGCTGCGGCCTGGCAAGTCGAGGCTGGGCGTGCCCGGGCGCTCTGGACGAGCACTGGAAAGGCGAGAGCGGGCATGCCCGGACGCTCTGGGCGAGCCCTGGAAAGGCGATAGCGGGCATGCCCGGACGCTCTGGGCGAGCCCTGGAAAGGCGATAGCGGGCATGCCCGGACGCTCTGGGCGAGCCCTGGAAAGGCGAGAGCGGGCATGCCCGGGAGGTTCGGGCGTGCCCGGGAACAGTGAGTCCGGGCATGCCCGGGAGAGGCGCGTCTGGCCGTGTTCTGGCCGGTGCAAGGCGATTGTGTGCATCCAGCGGTAACCGCTACACATGCCCCTCCAGAATCGACCTGCACCGGCAGGGTCAATTTAAGGGGGGTCCGGATGACCCGGCCGAAGCGACCCCTGGAGGGTCGTGGGGAGGGGTCCGACGTGGTGGTGGGTGGTCGAGCGGGGGGAACTGTGGACGGGGGGCGGCCTCGCCGCGGAGGAAGGGCCAACCGTGGTGGTCGGTCGGCGTCCATGTGCGCCGGTTTGCGGCGGTCCACAGAGATCCGGTCCGACCGACCGCCAACGTCGACGACAAAGGACTTGTCGCCCCGTCGCAGGACCCGGAAGGGCCCGTCGTACGGCGGCCGGAGTGGCCCCCGGTGCGCGTCATGACGCACAAAGACGTACTCCGCTGTGCGAAGCGCCGGGGGGACGTAGGACTGGGGGCCACCGTGGCGGGACGTTGGCACGGGGGCAAATCGGCGGGCGGCCTCCTGGAGGTCCGAGCGCTGGTGTGCGGTGGACCAGGGACTGGTAGCGTCGGGCACGAACTCGCCCGGGACGCGGAGCGGCTGGCCGTAGACGAGCTCCGCGGCGGACGCCCGGAGGTCCTCCTTGGGGGCCGTGCGGAGGCCCAAAAGGACCCACGGCAGCCGGTCGGTCCAACCGTCGTCCTAAAGGCCGGCCATGAGTGCGGCCTTCATGGAGCGGTGAAACCGCTCGCACAACCCGTTGGCTTGGGGGTGGTAGGCCATGGTGCGGTGCAGCGTGACCCCCAACGAGCGGGCGACCGCGCCCCAAAGTTCGGACGTGAACTGTGGGCCGCGGTCGGACGAGATGTCCGCCGGTGCGCCGAAGCGCGCGACCCAGGTGGCGATGAACGCCTGCGCCACGTCGGCGGTGGTGGTGGAGGTGAGGGGCACGGCCTCCGGCCACCTGGTGGTCCTGTCCACCATGGTGAGCAGGTGGGTGAACCCCCGCGATGGGGGCAGGGGACCCACCAGGTCCACGTGGACGTGGTCGAAACGCTGTGCAGGCACGGTGAAAGGTGCCAGCGGGGCCTGGGTGTGGCGGTGGACCTTGGCCTGCTGGCAGGCCGTGCAGGCGTTGGCCCAGTCGCGGACGTTCTGTCGAAGGCCGTGCCAGACGAAACGCGCCGACACCAGCTTCTGAGAAGCTTTCCGGCCCGGGTGAGAAAGGCCGTGGATGGAGGCGAAGATGCGGCGCTGCCAGGAAACGGGCACGATGGGGCGAGGCTGGCCCTGGGAGACGTCGCAGAGCAGGACGGTGCCCGCGAAGGGGATGTCGGCCAGGCGGAGGCCCGTGTCCGCCGCTCGGAGGGCCTGCACTGAGGTGTCGGTGGTCTGGTCGGCCACCATGAGCGCGAAGTCCATGCCGAGGTGGACCGCGTTCGCGCTGGCCCGAGAAAGACAGTCGGCCACAGCGTTGTCTTTGCCGGCGACGTGCCGGATGTCTGTGGTGAATTCCGACACGGCGGAGAGGTGGCGCTGCTGGCGGGCCGACCACGGCTCCGTGACTTTGGCCATTGCGTAGACCAACGGCTTGTGGTCGACGAAAGCCGTGAACGGGCGGCCCTCCAGGAGGTGTCGGAAATGGCGAACGGCCAGGAATAGACCGAGCAGCTCGCGGTTGAACGTGCTGTATTTTAACTCGTTCGGCCGGAGCTGCCGGCTGAAAAAAGCGAGTGGCTGCCAAACCCCGTCCACCCATTGTTCATGGACGGCGCCCACCGCGTAGTTGGAGGCGTCCGTAGTGAGGGCGATGGGCACGTTGAGCACCGGGTGAGCCAGCAGCGTTGCGTCGGCGAGGGCCCGTTTTGCGCTCGCGAAGGCCGCGTCCATGGCCGCGGACCAAACGATGTCATGCTTGGCCGGCTTGCCCCGGAGGGCCTCGTAAAGGGGCCGCATGCGCTGAGCAGCGCGGGGCACGAATCGGTGATAAAAATTCACCATGCCGAGGAACTCTTGTAGGGCCTTGATGGAACGGGGACGCGGGAACGTGGTGATGGCCTCGACCTTGGTCGGCAGCGGCACGGCCCCGGTCTTGGTGATGCGGTGGCCCAAAAAGTCAACGGTCGTCGTGCCGAAGTGGCATTTGGCCGGGTTGACAATTAAGCCGTGCTCGCTGAGGCGACCGAACAGTGTTCCGAGGTGGAGGAGGTGCTCGGCGCGGGACGTGTTGGCGACGAGGATGTCGTCCAGATAGACGAAAAGAAATGGCAGGTCGCGCAGCACGCCGTCCATTAAGCGCTGGAACGCCTGGGCCGCGTTCTTGAGGCCAAACGGCATCCTCAAAAATTCGAACAGGCCGAACGGCGTGATGACGGCCGTATACGGGACGTCGGCCGCCCGGACAGGTACCTGGTGGTATCCCCGTATCAGGTCAATTTTGGAAAATATGACCCGTCCTGCCAAACGGGCGGCAAAGTCCTGGATGTGCGGGATCGGGTACCTGTCGGGGGTGGTAGCGTCGTTGAGGCGGCGGTCGTCGCCACACGGGCGCCATCCGCCCCCCGGCTTTGGCACGATGTGCAGTGGTGAGGCCCACGCGCTATTGGAGCGCCGCACGATGCCGAGGTGCTCCAACGCGTCGAACTCGGCCTTTGCCACGGCGAGCTTGGCCGGGTCGAGGCGGCGGGCCCTGGCATAGACCGGCGGGCCCGTAGTGGGTATGTGGTGCTCGATCCCATGCTGCACTGCGACGGCCGAAAACGTCGGCCGTGTGAGGGCCGGGAATTTCGCGAGCAGGCGAGCGAAGTCGTTCGCCGTCGGGAGGGCGCACGCCAGTTCGGTCGGCGCGGAGCTGCTCATCGTGCACGCCAGGGAGCTGAAGGTCTCGGCGTTGACAAGGCGACGACGTTTGACGTCGACCAGCAGCCCGTGCGCGCAGAGGAAGTCGGCGCCCAGCAAAGCCATGGGGATGCAGGCGGTCACAAAGGTCCACTGAAAGCGCTGGCTGCCGAAGCAGAGGGTGACGTTGCGCGGGCCAAAAGTGCGTATGGCCGAGCCATTAGCAGCGACCAAAGAGGGGCCGCAAACGGCGTCCCGCCTGTCCTGCTCGGAGGCGGGTATGACGCTCAGTTGGGCGCCGGTGTCACAAAGGAAACGCCGCCCGGACGCTTTGTCCCGAATAAAAAGCAAGTTGCCCGAGTGGCCGGCGCTCATGGCTGGGAATGAACGCCGGCCCGGCCGTTTCCCGACTTGCCGAAAGTGCACGGGGGTCGGCACGTCCGAGCCTTGTGTCCGAACCTGGCGTGGTAATAACACCACGCCTGGTCAGGTGGAGGCCCCGGCCGTCGTGTCGGAAGCGGTCGGTGCGGCGTGGCGGCCGCCAGTTTCACCGGCAGTTCGGCCTCCAACCGCGCAGGGCGCTCGGGCGTCGCCTCGGACGGCGGCAGGCTCCAGGTAGCCGCGCCGATGTGTTGGCCCGCCGAGGAGATCTTATCGGCTTCCCTGGCGAGGGCGCGGGGGCGGGGATCGGTGATCGACGTGCCAGCCAGGGCGAGGCGTACCGGGTGAGGCAGCTGGCGAAGGAACAACTCACGGAACAGAAAATCCGGAGAGTGCTCACCGAGCAATGAGAGCATATAGTCCATGCGCTCGGACGGGCGCGTGTCGCCGAGCTCGGGCAGGTCGAGCAGGCGCCGTGCGCGTGCCGCCGGTGAGAGGGCGAAAGCGTCGAGGAGGAGCGTCTTCAGCGCGTCATACTTGTCGGCAGCCGGCGGGTGCTCGAGGAGGCTCAGGGCGCAGGCCGCGGTGGCGGAACCGAGCACTGCCACGACGTGGTGGAAGAGGGTGTCGTCCGTGGTGATGCCTCGCAGGGCGAACTGGGAGTCCGCCTGGGCGAACCAAACAGCCACGTGAGCCTCCCAGAAGGTAGGCAGTTTAAGAGTCACTGCTGTGTCCATGTCGGTAGGTCACCAGTGAAGGAGCTGCGCTCCAACGCGAGTCGAAAGAAGTGACGCAACCAAAGACGGAATTCGTCCGAGTTGCTTTATTGAAACAAAACAGCTCAGGTATTCTGACCATAAGCCCGTTTATCGGGCAGCAATATATATACACATTTATGTCGGGAAGTTTGCCCGGCAAAAGCTATACCGGGCATGCCCGGGTGTCAAGGGCGAGCCTTGGAAAGGCGAGTCTGGACCTGCCCGGGCGTGTTTGGCTGCGGCCTGGCAAGTCGAGGCTGGGCGTGCCCGGGCGCTCTGGACGAGCACTGGAAAGGCGAGAGCGGGCATGCCCGGACGCTCTGGGCGAGCCCTGGAAAGGCGATAGCGGGCATGCCCGGACGCTCTGGGCGAGCCCTGGAAAGGCGATAGCGGGCATGCCCGGACGCTCTGGGCGAGCCCTGGAAAGGCGATAGCGGGCATGCCCGGACGCTCTGGGCGAGCCCTGGAAAGGCGAGAGCGGGCATGCCCGGGAAAGACGAGACCGGGTGTGCCCGGGAGGTTCGGGCATGCCCGGGAACAGTGAGTCCGGGCATGCCCGGGAGAGGCGCGTCTGGCCGTGTTCTGGCCGGTGCAAGGCGATTGTGTGCATCCAGCGGTAACCGCTACACCCTCAGACAAGAGACATCTTTGACCCCTTAAGACCCTTGGAGGTTTAACTTGAGACCATCAAGACCCCATGAGATCGTAAAGACACTTTAGACCCGTTAACCCCTCAAGACCTCACACTTTAGACCCTCAAGACCCCATTATATCGTAAAGACCCTGAAGATACTGTTACGTTTGTAGGGGGTAGGCAGTGATTACTTTAGTCTAGGTAGATTTGTATAGATTAGTGTGCTCCGACTGTCGTGAAGAAGAAGAACCACCATGTAATAAGTGGGGATCCGGTAAGTCATGTGGTCGGATTAAGTGTGCCGTGTGGCCATACAAAGGGTGTCACTTGTGCTAACGAGATCAGGGATTATGGGTAAATTATCCCTTGTACGTCATTTCCTCTGCACTTATTCCTATCTCCTTTTCAGCACCGCACCATAGACACGTAGCCAGAATCGCGCATTTAATGGCACTAATGAAAAAGCCTACCGGAGCAAAGACATTGAGCACTGCCGCTGACAACCCCAACTTGGATGGCACACATAGGTCGGCCAGGCCGAGGCCACACCCCGAGGAGCCGTGAGTGGTCAAGGTTTTGATTGACGGGAAGGACTGGTAGGGAGCAACTCACTGATTGGCGAAGCACGACCGATGACGTCAGAGACTGGACGTTAAAAGAACGCTCTGACCGACTTTTCCCTCTCTTGTCCCTTCTCGTTCTGGATGCTATAGCGAACGGTCGTGATTGCTCCTCTCCTCCACCCTTCTCGAGGTTTTGAGTCTGGCAGTAACGTTGTGGGCCGGCATCTCCTCCTCGTTCCCCTGTTCGTCTGGGCATTGAGAGCGAACATTCCTTCTTGCGCCTCTCGTTCCAAAAGTGATAGCGGACGGTTGGGTTTCGCTCTCTGCACGGGGAGGCTTCATCGTGGGCAGCCGTGCTCCGGCATCTGGCTGGTGGTCGTGGTTGGAAGATCCGCGGACCGAGGGCTGCAGTTTCCCAAGGACGACAAAGACAGGCACGGCTGGGGGAGCGAGCTGCACGCGGGCCGTTCGATTCGCACGGAAGGCCTGTTTTCGCGCCAGCGGGCACGGCCTTGTGAACAAGTGCGTACTGAGGCCTGGCAACGTGGGAGCAAGCGGATTTCCCACCGACACCAGAGCCGAGTTCAGACTGCGCGCCCGGGGCCTGGACGATTCCTGGAAGACGCCCCAGCGATCAGAGCTCAGTGCACGAAATAACCACAAACCTTTATTTTATCCAATGTTATTTTATCCCTCGCCTGTGTTTGTGTCTATTGTGGGGATGTCCCGTTTAGGAATTTAGTTTATCGTGCGTGTCTTTGTTGCCGGCATTTTCTTTAATAAACCTGTTTCTTTTTGTACAAATAAAAACCGTGTTGTTTGAGGTTTTTTTGCAGGTTTGAGGACTGCCGGTGGGATCCGTTCAGGTGAGTGCTTTTCAGCATCCTCCTCCTCTTCCCCACCCCCCCCCCCCCCCCCGCATGTATCAACTCCACCATATTTCGAACCAAGTGCCTCGAAGTAAAGCTCGTTTGACCTTCAATGCTACCCTAAGGTATTCACCAAGGGTAGACACAATACTGTTACAGACGTGGCTTAGATGTTAGTTTACCGAGCGGTTTTGGTATGACCACGTCTGCACAAGTTACCGATTATACTCGACGTTGACGAAGCCGCGCCACGCTGGCTCAATAAGAAAAAGAAGACACCCGGCTGGGTTATAAAATGACGACACCAGGGATACGGTTCTCAAGACCTCCGGAGGAGATTATATTCGTTACGGAAAAGGTTAGATTACAGGGGCTAGAGGTACAACATAGAAAGACAAGCACTTAGACACAATCTTATATTATTCCCCAACAGACGACAGGCAAACGGGACAACGGCTGACTCACACGGGGGTTGATGGAAAGGACAGGCGGGTAGCGATGGCTCCAGGTGCACCTGTGCTCAAAGGTTAGAATCGACCCGGTCCGGTCCAGAGATGCGGGAGGTTTCACAGCGCTCGGAGGGGACGTTCTTTCACAGGCGGGCCTTTCTCTCTCAGCGCTCGCAGGTCCTTCTTTCTCCAGCTCGGGGCGCATCTCACGTCACATCCGGCGCGTGGCCGCGTATATCCGGCGGGGAGTGACACGCCCTCGGCTCGTTAGCTCCGCCTCGTGGAATCGGCACGTTGCTTCTCATTGGGTGCGTGCGGGGGGTTTACCAGGCTCCGCCCTTGACGAGGAGCTGACAAGGAGCCCCTTCGTGGTAACCCCGTGGAGCGCATGGTCTGGAGCGCATCGTCTGGAGCGCATTGTCGATGGCGGCGAACCGAGCCGGTGGGAGGACGCACACTCCCCCCTGCGCAGCGCCGTGCCCCTCTGTTGTTGTAGACGGGGAAGAAGATGGGAGGAGGTGTGGGAAAGGTCCTAAACTCACTACTGGTGCCATATAATCACATTCTGGTGCAACGAAGAGTCATAATTAATGGAAACGAGGCCTTAACTGACATAGATTAAGAATAACTAGGAAGATGTCCGAAAGTGGTCTACGTGTGGTGCGGTGGACCTGGGCACGACATTTAATGGGGGAATAAGGGGAAGGTCGGCTCTACTGAGTGTTATTTACATGCAATGGGACTAGGGAATGGGGGATTGGGGAAAGTTGGGGAGTATTGGAGAAAATAGGGGAATATTTACAAGCGGATATGGAGGCCAAATTCCATATTCGCAACATTGCACCCTTCTCTACCCTCGGGGCGTCCCGACCCGATAAATTTTTACCTACTTTAGTGTGGCACGCAATGTAGTTCCCTCTACTATTAACTCTACCCTGAGTGCGACAGTTTTACAGATATTCACGAATGAGTAAATATGTCCCCCTGCGACGTTGCACCCTTCTCCTCACAGAAACACACCCACAGGATAACCGAATCCGGAAAGAATTCGCAAACTAAACATACAGCCGGTAGGGAGCATTATTTACAAGATTACGCTGATATCTACACTACGATCCAGGACCTGTTTTTGGAGGAACACATGCAGATGTTATGCATAGAGAGAGCGCGCTTGCCAGCATCGATACACCAACCCACGAGTGCTCTGTGGCCGACGGCCTTTAATAACGTGCAGAGCACCCTTCCCGAGCATCAAAAGCACCACCCCACCACCAATCGGTGCAGTCACCATTGTTCATTGGAATAAAAATAAATTCGACAACCCCTAACCCTGCAGGTGTCTCTTGCTCTTCGTGTGGCCTTCAGTGGTGTTAATTAACAGTGGTTCACCTTTATGGCATAGGTGCCACGTTGACCCATAGGTCCATCCCCGGGTGGTGCTTGGCCGCAAACGAACTGCGGTCCATTGTGGGTGGCCACAAACATTGCGGTCCATATGGTGTATCGATCCCGGCAGCAAACAGCGAAAGTGCAGGCCCACAACTGCGCAGCCAGCACCTCTCTCTCCTCTCTCTCTTCCCCAAAGCCAGATCCTCGGAGGTGGGAGACAAAAGAAGCAGACAAGTGAGTAAGGTGGTAAGGGCGCAAAAGTGCACGCAATGTAAGGTGATGCACACTGGGGGCACATGGGAACCAGGTGAGACAGGTACGTTCCTATTGTACGCCCCCCCCCCCACCAGGTAACCTACATGGCCCCTCCCTTACCCCTTACTGTATCCACAAAACACAACACTACCCATAAACATCTACTTTACAAATCAACAAACATCCCTACTGTCTTCCCCGTTCCTCCCATAAACCAAATTCGTCTTCTCTCCCTCCTAACCAATCAAATTTGCCATTTTCAACTCAACATCAAAATTTGCCATTACCAATTCAACATCAGTCCCTCCTAGGGAGGGAGAGATGGAATCACCCCAATGTCTCATCCACGTCGTGATGCGTCTCACAAATCCACACAGCAATCTCATTTCCTTCAACAAACAAAGAAAACACAGGTGTGGAGTCATCATCATCACCACAGGTAAGTGGCTGCGTATGGTGCGACAGGTTCTTCAATCCTAACTATTTCCTAAATGACTTTAACAACTTTACACTACCCGGGGTCTTTCTCCGGCCAACCCATTGGCCCTCTTACACTATGGGTTCTAAAAACCAATTCCCATTGGCCAAACTGTGGTGCTTTTCAATTTGGGGTCTCACTCCCCCGATTCATCTCCCGGTGCCCTCGCACAATTTCTGGGCTGTGGCGTGTACCTCTCCCAGTGGGTCTACCCACCTGCACACCTCCACCACTGCAGTTGCCTCCGAGCTTACCTGCTCCTTACCCTAACCTAACTACCTGGGGAAGGCCCTCTGGCACTCTCCCCACTCGGTGCCCTCTCTGGCACTGGGCTACCCGGGTCCGTCCTCCGGATCCTCGGGCCCCATCCACAACTCTACCGACTCCCAGAGCCCACCTGCGGCCTCACCTGGCCGACATCCTCACAGTGGTGGAGTGCCCAACCAACTACACACACTAACAGGCTACACGCCCAGCCATTTCCACAACACTAATGCACCCATCCACAACACCATTCTGCAACCGCACCACAGATGCCAATATCCAACCACAATTTACCTGTACCCTCTACCTAACACTTACACTACCCGCCCCGGGTACTCGTGAAAGGGGTCCACTCTTCCCCCATCCACACCTTCGCACCATGCACACCACTCCGTACCACTTACTCCAACTCTCTCCACACACCTGTACTTGCACACCTGTGCTCTCACACCTGGTGCCACCTGCACCCTTCTCTCCCCAAGCGCATTCGCGCTGATCCACAACACTCACTACTCATACACTGCTCCACACACCTGTCCAGTTGCACACCTGTGCAATCACACCTGTTCAATTCTCACACACACAGCATCATCTCAGCTAACTACTCCCTTCTGAAACTTGCGCTTCCCAGTCGTCCCTTTAAACTATTGCGCTCCCTCGTCATTATCATCCATACTAATCTACCTGCGTCCCCACTACAGGTATCAGTCACTAACTAATCTTAACGTCACCTAATGTCATCTTCTAGGGCCCTACACACAATATCCTAACCCACCCGGGCTAGTTTTCACTGCCATACACCCCATAAGCTATTGCGCATTTGCCCCCACCTGTGAGGGATGGTGGATTTGCCATCCCACCACATCGGGGGTCTCTCACTACCAATTTTGCACATCAAATTTCAACAATTCAAAAATTTTCTATTTACTGCCAATTCTATTCACTTTTCTAAATTTTGTATCAAATCACTACTATCACTATCACCATCACCCGTCTACTTATTAGGTACTCTCGGTGCGCCAATTCACATCTACAGCCCGGCTTCGTACAGCCAAGCCATGAATGCGAATTCTTTTGTGCTGGCGGCTGGATGCGTCCGGCGCTCGGTGCAGGGAAGGAGGTTTACCCGGCCCGAGATCCCACGCACCTTCTCGGCGTGGAGCCATCCAATGTCCCGATCTCGACCTGCCGGCACGTCTCACCAAAAAGTGGTCGCCATGACGACCCTTTCTATCGGGCTGCCAGATCCGCCTAGTGGAGCACGGACGTTCAAAGCGAGGCCCAGCACGGATCGCGCACGGCGGTCCTTTCGAACCCGCCGTGGCTCGGATCCCCGCTGGTTCTCGCGGCACGCGAAACCCGGCACGCACCGAGGGCCCGCTTCGGCTAAAAGTCGACCTAACCTTTAACCCGGTCACCGTCGATGCTTCACCTGCTTGCTTACACCCCGCAGCCCGTTCCTTGCTCCTTGTACCGTTCCTTACACACCCAGGTACACCCATTCCACTCACAGCCTTGGTCACACACCTGACCACCGAACACTTTGGCACACATTCGTTGCTCGCACACCTCACCAATACACCGCTTCGCGCCCCCTCCTCGGTCACCTCCTCTGTGACAATCACAGGTGTGCTCTCATTCGCACACCCAACCACGTGCCTCACCACCAACTCCAGCGTGCATTCCCACTCACGCTCTACCATTCCAGGTGTGCATCCTTCCATCCCAGGTGTACATCCTCGCTCACCTGTCACAACTAACTCACGCTCCATGTCACTCTCACTACTTTCACCTCCATTCCTGACAGCGCACTCACCCTTACTCTTGACAGCGCACTCTTTCCTCATGCACTTGTCCGTCACACACCTTTCTCGCGCACACTCTCCCGTTACACCCTCTGTAACACTCACCACAGGTGGACACTCTTCCTTTCTTCTGACAGCGCACTCTTTCCCCATGCACCTGTCCGTCACACACCTTTCTCGCGCACACTCTCCAGTTACACCCTCTGTAACACTCACCACAGGTGTGCATTCTTCCTTGCCTTTGACAGCGCACTCTTTCCCCATGCACCTGTCCGTCACACACCTTCCTCGCGCACACTCTCCCGTCACACCCTCTGTAACACTCACCACACCGCGCTTCCATGTGCTCCCTCGCACACACGCTACGACCGACTCACTTTCGCCAGCACCCTCACTCCTTGGCACGCACTTTTTCCTCACACACCCCAGAGTCGGACTTTCTTGCACACCTCCATTTTCGCACACCAGACCTGTCGCACACTTCACCAACGGCCTCTCACGAACACCCGGGTCTATCTCGACCCCCAAGCCTCTTAAATCACCTGGCGCATCATACGCACGACCATATTGGTCACCACTTACACCGGGTCCTCTTCCTCTTCGCTTCTCCTCCATCACCTGCGAATCCCTCATCCGGTTAACGAGCACATCACGATCCAAACACAGACTTTGGACCAATTCTTTTATCTCCTCTTTTATCTCTTTGTTATCCCCTCTCCGTCGCTTCTTAATTTCGCTCACCCCTTCTTCCACTTCTTCTAATTTGTGCCTCACCTCTTTTATTCCCCGGTACGTCTCCTCCAGCTCGTCCTCTAAGGCTACCTTGACCGTTTCCAGGTGCGTCCTCACCTGCCGGTCCTTCGTCTCCATTACCTCTATCACCTCGTCCATTTTCCTCGTCAGGTCCTCATGCACCGTCTGGCACTCTTTTTTAATTACCCCTACGTCCTTTTTCATCTCCTTCTGTGTCGATTTTAAACCCTCTATTACCGCTGTGTTCTTCTTTACCTGGTCCGTTAGTTCTTTTTGTCCCTCTGTTAGCTGCTCCACCTCCTGCGTCAGGACCTCTATGCCCCCCTGTAACTTTACAGTCCCCTTTCTCACCTCCTTCTCCATGTGCTCCTTACAGTGCCTCACCTCCTCGCGCACTCCTCCGACCTCCTCACTCACTCCTCTTCTGATCTCCTCTCCCATCACTTGCATCTCCTGCCCAGATGCCACCCTCATCTGCTCCATTTCCTCCCTGTGAGCATCCAGTTTGGTTTCTACCCCCATTCTGACCCCCTCTATCTGCTGCCCCATTTGGTTAACTTCCCTTTCCGCTTGGTCCCTCATGTCCCTCAATTTGCCTTCCATGGTGTTTTCTAACCCCTCTAACCCATTTTTCACTCCCTCTATCTGATTCTCCTGGGCAGCCATTCTATTTTCTACCCCCGTCATTGTACCCGTGCTTTCCTCCGCTTCGCTCAACCAGCGCTTTTCGACCCGCGTTACTTCCTTGTGCACCCCTGGGACCCTTTCGCCCAACTTGCGGTCTCTGTCCCTCTGCTCCCTTTCCTTCCTATCGGCCCTCATTCCGTTTATTGTTGCTTCGATTTGCTCACTCTGAGCCTCCATTTTATTACTCAACCGCTCACTAAATCGCTCAATTTGGCTCTCCATACTCATCTGTACAGCTGCCTGTAACTGCGCAATGAGGGCCTGCATGTCAATCGGCTGCATGTTAAAGCCCGTTGATACAGCGGGCTCGGCTACCGCGCGCTCTTGCGAGGCGCCATTTTGCGTGCCTGCTACCCTCGCTGTTTCGCTCTCCTCATGTCCCTCATGTCCCTCAATTTGGTCCTGGACCGACCCTGCTTCACTCTCCCCTACCGGACCCCAGCCGTCTTGATCCGCCATGGCGCGACTTTCAAAATTCGAGTTTCGTAACACAAATTCGAAATTTCGCCGTTATAATTTCGTCGAGCGCAGTAACCGCGGGACCGCACTCCGGATCGATTTGGTCGAGCGCCGTACGCGCTCCGGCTCGATTTTCCCTCCCAAAATTTGGGCCTAACTAATTTAGTCCCGGGTCCGAATCTCACTCCTCGACACCAATTGTTACAGACGTGGCTTAGATGTTAGTTTACCGAGCGGTTTTGGTATGACCACGTCTGCACAAGTTACCGATTATACTCGACGTTGACGAAGCCGCGCCACGCTGGCTCAATAAGAAAAAGAAGACACCCGGCTGGGTTATAAAATGACGACACCAGGGATACGGTTCTCAAGACCTCCGGAGGAGATTATATTCGTTACGGAAAAGGTTAGATTACAGGGGCTAGAGGTACAACATAGAAAGACAAGCACTTAGACACAATCTTATATTATTCCCCAACAGACGACAGGCAAACGGGACAACGGCTGACTCACACGGGGGTTGATGGAAAGGACAGGCGGGTAGCGATGGCTCCAGGTGCACCTGTGCTCAAAGGTTAGAATCGACCCGGTCCGGTCCAGAGATGCGGGAGGTTTCACAGCGCTCGGAGGGGACGTTCTTTCACAGGCGGGCCTTTCTCTCTCAGCGCTCGCAGGTCCTTCTTTCTCCAGCTCGGGGCGCATCTCACGTCACATCCGGCGCGTGGCCGCGTATATCCGGCGGGGAGTGACACGCCCTCGGCTCGTTAGCTCCGCCTCGTGGAATCGGCACGTTGCTTCTCATTGGGTGCGTGCGGGGGGTTTACCAGGCTCCGCCCTTGACGAGGAGCTGACAAGGAGCCCCTTCGTGGTAACCCCGTGGAGCGCATGGTCTGGAGCGCATCGTCTGGAGCGCATTGTCGATGGCGGCGAACCGAGCCGGTGGGAGGACGCACACTCCCCCCCGCGCAGCGCCGTGCCCCTCTGTTGTTGTAGACGGGGAAGAAGATGGGAGGAGGTGTGGGAAAGGTCCTAAACTCACTACTGGTGCCATATAATCACATTCTGGTGCAACGAAGAGTCATAATTAATGGAAACGAGGCCTTAACTGACATAGATTAAGAATAACTAGGAAGATGTCCGAAAGTGGTCTACGTGTGGTGCGGTGGACCTGGGCACGACATTTAATGGGGGAATAAGGGGAAGGTCGGCTCTACTGAGTGTTATTTACATGCAATGGGACTAGGGAATGGGGGATTGGGGAAAGTTGGGGAGTATTGGAGAAAATAGGGGAATATTTACAAGCGGATATGGAGGCCAAATTCCATATTCGCAACATTGCACCCTTCTCTACCCTCGGGGCGTCCCGACCCGATAAATTTTTACCTACTTTAGTGTGGCACGCAATGTAGTTCCCTCTACTATTAACTCTACCCTGAGTGCGACAGTTTTACAGATATTCACGAATGAGTAAATATGTCCCCCTGCGACGTTGCACCCTTCTCCTCACAGAAACACACCCACAGGATAACTGAATCCGGAAAGAATTCGCAAACTAAACATACAGCCGGTAGGGAGCATTATTTACAAGATTACGCTGATATCTACACTACGATCCAGGACCTGTTTTTGGAGGAACACATGCAGATGTTATGCATAGAGAGAGCGCGCTTGCCAGCATCGATACACCAACCCACGAGTGCTCTGTGGCCGACGGCCTTTA
Source organism: Myxine glutinosa (assembly GCF_964187855.1). Taxonomy (NCBI): domain Eukaryota; kingdom Metazoa; phylum Chordata; class Myxini; order Myxiniformes; family Myxinidae; genus Myxine; species Myxine glutinosa. The sequence continues at coordinate 165,698,321 of NC_136265.1, forward strand.
ATAACGTGCAGAGCACCCTTCCCGAGCATCAAAAGCACCACCCCACCACCAATCGGTGCAGTCACCATTGTTCATTGGAATAAAAATAAATTCGACAACCCCTAACCCTGCAGGTGTCTCTTGCTCTTCGTGTGGCCTTCAGTGGTGTTAATTAACAGTGGTTCACCTTTATGGCATAGGTGCCACGTTGACCCATAGGTCCATCCCCGGGTGGTGCTTGGCCGCAAACGAACTGCGGTCCATTGTGGGTGGCCACAAACATTGCGGTCCATATGGTGTATCGATCCCGGCAGCAAACAGCGAAAGTGCAGGCCCACAACTGCGCAGCCAGCACCTCTCTCTCCTCTCTCTCTTCCCCAAAGCCAGATCCTCGGAGGTGGGAGACAAAAGAAGCAGACAAGTGAGTAAGGTGGTAAGGGCGCAAAAGTGCACGCAATGTAAGGTGATGCACACTGGGGGCACATGGGAACCAGGTGAGACAGGTACGTTCCTATCGTACGCCCCCCCCCCCCCACCAGGTAACCTACATGGCCCCTCCCTTACCCCTTACTGTATCCACAAAACACAACACTACCCATAAACATCTACTTTACAAATCAACAAACATCCCTACTGTCTTCCCCGTTCCTCCCATAAACCAAATTCGTCTTCTCTCCCTCCTAACCAATCAAATTTGCCATTTTCAACTCAACATCAAAATTTGCCATTACCAATTCAACATCAGTCCCTCCTAGGGAGGGAGAGATGGAATCACCCCAATGTCTCATCCACGTCGTGATGCGTCTCACAAATCCACACAGCAATCTCATTTCCTTCAACAAACAAAGAAAACACAGGTGTGGAGTCATCATCATCACCACAGGTAAGTGGCTGCGTATGGTGCGACAGGTTCTTCAATCCTAACTATTTCCTAAATGACTTTAACAACTTTACACTACCCGGGGTCTTTCTCCGGCCAACCCATTGGCCCTCTTACACTATGGGTTCTAAAAACCAATTCCCATTGGCCAAACTGTGGTGCTTTTCAATTTGGGGTCTCACTCCCCCGATTCATCTCCCGGTGCCCTCGCACAATTTCTGGGCTGTGGCGTGTACCTCTCCCAGTGGGTCTACCCACCTGCACACCTCCACCACTGCAGTTGCCTCCGAGCTTACCTGCTCCTTACCCTAACCTAACTACCTGGGGAAGGCCCTCTGGCACTCTCCCCACTCGGTGCCCTCTCTGGCACTGGGCTACCCGGGTCCGTCCTCCGGATCCTCGGGCCCCATCCACAACTCTACCGACTCCCAGAGCCCACCTGCGGCCTCACCTGGCCGACATCCTCACAGTGGTGGAGTGCCCAACCAACTACACACACTAACAGGCTACACGCCCAGCCATTTCCACAACACTAATGCACCCATCCACAACACCATTCTGCAACCGCACCACAGATGCCAATATCCAACCACAATTTACCTGTACCCTCTACCTAACACTTACACTACCCGCCCCGGGTACTCGTGAAAGGGGTCCACTCTTCCCCCATCCACACCTTCGCACCATGCACACCACTCCGTACCACTTACTCCAACTCTCTCCACACACCTGTACTTGCACACCTGTGCTCTCACACCTGGTGCCACCTGCACCCTTCTCTCCCCAAGCGCATTCGCGCTGATCCACAACACTCACTACTCATACACTGCTCCACACACCTGTCCAGTTGCACACCTGTGCAATCACACCTGTTCAATTCTCACACACACAGCATCATCTCAGCTAACTACTCCCTTCTGAAACTTGCGCTTCCCAGTCGTCCCTTTAAACTATTGCGCTCCCTCGTCATTATCATCCATACTAATCTACCTGCGTCCCCACTACAGGTATCAGTCACTAACTAATCTTAACGTCACCTAATGTCATCTTCTAGGGCCCTACACACAATATCCTAACCCACCCGGGCTAGTTTTCACTGCCATACACCCCATAAGCTATTGCGCATTTGCCCCCACCTGTGAGGGATGGTGGATTTGCCATCCCACCACATCGGGGGTCTCTCACTACCAATTTTGCACATCAAATTTCAACAATTCAAAAATTTTCTATTTACTGCCAATTCTATTCACTTTTCTAAATTTTGTATCAAATCACTACTATCACTATCACCATCACCCGTCTACTTATTAGGTACTCTCGGTGCGCCAATTCACATCTACAGCCCGGCTTCGTACAGCCAAGCCATGAATGCGAATTCTTTTGTGCTGGCGGCTGGATGCGTCCGGCGCTCGGTGCAGGGAAGGAGGTTTACCCGGCCCGAGATCCCACGCACCTTCTCGGCGTGGAGCCATCCAATGTCCCGATCTCGACCTGCCGGCACGTCTCACCAAAAAGTGGTCGCCATGACGACCCTTTCTATCGGGCTGCCAGATCCGCCTAGTGGAGCACGGACGTTCAAAGCGAGGCCCAGCACGGATCGCGCACGGCGGTCCTTTCGAACCCGCCGTGGCTCGGATCCCCGCTGGTTCTCGCGGCACGCGAAACCCGGCACGCACCGAGGGCCCGCTTCGGCTAAAAGTCGACCTAACCTTTAACCCGGTCACCGTCGATGCTTCACCTGCTTGCTTACACCCCGCAGCCCGTTCCTTGCTCCTTGTACCGTTCCTTACACACCCAGGTACACCCATTCCACTCACAGCCTTGGTCACACACCTGACCACCGAACACTTTGGCACACATTCGTTGCTCGCACACCTCACCAATACACCGCTTCGCGCCCCCTCCTCGGTCACCTCCTCTGTGACAATCACAGGTGTGCTCTCATTCGCACACCCAACCACGTGCCTCACCACCAACTCCAGCGTGCATTCCCACTCACGCTCTACCATTCCAGGTGTGCATCCTTCCATCCCAGGTGTACATCCTCGCTCACCTGTCACAACTAACTCACGCTCCATGTCACTCTCACTACTTTCACCTCCATTCCTGACAGCGCACTCACCCTTACTCTTGACAGCGCACTCTTTCCTCATGCACCTGTCCGTCACACACCTTTCTCGCGCACACTCTCCCGTTACACCCTCTGTAACACTCACCACAGGTGGACACTCTTCCTTTCTTCTGACAGCGCACTCTTTCCCCATGCACCTGTCCGTCACACACCTTCCTCGCGCACACTCTCCCGTCACACCCTCTGTAACACTCACCACACCGCGCTTCCATGTGCTCCCTCGCACACACGCTACGACCGACTCACTTTCGCCAGCACCCTCACTCCTTGGCACGCCCTTTTTCCTCACACACCCCAGAGTCGGACTTTCTTGCACACCTCCATTTTCGCACACCAGACCTGTCGCACACTTCACCAACGGCCTCTCACGAACACCCGGGTCTATCTCGACCCCCAAGCCTCTTAAATCCCCTGGCGCATCATACGCACGACCATATTGGTCACCACTTACACCGGGTCCTCTTCCTCTTCGCTTCTCCTCCATCACCTGCGAATCCCTCATCCGGTTAACGAGCACATCACGATCCAAACACAGACTTTGGACCAATTCTTTTATCTCCTCTTTTATCTCTTTGTTATCCCCTCTCCGTCGCTTCTTAATTTCGCTCACCCCTTCTTCCACTTCTTCTAATTTGTGCCTCACCTCTTTTATTCCCCGGTACGTCTCCTCCAGCTCGTCCTCTAAGGCTACCTTGACCGTTTCCAGGTGCGTCCTCACCTGCCGGTCCTTCGTCTCCATTACCTCTATCACCTCGTCCATTTTCCTCGTCAGGTCCTCATGCACCGTCTGGCACTCTTTTTTAATTACCCCTACGTCCTTTTTCATCTCCTTCTGTGTCGATTTTAAACCCTCTATTACCGCTGTGTTCTTCTTTACCTGGTCCGTTAGTTCTTTTTGTCCCTCTGTTAGCTGCTCCACCTCCTGCGTCAGGACCTCTATGCCCCCCTGTAACTTTACAGTCCCCTTTCTCACCTCCTTCTCCATGTGCTCCTTACAGTGCCTCACCTCCTCGCGCACTCCTCCGACCTCCTCACTCACTCCTCTTCTGATCTCCTCTCCCATCACTTGCATCTCCTGCCCAGATGCCACCCTCATCTGCTCCATTTCCTCCCTGTGAGCATCCAGTTTGGTTTCTACCCCCATTCTGACCCCCTCTATCTGCTGCCCCATTTGGTTAACTTCCCTTTCCGCTTGGTCCCTCATGTCCCTCAATTTGCCTTCCATGGTGTTTTCTAACCCCTCTAACCCATTTTTCACTCCCTCTATCTGATTCTCCTGGGCAGCCATTCTATTTTCTACCCCCGTCATTGTACCCGTGCTTTCCTCCGCTTCGCTCAACCAGCGCTTTTCGACCCGCGTTACTTCCTTGTGCACCCCTGGGACCCTTTCGCCCAACTTGCGGTCTCTGTCCCTCTGCTCCCTTTCCTTCCTATCGGCCCTCATTCCGTTTATTGTTGCTTCGATTTGCTCACTCTGAGCCTCCATTTTATTACTCAACCGCTCACTAAATCGCTCAATTTGGCTCTCCATACTCATCTGTACAGCTGCCTGTAACTGCGCAATGAGGGCCTGCATCGGCTGCATGTTAAAGCCCGTTGATACAGCGGGCTCGGCTACCGCGCGCTCTTGCGAGGCGCCATTTTGCGTGCCTGCTACCCTCGCTGTTTCGCTCTCCTCATGTCCCTCATGTCCCTCAATTTGGTCCTGGACCGACCCTGCTTCACTCTCCCCTACCGGACCCCAGCCGTCTTGATCCGCCATGGCGCGACTTTCAAAATTCGAGTTTCGTAACACAAATTCGAAATTTCGCCGTTATAATTTCGTCGAGCGCAGTAACCGCGGGACCGCGCTCCGGATCGATTTGGTCGAGCGCCGTACGCGCTCCGGCTCGATTTTCCCTCCCAAAATTTGGGCCTAACTAATTTAGTCCCGGGTCCGAATCTCACTCCTCGACACCAATTGTTACAGACGTGGCTTAGATGTTAGTTTACCGAGCGGTTTTGGTATGACCACGTCTGCACAAGTTACCGATTATACTCGACGTTGACGAAGCCGCGCCACGCTGGCTCAATAAGAAAAAGAAGACACCCGGCTGGGTTATAAAATGACGACACCAGGGATACGGTTCTCAAGACCTCCGGAGGAGATTATATTCGTTACGGAAAAGGTTAGATTACAGGGGCTAGAGGTACAACATAGAAAGACAAGCACTTAGACACAATCTTATATTATTCCCCAACAGACGACAGGCAAACGGGACAATGGCTGACTCACACGGGGGTTGATGGAAAGGACAGGCGGGTAGCGATGGCTCCAGGTGCACCTGTGCTCAAAGGTTAGAATCGACCCGGTCCGGTCCAGAGATGCGGGAGGTTTCACAGCGCTCGGAGGGGACGTTCTTTCACAGGCGGGCCTTTCTCTCTCAGCGCTCGCAGGTCCTTCTTTCTCCAGCTCGGGGCGCATCTCACGTCACATCCGGCGCGTGGCCGCGTATATCCGGCGGGGAGTGACACGCCCTCGGCTCGTTAGCTCCGCCTCGTGGAATCGGCACGTTGCTTCTCATTGGGTGCGTGCGGGGGGTTTACCAGGCTCCGCCCTTGACGAGGAGCTGACAAGGAGCCCCTTCGTGGTAACCCCGTGGAGCGCATGGTCTGGAGCGCATCGTCTGGAGCGCATTGTCGATGGCGGCGAACCGAGCCGGTGGGAGGACGCACACTCCCCCCCGCGCAGCGCCGTGCCCCTCTGTTGTTGTAGACGGGGAAGAAGATGGGAGGAGGTGTGGGAAAGGTCCTAAACTCACTACTGGTGCCATATAATCACATTCTGGTGCAACGAAGAGTCATAATTAATGGAAACGAGGCCTTAACTGACATAGATTAAGAATAACTAGGAAGATGTCCGAAAGTGGTCTACGTGTGGTGCGGTGGACCTGGGCACGACATTTAATGGGGGAATAAGGGGAAGGTCGGCTCTACTGAGTGTTATTTACATGCAATGGGACTAGGGAATGGGGGATTGGGGAAAGTTGGGGAGTATTGGAGAAAATAGGGGAATATTTACAAGCGGATATGGAGGCCAAATTCCATATTCGCAACAATACTTTCGACCCTCAAGACCCCCATTGGATATTGTAGACCCTTAATTTATCGTGCGTGTCTTTGTTACCGGCATTTTCTTTAATAAACCTGTTTCTTTTTGTACAAATAAAAACTTTAAGTTTTTAAGACTCTTTACACCCTCAAGATGGTCATGCAGTTTTTGTCCCAAGTCTTTCACAATCCGCTGGCCAAACCTGACGTCCCACTGGAGGCGATTTGTGCAGGAATTGTGAATTTGTTCAGGGTGTTGGTGGTGACTGGTCCACTCTTTGAGAAAGACATAACCCTGGGATCATCAACGTCCACAAACCTATACTCGCACACGGAATATTCACCTTCACGTATATCCGAGGTGCTGTGTTGTACTGTATGTAATGAAAGAGTTGTGGCGGGCACAAGGGGCAATAATTCCGCACACCAGTGGGTGGCGCGAGCATCCAGGCGGGGAGCGAAAGCACATGCCCCGCCTTTCGACCGATCGGCCACGCCCGGGGATTAGGCGTGGCCTCGGCACATATATGTGGGCTCTAAGCTTGAGCCCGCCCAGTGCTGAAGTATGAGCTTTGAATAAAGACTCTTTGTTATACCAAAGCGTTGTGGCCTACCTCTCTGGCAATCGAGTCGTGTGTGCACAGCACCACACTGGTGACCCCGATTGGTTCAGCCGTTGCTGACCACCGAACGCGCCATGGCTACCAACGCCGTCGCAGTCACACTCCCAGAGTTTTGGGAAGCGCAAGCCGACGTTTGGTTTTTGCAAGCCAAAGCTCAATTCCAACTCCGAGGCATAACAGCGGATGAGACCCGGTACTAACACGTGGTCGCCGCCCTCGGGCCCGGCACTGCCGCCCGAGTCGTGTCCATCCTTCGGCGCCCGCCGGGCGACAACAAGTACGAGGTGCTCAAACGTCTCCTCATCGCCACGTTCGGGCTCACGGAGATCGAACGGGCCGACCGCCTCCTGGACCTTCCCGCCCTCGGCAACACACGACCATCCGTCCGGATGGATTCCATGCTGTCCCTGCTCGGAGACCAGCCCCCGGATTTCTTATTCCCGGTGCGCCAGCTACCTGCACAGGTATGCCTCGCGCTGGCCGGTTCCAAAATAAAGGAACCCCGCGCCCTGGCTGGAGAGGCCGACAAGTATTTCGCGGCCTGCGACACGCGGTCGGTGTACGGTGCTGCCGTAGTGGATCCCGGCGCGGAGGCTCCAGCGCTCCCGACTTCCCTCGTGGCCGCTGCTACGCCCCGTCCACTACCGCCGCCGCCACCACCACCGCCGCCGGCACGGCCGCCGCGGCCGTTACCGCCGCAAACCTGGTGCTACTACCATGCCAGGTTCGGCCGCCAGGCTAAAACGTGTCGCCCGCCGTGCTCTTTTGACGGGTCGGGAAACGACCGGCGCTCACTTGCGGCCATGAGCGTCGGCCATTCCGGCAGCCTCCTTTTCATCATGGACACCTTGTCCGGGTGCCGTTTTCTTTGCGACACAGGAGCGCAGGTAAGCGTCCTCCCCGCCACCTCGTCCGACAAGCAAACCGCGGGCCGGGGCCCCGCTTTGCTTGCCGCCAACGGTACACCCATCCGCACATTCGGGAAGCGTTGCCTCTCATTGCGGTTCGGAGGGCAGCGCTTTCAATGGTCGTTCGTGACCGCCAGCGTGCCAATGGCACTGCTCGGTGCGGACTTCCTATGTGCGAATGGGCTGTTGGTCGACGTGAAGCGCAGACGGCTCGTCCAGGCCGAAGCCTTTAGCTCGCTCGCCTGTTCGCTGAGCGGCTCGTCGAGCGGCTCACTGAGCGGCTCGCCGAGCGGCTCACTGAGCGGCTCACTGAGCGGCCTGCCAAGCGGCTTGCTGGAAGGTTCCGTCCCGGCGAGTTTAGTTTGCACGCTTCCGGCAGCGGACGACTTTACCCGCCTCCTCGCCAGTTTCCCGGCCCTCACGCGGCCCACCTTCTCAGCGGTGGCAGTTAAACACGGGGTGGAGCACCATATACCCACGGTCGGGCCGCCGGTCTATGCCCGGGCACGCCGACTCGAGCCCATGAAGCTCGCGGTGGCGAAAGCGGAGTTCACCACGCTGGAGCGGCTGGGGATCGTACGTCCCGAAGACGGCCGTCATTACCCCTTTAGGCCTCTTCGAGTTCCTGAGAATGCCTTTCGGGTTGAAGAATGCGGCCCAGGCGTTCCAACGGCTTATGGGCAGCGTCTTGCGCGACTTACCTTTCCTGTTTGTCTACCTGGACAACATCCTGGTCGCGAGCGCGTCCCGGGAGGAGCTCCTGCTCCACCCCTGCACGCTCTTCGAACGCCTGGGCCAGCATGGCCTAATCATCAACCCCGCCAAGTGCCGTTTCGGCGTCGCCACCATCGACTTCTTGGGGCACCGCATCACCAGGCACGGGGCTGTCCCTTTACCGGCCAAGGTGGAGGCGGTCAGGGATTTCCCGCGGCCTCGCACGATCAAAGGGCTCCAGGAGTTCCTGGGCATGGTAAATTTTTACCACCGCTTTGTGCCCCACGTCACCCAGCTCCTCCGCCCCTTGCACGAGGCCCTCCGGGGCAAGCTGGGCAAACGTGACATCGCCTGGTCGGCGCCGATGACCGCGGCGTTTGCGGGCGCAAAGCTGGCCCTGGCCGACGCCACCATGCTGGCGCACCCGGCGCCCGATGCACCGATCGCCCTCACCACCGATGCGTCGGACTACGTGGTGGGCGCGGTGCACGAGCAGTGGGTGCGTGGTGCTTGGCAACCGCTGGCGTTTTTTAGCCGGCAGCTTCGCCCGCACGAACGACGCTATAGCACCTTCGACCGCGAGCTGCTCGGGCTCCACCTGGCGGTCCGACACTTCCGCCATCTGCTGGAGGGCCGCCCGTTCACAGCTTTCGTCGACCACAAGCCCCTTGTGTTCACGATGGCCAAGGTCGCCGAGCCATAGTCGGCACGGCAGCAGCGTCACCTCTCTGCCGTGTCCGAGTACACGACGGACATCCGTCACGTGGCGGGTAAAGACAACCCGGTGGCGGATTGCCTTTCCCGGTCCGTCGTGCTTGCGGTCCACCTCGGGGTCGACTATGCCCGGATGGCGGAGGACCAGACCACCGACCCCGGCATCTAGGCCTTGCGGACCGCCGTCACGGGCCTCCGCGTCACCGAGGTGCCGTTCGACGCCGCGGGCGCGGCCCTCCTATGCGACATCTCCCTCGGCCGGCCTCGCCCCATCGTGCCCGCTGGCTGGCAGCGCCCAGTTTTCGATGCCATCCACGGCCTGTCCCACCCAGGCACGAAGGCATCCCAGAAGCACGTCGCGGCGAAGTTCGTCTGGCATGGCCTCCGCAAGGACGTCCGCGACTGGGCCAGGACGTCCCTCGCATGCCAGCGCGCAAAAGTTCTGGCGGTTCGGCCGGGTCATCTGGCGCAAAGGTTCTGGCCCCGTTGGCCCCGTTTGCGGTGCCCAAGCGTCGGTTCGACCACGTGCACATCGACTTGGTGGGACCTCTGCCCCCCTCGCGGGGGTTCACCCACCTCCTCACCATGGTGGACCGCACCACACGGTGGCCGGAGGCCATCGCATTGGCGGCGACGTCTGCGGCTGATGTGGCGCAAGCCTTCATTGCTACTTGGTTTGCCCGGTTCGGTGCCCCCTCGGACATCTCGTCCGACCGCGGCCCCCAGTTCACCTCGGAGCTCTGGGCCGCGGTGGTGCAAGGGCTCGGGGTGAAACTACACCGCACCACGGCCTACCACCCCCAGGCCAATGGCCTGTGCGAGCGCTTTCATCGCTCAATGAAGGCCGCGCTCCGGGCCAGCCTCCGCGACGACGGCTGGGTCGACAGACTCCCCTGGGTCCTGCTGGGCCTCAGGACGGCGCCCAAGGACGACCTGCGCGCGTCCTCGGCGGAGCTGGTCTTTGGGCAACCACTGCGGGTACCGGGTGAATTTATCCCCGACTCCACGGTCCGCGGCGCAACAGCGCTCCGCCCTTCAGGAGACCGCCCGGAGGTTCGCCCCGGTGCCGACGGCACACCACGGTTGCCCGCCTTCCCACGTCGCCCCGGAGCTTCGCACGGCAAAGTACGTCTTCATCCGGCACGACGCCCACCGGGCACCGCTACGGCCCCCGTACGACGGGCCCTTCTGCGTGCTGGAGACCGGGGACAAATTTTTCACCATCGACATCGGCGGTGCCCCGGATCGCATCTCCGTGGACCGCCTCAAGCCGGCCCACCTCGATCCGGACCACCCCCCGCAAGCAGCTCTGCCTCCGCGTCGAGGCCGCCCCCCGGTGGTCGGACCCCCGGCACCCCCCAGCCCCGCCGTCCCGCTACCACCCAGCCCTGCACCCATCGCCAGGGGGCGTTTCGGCCGGGTCATCCGGCTTCCCCGCAAACTCACCCTTCAGGTGCGTGGGAATTCTGGGGGGGCGCGTGTGGCGGGCACAAGGGGCAATAATTCCGCGCACCAGTGGGTGGCGCGAGCGTCCAGGCGGGGAGCGAAAGCACATGCCCCGCCTTTCGCCCGATCGGCCACGCCCGGGGACTAGGCGTGGCCTCGGCACATATATGCGGGCTCTAAGCTCGAGCCCGCCCAGTGCTGAAGTACGAGCTTTGAATAAAGACTCTTTGTTATACCAACGCGTTGTGGCCTACCTCTCTGGCAATCGAGTCGTGTGTGCACAGCACCACAGAGTATTGTTACCTGGCCTCCACCGAAGGTAATGTTTTTGCAAACCTCCTCCACTCGCACCTGAAATTCCAGTAAAAGGCCCTCCCTCCATGGATTATCTCATCTATTGCTAATTCCTCTGACCATTAATCATAATTATATATTATTATATTAATTATATCTGTTGCTATAATTATAGCCGGCGAAGCCGGTGTTGTCAATAAACGAGTACGTATTATGTTGAAAATCTGATTATGCCTTGGCTCGAGAATCCGAAGCGCAGTGGGCGCAGCCATCTTGAGTGGGCGGAAGTATGCATAACAAATTTAAAACGTTCATTCGGAGTTTCTTTCACCCGTCGTCGTTTGATTCACAATCTTATGCACCTCCGATGTATTAATAAAATAATTTAAGACCAACATCGGCCCGCACGGGCCTGGTTATCTTCAACAAAACGCGTCACCAAACACCGGACCCAATGAGATTCGAGCATTTGCAAAAATATTTCTAAAATGAAAGCGCTCAATGATGGGCGCCATCGACCGGATGCGGAAGTTTGCATAAAACAATTGCGAAAAAGTTCAATAGGACTTTGTTTCACCCGTCGTTCTTTGATTCACAATCTAATGAAACCTCTCATTAGTAATTAAAATACGTTAAGACCAACCTCGTTATCTTCAACGAAAATCGTCACCAAACACCAGAACCAATGAGATTCGAGCATTTGAAAAAATATTTTTTTACAAGCTTATTACGCGTTTCGGACGGTGAAAACGGCGTCAAATATTCTCACATTGACGAAAAATTATTTTTTAGAAATCTCGTGGCCGTCGGAGAACCGAATCAGCCAATCAGCGCCCTCGACACAGGACATCTTACCAGCGCCCTCGACACGTGTCACGTCTGCGACGCCGGGAACGAGGTTGGTGCAAAACAACCGAATCACGCGTAAGCATATACTGCTCGAAATAGTTCTCATCATATACTCAAATTTCCTAAGCTAAATCGTCATTGCTTTGGGCACTGTTGTCTGTTACGGAGAAAGAAAAAGAACCGAAATGAATGGAAAAATGGTACAACCTCCACCAGTGCTATCATCACTGAAACATGATTCGACAACAGTCCGTGGTAACTTGAGAGAGGTTTTTACGTTGCACGAAGTAAAGCCATCCGATGTGACACCATCGTCTTCTTTTTGGGAATATGCTGTAGTAGATGTCCCTGGTGATGGGTCATGTTTTTTTCACTGTTTGAGCTTGAGAATTTTCCTACTTCTTAAAATAGGCCTTAAGCTAGCACATGGTATCGTTACTTCCTTAAGCTTCTTGTGACATTTATTGTATGCAGGTATTGGGGAGGACTGTCTGCTCTTCTCTTTTACCAAGTCTTACCAGGTACGGTACCTACTACACCTACCTACTACCAACTACCTACCTACCTACTACCAACTACCTAACCTACTGATGCCATGGTGATGGGTAAAATAGTGGCAAGAGGTATGCAGGTATTGGGGAGGACTGTCTGCTCTTCTCTTTTACCAAGTCTTACCAGGTACGGTACCTACTACACCTACCTACTACCAACTACCTAACCTACTGATGCCATGGTGATGGGTAAAATAGTGGCAAGAGGCTTTGGCTTCGCCGGCTCATTGCGGCTTTGCAGTCGGTACTAGTATCTGTTGCTATTAATTATAACTGAACTATATAATGTTATGAAATATAGTTTATTAATTTTTAACTCACCAAAATAATAACCTGATTTTAATAACTTGTTTAATATTCATAACCTTATTGACGTTCAAGTTAAAAACTGGAAATACGTCACTTCCTATCAACGTCACTTCCTATAAACGTCACTTCCTATGAACGTCACTTCCTATAAACGTCACTTCCCCGTTGTGACGCGGGCATAATTAGATTTTACGATTCATCAAATATCTTCTCTTGTGATTAGTGTAAGTCGGTGATGAGAAAGTTAATATAATTAAGAGAAATAACTTTATCCTAACACAGAAAATGTTTTTGTAAAAGTGGAGAAAAGAGAAACAAACCGATTAAAACTGGAAGTCTCCGCCAATGTTTTGATGCCAGTGACGCTTAAGAGCGAGTCGGTGGAATTAGTTGGTTAAGACTATACTTTCAGGGATCATTTCTATAGTTTGTGAGTCCAGAAACGTAACTGAAAGTGAACGGACACGTTAACCCTGATGAGGAGCAGAAATCTCGCTTCCTGAGCGCGAAGCCGGCTTGAGGTGCTGCTTATGCGGCTGCTTCCTGCCATTGATGACCGTTCCATTCGCTACTTGGTGGTGGATGGAGGGAAGCGAGATATTCTGAGGGGTTAACTTCTTAAATAATTAAATGGCAGATTGAATGCTTCGTCTCACCATCTGTTTAAATGTATTACCAGCAACTACCAACGGTACGGGCGGGTTTCAATTGTGAGGCCCAAATGAAAAAGTAAAATATCAGAAATTGAAGATTTTTTATTTTATTTTAAACGATTCATATAAACATCCGTTGAATCATATCGCACGCAAATCATCAAAATCTAAACAGTATCTTGAAGCGCGGTATCTTGAAGCGCTGACAACACGGTTAAACAAAAGTGTCTTTATTGACAAGAGGTCACTGTAGCACTGGTCACTGTAGCACCAGTGTATATCCTGAGGCCACACCTACCCCTCGGGCGTGGCCGCCGCCCACTTGGTGCGCAGACGCCAGTGGGCTTTCGTGTCCGCCACACGTGCCCCCCCCCCCCCCCCAGAATTCCCGCGCACCTGGAGGGCCACCGCGGAGGGTGGCCCGGAACACGGCCTTCAACGAGCGGTGGAACCGCTCGCACAGGCCGTTACCCTGGGGTGGTAGGCCGTGGTGCGGTGCAGCTGGACCCCGAGCCCCCGCGCGACCGCCCCCCAGAGCTCCGAGATGAACTGGGGGCCGCGGTCGGACGAGATGTCCGAGGGAGCGCCGAACCGGGCGACCCAGGTGGCGATGAACGCCTGCGCGACGTCCGCAGCCGTCGTTGACGCCAAAGGCACGGCCTCCGGGCACCGGGTGGTGCGGTCCATCATGGTCAGGACGTGGATGAAACCCCGCGAGGGGGGCAGAGGTCCCACCAGGTCCACGTGAACGTGGTCAAACCGACGTTCCGGCACCGCAAACGGGGCCAATGGGGCCTGGGTGTGTCGGTGCACCTTCGCGCGCTGGCACGCGAGGCACGTCCTGGCCCAGCCGCGGACGGCCTTCCGGAGGCCATGCCAGACAAACTTGTCGGCGATCAACCTCTGGGAGGCCCTCATGCCCGGGTGGGACAGGCCGTGGATGGAGTCGCAAATCCGGCGCTGCCAGCCCGCGGGCATGATGGGGCGAGGCCGCCCGAGGGAGACGTCGCACCAGAGGGCCGTGCCCGCGCTGTTGAACGGCACCTCGGTGACGCGGAGGCCCGTAACGGCGGTCCACAAGACCTGGACGTCGGGGTCGGCGGCCTGGTCCGCCGCCATCCGGGCATAGTTGATGCCGAGGTGGACCGCGTGGGCAATGGACCGGGAAAGGCAATCCGCCACCGAGTTGTCCTTCCCCGCGACGTGCCGGATGTCCGTCGTGTATTCGGACACGGCCGAGAGGTGACGCTGCTGCCGGGCCGACCACGGCTCGGCGACCTTGCCCATCGCGAACACCAGTGGCTTGTGGTCGACGAAGGCCGTGAACGCACGGCCCTCGAGCAGATGGCGGAAGTGCCTGACCGCCAGGTGGAGCCAGAGCAACTCGCGGTCGAAGGTACTGTACCGGCGTTCGGGCGGGCGAAGCTGCCGGCTGAAGAACGCCAGCGGTTGCCAAGCTCCACGCACCCATTGCTCGTGCACCGCGCCCACCGCGTAGTCCGAGGCGTCGTTGGTGATGGCGATCGGTGCATCGGGCGCCGGGTGCGCGAGCATGTGGCGTTAGCCAAGGCGAGCTTCGCGCCCACGAACGCCACGTCCATCTGCTCGGTCCAGGTGACGTCACCTTTGCCCGGCTTCCCCCGGAGGGCCTCGTGCAAGGGGCGCAGGAGCTGGGCGATGCGGGGCAGGAAACGGTGGTAAATGTTTACCATGCCCAGGAACTCCTGGAGCCCCCTGATCGTGCGGGGGCGCGGAAACCCCTTCACCGCCTCCACCTTGGCCGGTAGGGGGATGGCCCCGTGCCTGGTGACGTGGTGCCCCAAAAAGTCGATTTCGGCGACACCGAACCGGCACTTGGCGGGGTTCACGATCAGGCCGTGCTGGCCCAGATGTTCGAAGAGCGTGCGGAGATGGTGTAGGTGCTCTTCGCGGGACGCGCTTGCGACGAGGATGTCATCCAGATAGACGTAGACAAAATCCAAGTCGCACAAGACGCTGTCCATGAGGCGCTGGAACGCCTGAGCCGCATTCTTCAAACCGAAGGGCATCCGACGAAGTTTGAAAAGACCGAACGGCGTGATGACAGCCGTCTTCGGGATGTCCTCCGGCCTGACGGGGACCTGGTGGTAACCGCGTATGAGGTCCACCTTCGAGAAGAAGGACATATTCGCCAAGCGGGCGGAAAAGTCCTGAATATGGGGGACGGGGTAGCGGTCGGGGGTGGTGGCGTCGTTGAGACGGCGGTTGTCCCCGCACGGTCGCCATCCCCTGCCGGGCTTGGGCACGATGTGGAGCGGCGACGCCCAAGCACTCTCGGAGCGCCGCACGATGCCGAGCCGCTCCAGCATAGCAAACTCAGCTTTAGCTACCGCGAGCTTCGTCGGCTCGAGGCGGCGTGCCCGTGCGTAGACCGGTGGCCCGGTGGTGGGGATGTGATGTTCCACCCCGTGCTTGATGGTCCCCACCGAGAAGGTGGGCCTCGTGAGGGCCGGGAAACGGGCGAGGAGGCGGGTGTATTCGTCCGCTGCCGGAAGCGTGCAGATGAACCTGGCCGGAACCGAACCGCTCAGCAAGCCGCTCGGCGAGCCGCTCGATGAGCCGCTCCGTGAGCTGCTCAACGAGGCGGGCAACGCGCAAGCGAGCGAGCTGAACGTCTCAGCCTGGACAAGCCTTCTGTGCTTGACGTCGACCAACAGGCCATTGGCACAGAGGAAGTCCGCGCCGAGCAGTGCCATAGGCACATCGGCAGTGATGAACGACCATCGGAAAACCTGCCCTCCGAACCGCAGAGAAAGGCAGCGTTTTCCGTACGTGCGAATGGGCGTACCGTTGGCGGCAAGCAGCGCGGGGCCCCGGCCCGCGGACTGCTTGTCGGACGTACCGGCGGGAATGACACTCACCTGCGCTCCCGTGTCGCACAGGTAACGGCGCCCGGATAAGGTGTCCGTTATGTTTAGGAGGCTGTTTAATCGGCCGGCGCCCAGTGCCACTACCGAGGGCCGGCCCGGGCGTTTCCCGACCTGCCGAATGAGCACGGCGGGCGACATTGCCGAGCCTGGTGGCCGAACCTAGCGTGGAAATGGCACCAGGTTTGCGGCAAAGCCGGAGGCCGCGGTGGTGGTGGGCGGGGCATGGCGGCCGCCACGAGGCGCCCCTCGGAGCAGGGGTGGGCACCCGCAGGAGGTTCGGGCTCGGGAGCCGCTACGGCGCACCGAAACTCGCCTGCGTGTCCAAAGCCGCGTATAACTTGTCGGCCTCGGCCGCGAACGCACGGGGTTCCGTTGTCGCGGAACCGGCCAACGCGAGGCGGACTCGTGCCGGCAGCTGGCGTCGAAATAACGCCCGGAATAGAGCGTTCAGGGTTTCGTCGCCCATGAGCGACAGCATATGGTCCATTCGCACCGACGGTCGCGTGTCACCAAGCTTGGGGAGGTCCAAGAGGCGATCGGCCCGTGCGTCCACCATGAGGCTGAACGTGGCGAGGAGGAGACGCTTGATCGCCTCGTACCTGTCGTGGGCCGGTGGGTTCCTCAGGACCGACACGACGTGGGCGGCAGCGCCGGCCCCGAGGGAGGCGACCACGTGGCAGTAGCGTGTTTCGTCCGCCGTGATGCGTCGAAGCCTGAACTGGGCTTCGGCCTGCAGGAACCAGATCTCTGCCTGAGCTTCCCAGAACTCGGGGAGCTTTATCGCTACCGCGTTGGTTGCCATGGCTGTGGCGGGTTCGGGTGGTCAGTGATGGCTGACCAAAACGTCGGAGTCACCAATGAAGTGCGGTGCTACGCGCACGACTTGCTACCAAGGAGGAAGCGGACAACGCGGTTAAACAAAAGTGTCTTTATTGACAAGAGGTCACTGTAGCACTGGCGCGCTCCGGGCTGCGCGCCCAGTGTATATCCTGAGGCCACGCCTACCCCTCGGACGTGGCCGCCGCCCACTTGGTGCGCGGAATGATGTCACCACGCCAGTGGGCTTTTGTGTCCGCCACAATCTTTAGAATTTCAATAAAAGCCACATCACTGTTCATATCGGTAAATATTATTCCATCGTGTTTCAAATCGTGATCGATACACTATGAGCGTGATCGATAATAGTGTTCACCATCGCCATGTCTTATGTACTCCCGATACGTGTACCAAATTCCCGCCATATTGGTGCTCGCCGTCACTGCGATGCCAAGCGAAAGACGCCTCAGGGCTGGCACGTTCACAATCGCTATGTCGTATTGTTACATATTTATGTGAATGTATGTGAATTACTATTCAGGTCTTTGCTTATCAATGTGGACTCGATTAAAGGTTGTTGTGATTAAAGGGGCAGGAGCCCTTCTGGGAAAAAGGAGACCGGAAACGGAAGAAGAAATGACACGAGGTCCTGGAGAAGCGACGATTCTTCTTCTTCCTCGCCGAGCTCGGACGCGAGCGGTATCGATTGTGCAACGTAACAGAATCGGCGTGTAAAAGCCCGTCTGGCGAGAGGAGTTACCGGGACGTGTAACTACCCTTTGACACGTCAAGTTCGCCGTGGGTTCGTGCATGGAACCAAGCAGCTGGCACAGTTCGCCTCACCGTCTACAAGGCCGCGTACGGGTCGCACCTTGGGCCGCGCGCGCTGGGCAAGCCGCGTGTTGCTTTGCCTGCTTTGCTGTACCCGCTTTGCTTGGCCAGGAGATGCGCGCTGCAGCCGTTGTTCCCGGTACGGGACGTGCCCGGTGAAAGCACGTCAGGAAGGGTCCGTTCAACCGCCCACGTGCGGAGATCGAACTACCGGAGCACGGAGACATTGAGAGAGACATTGACCATGGAGGGAGTCGGGGGTGGGGCTCACGTGAGGAATGTCTAAGATGGCCATCTTAGAGTTATTATAGATGAGTTTACATCTTTGTACTATTGATTGCTGATTGTGGATGGTTGTTGATTGCTCGGGGAATATATCATTGATTATTCCGGATCCTTGGTGTGGGGTTTCTTATTGATTGGAATTCAGATTTATGCGTTACGAAAGAGCATAAATAATAGATCTTTCTGGCGGAGTTCCTCTCACGGTCCGGGGGTCACCGAGACCAGGTAGTCACCGGGAGGACCACGTAACAGAATTGGGGGCTCGTCCAAATTACGATTTGCGGATTCGCAATTGGGTCTACGTCCGGGATCTAAAATTGTATAAAATAATAAAATAATATTTTTATTAATTAAAATTTATTAATTAAGTATTAATTGGTAAATTTTTGGGGAAATTGGGGGTAAAGTCTTGGGTGAAGGTTAACAGGTGTTAACGATAGGCACCATGGCGTTTGTGGCACAGAACTTTGCGGTAACACCGAGTGAGGCACAGTTCCGAGCGTTACTAAAGTCGGACCTCTTGAAATTGGCCAAACATTTTAACTTGGAGGTCCGAACTAATTTGAGGAAGGCAGAGTTGCAGACCACGGTGATACAGTCTATGGTGGGATTAGGAACATGGGACGAGTTAGCCTGGCAGTGGCTACCCGAAGAACCAGAAGACGTTGAGCTCCGGAAACTGGAGTTGCAATTATGGAGCCAGGAACGGATCAAAGAAGAAGAAAGGAAAGCAGAAAAGGAAAGAGCAGAAGAAGAAAGGAAAGCAGAAAAGGAAAGAGCAGAAGAAGAAAGGAAAGCAGAAGAGAGGAGAGAAGAGAAACAAGCAGAGGAAAGGAGAGTGGAACGAGAACTCCAGGAAAGGTTAAAAGAAGAGGAAAGGAAAGCAGAAGAGAGGAGAGAAGAGAAACAAGCAGAGGAAAGGAGAGTGGAACGAGAACTCCAGGAAAGGTTAGCAGAAGAAGAAAGGAAAGCAGAAAAGGAAAGAGCAGAAGAAGAAAGGAAAGCAGAAGAGAGGAGAGAAGAGAAACAAGCAGAGGAAAGGAGAGTGGAACGAGAACTCCAGGAAAGGTTAGAAGGGAGAAAAGCAGAGGAGAGGAGAGCTGCCAGGGAACTCGAAGCAGAGGAGAGAAAAGCCGAAAGGGAGTTGAAGGAACGTGATCTGGCGCTTCAGCAAGAGATTAAATTCAAGGAGCTGGATTTAATGAGAGAACGGGGAGAGGTACCACGCTTGCTGACGGAGTCGACACCTAGCCAGAACACCTGGGATGTGGGCAGACATGTGAGGCTGGTTCCACCCTTCAGTGAAAAGGAAGTCGCTAAATTTTTTCCACACTTTGAGAAAGTGGCTCGACAGTTAAACTGGCCGGAGGAGGCCTGGACCATACTAGTGCAAAGTGTGCTGGTGGGAAAAGCTCAAGAGATTTATTCGGCGCTACCAATGGACCAATGCGCAGATTATGAGGTATTGAAGAAGCACATCCTCAAAGCCTATGAGTTGGTTCCGGAAGCTTACCGGCAAAAATTCAGGAATGCCAGGAAGAGGGAGAGTGAGACCCATGTGGAGTTTGCCAGAGTGAAAGAAAATATGTTTGATCGGTGGTGTGAGTCAAAAGGAGTCGGGAACGACTTCGAAGCATTGCGTGACCTGATGCTGGTGGAGGAATTTCAACAGTGTGTCCACGAGGACATCAAAGTGTACCTGCAGGAAAAGAAAGTACCGAAGTTGTGGGACGCAGCCACCCTGGCAGATGATTATGCCTTAGCACACCGGATAGGGGTCCACGAACCTAACTCCTCGCCTAGATCTCCGCAGGGGAGGTGGGGAACAGCAGGTGCGGAGAACGACAATACATGGCGGTGGCCTCGAGAGGATTATGGGGACAACGCGGATACCCCACCTGTTCGAAATCAGAGGGCTGCGGGCCCAAGACAAACTTATTTTTCGGGAGGCCCGAGGCAGACCACGAGTTTTACTTCCGGGCCTACTTGCGCTTTTTGCAAGAAACCTGGACACTTGATGTCCAGTTGTTACCTCATGAAAAGGGAAGACCCAGAGCGGAGTCCGACTAGTACAACTCCGAATGCGATGGCAAACGTAAGAAATCGCCCACAGAAGAGTTACCAACCATTTATTTATGAGGGGTTGGTCTCACTCAAGGGAGACTTGACTAACCCAAGACCGGTTAGGGTTTTGAGGGACACAGGAGCCCATCAATCCTTAATGCTTGAAGGCATTTTGCCATTGTCAAAGAGTACCGCAACTGGTGATAGTGTTCGGTTACAAGGGATCGGTGGCTGTGTTAGTGCCCCACTTCATGTCATCCATTTGGAATCCGATTTGGTGTCAGGACCGGTCACCGTCGGTTTACAAGCCACGCTTCCTGTAGAGGGAGTATCTGTGATTATCGGAAATGATTTGGCCGGGGGGCAAATTTATGGTAACCTGAGGGTTGGTAAAGAGCACAGCAGGGAAAATAACACCCCACCAGCTCGGGATGGCGACAAAAGTTCCAAGTTATTTGTAGGGGGACTGAACTTCAACACAGAGGAAGAAGTTCTGACCTCTGTCTTCAACAGATATGGGCCGCTGGTGGAAGTGCGGGTGGTAAAAGACAGGGAAACGCAACGGTCAAGAGGGTTCGGCTTTGTCACGTTTGCAAGCACAAGAGACGCCAGGGAGGCAGAGAAGAATTGGAATGGTAAGGATTTGGAAGGTCGGACCATAACAGTAGGGAAGGCATTTCGTAGGCGTCGAGAGGTCTACAGAAGAGGACCACTTGGCGGTAGTTTTGGTGTGGGCAGCAGCCGATATTACTATGGAGGCTCCCAGAGTTACGGCACCTCCCGAAAGAATGAATGTCAGAGCACTGGCCGAGAAGGAGACCGCCAGTCAGGTAACGGCTGGGACAAGGGGTCCCACCGTAACTGGTAGGAGTCTGGAGAAGTTGAAGCCCTATATATGGGGGAGCCGCCGAGCCGGGGCTCCTACACGGACTAACCGTGAACGCCGCGTTCTTAAAGGCGTCCAGGTAGTGAACTTTCCTGCACGGACTAACCGTGAACTCCACGTTCTTAAAGGCGTCCATGTAATGAACTTTTCTCCCCGGACTAACCGTGAACTCCACATTCCTTAAGGCGTCCATGTAGGGAATACTCCGCTGGGCCTCCCGAAAAAGTGCTACAGAGAGGTTTAAATTTGGGGGCTTTGGTCACCACCACTTAACCGTCATTGAAGAGAAACTAGAAGTGGTTGACGCTTGGTCCAGAGGGAATTAATCTAGGGGATTGTGTGAAATTTTGTTACTTTATTTTTAAGTGATGACTGTGCCCGGGGGGAACTGATGAGTTGGGGGGTGGTGAGTTATCTGGTTTGTTTATCCAAGTTGGCCGGCAAAGAAAGTTTTCGCTGGGTTCAAACTTTCTTTCTTGAAGGGGGGGAGTGTTACATATTTATGTGAATGTATGTGAATTACTATTCAGGTCTTTGCTTATCAATGTGGACTCGATTAAAGGTTGTTGTGATTAAAGGGGCAGGAGCCCTTCTGGGAAAAAGGAGACCAGAAACGGAAGAAGAAAAGACACGAGGTCCTGGAGAAGCGACGATTCTTCTTCTTCCTCGCCGAGCTCGGACGCGAGCGGTATCGATTGAGCAACGTAACAGAATCGGCGTGTAAAAGCCCGTCTGGCGAGAGGAGTTACCGGGACGTGTAACTACCCTTTGACACGTCAAGTCGCCGTGGGTTCGTGCACGGAACCAAGCAGCTGGCACAGTTCGCCTCACCGTCTACAAGGCCGCGTACGGGTCGCACCTTGGGCCGCGCGCGCTGGGCAAGCCGCGTGTTGCTTTGCCTGCTTTGCTGTACCCGCTTTGCTTGGCCAGGAGGTGCGCGCTGCAGCCGTTGTTACCGGTACGGGACGTGCCCGGTGAAAGCACATCAGGAAGGGTCCGTTCAACCGCCCACGTGCGGAGATCGAACTACCGGAGTACGGAGACATTGAGAGAGACATTGACCATGGAGGGAGTCGGGAGTGGGGCTCACATGAGGAATGTATAAGATGGCCATCTTAGAGTTATTATAGATGAGTTTACATCTTTGTACTATTGATTGCTGATTGTGGATGGTTGTTGATTGCTCGGGGAATATATCATTGATTATTCCGGATACTTGGTGTGGGGTTTCTTATTGATTGGAATTCAGATTTATGCGTTACGAAAGAGCATAAATAATAGATCTTTCTGGCGGAGTTCCTCTCACGGTCCGGGGGTCACCGAGACCAGGTAGTCACCGGGAGGACCACGTAACACGTATGTACTCCCGATACGTGTACCAAATTCCCGCCATATTGGTGCTTGCCGTCACTGCGATGCCAAGCGAAAGACGCCTCAGAGCTGTCACGTTCACAATTGCTATGTCGTATGTACTCCCGATACCTGTACCAAATTCCCGATACGTGTAACTGTACCAAATCAACATTTAAAATGATTTTCAGCCGATAGGTGTTATGGCCTTGGAAAGATCGATGGAGACAGCGATCTGTTAGCGTATACACCGCCCAAATAGCTATGTGGAATTCTCTCATGTGGAGATTAAATGTCGTTTGAACTTTGGCCGAGGTCATTATTTACTTTTAATGGTGTTTATATACGAATGATGTTTAATGATGTTTATATTGGTTTTGGGTCGTCCTTTCCGCATATCTCGTGGGATTGTAAGTTGGAGAGACGGCCGTGATGGCGGGGAGGGGGTTGGAATTCTCTCAAGCAGGGATTCAACCCGTGTCCTTATAAAAGGTCTTTGTCCGAGGTCACCGATTTCGATCGGTGCAGCCGTTTGTACAGCACCCTGGAAAACAACATCGTCACCATGAAAACATCGTCACAACGAATGTTATGCGAACGTGAATGTTATGCGGGAGTCCAAACCTGAGAATGCTGGAGACCAAAGCTGAAATTGGGAAAACTAAATAGCCTATTTTACTCCTGGAGATCCCAGGATTATCCACACAAAATATTGTTTCGATCGGTTGAGCCGTTTTTGCGGTACCTTCAAACAGACAGACAGACGGACGGACATTTGGTGAATTATAGCCGACGAAGCCGGTGTTGTCAATAAACGCGTACGTATTATGTCGAAAACCAGATTATGCTGTATCCCTTAGCTTGAGAATTCCGAAGCGCAATGGAGGCCGCCATCTTGCGGATACGGAAGTATGCATAACAAATTGAAAAACGTTCAATAGGAGTTTCTTTCACCCCTATTTGTTTGATTCACATCTCATGCACCTCTAATTTGTAATTAAAATACGTTAAGACCAACCTAGTTATCTTCAACGAAAATCGTCACCAAACACCGGAACCAATGAGATTCGAGCATTTGAAAAATATATTTTTTAAGCTTATTACGCGTTTCGGAGGGTGAAAACGGCGTCAAATATTCTAAAATTGACGAAGAATTTATTTTTTAGAAATCTCGCGGCCGTAGGGGATAGTTTTTCACGGCCGGAAATATCCGAGGTTGAGACGGAATTCACCGAATTCATCAAGAAGGAAATTTTATAAATTTTAATCTCATCCAGAATGCAAATGGTACTTACTACACCTACTACACCTACTACACCTCCTACACCTACTACACCAATACACCGACGGTACCTACTACACCTACCTACTACCAACTACCTAACCTACTGATGCCATGGTGATGGGTAAAATAGTGGCAAGAGGCTTTGGCTTCGCCGGCTCATTGCGGCTTTGCAGTCGGGTACTAGTAGTAAGATGCATCTATATAGTACTAGTAGTGCGTCAGTTATTACCCAACATGCACATGAAGCGAAAAGTGTAAACAGATGTGGGGGCGCCGGGAGACAGTGAAGATGGAGGGGCGGAGCTATGGCCGTCTCTTGAAGGGGGTGGAACTCACCGTCTCGAGGGGCGGAGGCTTGTCAAGGGAGGAGCTGAAAAAGGCGCAAGTGGTTCCTGCAAGGGAGAAGCAGGAAGAGCCTGTGATGCGACGCACGGGAGATGATTGCACCATCTCTGAGGAGAGCTTGCTAATTATGAAGGAAACAGAGAATTCAGAGTCGTGAACGGTGGTTTTCTGCGTTTCGTGCATGAGAGTTTTAAGGAGGTCGTCCTGTCTGCCTGTTTGTCATCTTGCTGTCTCCTCATCATTCTGCCCATCACCTCATCCTATTTTTTTTGTATACTTGGTCGAGGCTCGTATAAGAGCCAACACATATCACCCCCATCATCCTCCCTCGCCACCACCAAAGCCCTGAGTCCTGGGTGTTGTCCCTTTTCCCTCTCTGTGATTGAGTCTGGAGTGAGACGCCTTCTTTCGAATTTCTTTACTTTGTAGTGCCGTGTGCGGTCGAGTGAGGCCGCTATAGGCTGGGCCGAGTGAGGCCGATGTCGGCGGGGCCGAGTGAGGCCGCTATGGGCGGGGCCGAGTGAGGCCGCTGTGGGCGGGGCCGAGTGAGGCCGCTGTGGGCGGGGCCGAGTGAGGCCGCTATGGGGGGGCCGAGTGAGGCCGCTGTGGGCGGGGCCGAGTGAGGCCGCTATGGGCGGGGCCGAGTGAGGCCGATGTGGGCGGGGCCGAGTGAGGCCGCTATGGGCGGGGCCGAGTGAGGCCGCTATGGGCGGGGCCGAGTGAGGCCGCTATGGGCGGGGCCGACTGAGGCCGCTATGGGCGGGGCCGAGTGAGGCCGCTGTGGGCGGGGCCGAGTGAGGCCGCTATGGGGGGGGGGCCGAGTGAGGCCGCTATGGGGGGGGGACGAGTGAGGCCGCTGTGGGCGGGGCCGAGTGAGACCGCTGTGGGCGGGGCCGAGTGAGGCCGCTATTGCCGTTACCTGGAATAAAGATGGTGCTTGATGCTCTCTGCTGTCCACATCTTTATACCAAAGATATTACATGCTTCATTGTAAATGGTTACTTATCGATTACCCTTTCATCCCGCTGTCAAATTTCCCCCATCGGCTCAATCTTCCCTGTTTTTGTGTGTTTGGGAATAATAGATTGGGTGGTGTAATAGGCACTGCGTCAATAGTAAGACCTGTAATTTTTTATATGATCTTTGCAATCTTTATTTTATGTCAATTTAACTGTATACTTGAACACTGAAGAACACAAATTGCCTTCCAACTGCATCACAGAACCCCAGTTTTGCAGTACTTGGACATGTTAGACAAGGTGGTGTATAAGAATGCTTCAACAGCGCTAAACTTCCGGATTTTTTCATACGATCTTTAAAATCATTATTTTATTTCATTTGAATTATATACTTCACCAATGGTAAGGTATTCTATAAATTCTTTAGTGTCAAGTTAAACGTACCGTGCGTGCTCCATGTGGACAGATATGCATTGCGTATGTAATAGATATACATGCGTTGGATAGATATGTTGTGTGCTTCTCACACCAGTGTCCCGTCTCTGTTAAATGTTCTTTCCCCGCATCTGTCTTTCGTGTCCCCTCAAGAGAACATAACTCTTGCCAGCGCCATCTGGACTCTGTTACACCAGCAGAATTTGGTAGATCACTAGGTGTTCACGCCCCCACAAAAGGTGTCCAATGGGCCAGAAGGTAAGTCTGCTTATCATGAAGCTCTGAAGACCTGGTCTCTTCCCGTCGGGGAGTGAATAAAAGGCAGGATGCAAGCTGGGTCGGAGCATCTGTTTGGATCTACTGCGTGTATTTTGATATATTAGGTCTATTGGAACAGCGTGCCCGTGTTATTGAGGCTGCTGGAACTCCTTTGTGCCAGTCGTCCCAGTCTTCGTGTTCATGGAGGCGGCGGACGGGAGAGCAGCGCCAACTCGTCTCAAATACACTGGAGATCATTGGCATGAACCTCACAGCTGTCTTGTGGTGGGTGCCCAATGACATGAGCATCCAAATAAAGACCTGAGCGGGCTTTCGGCAACCTCCATGGCAGCTGTGTGTGGGCTTCTTCATTTGCTTGTATTTACTGCGAGGTAGCTCCATTGGCTGAGAACACGGCTGCGCCGCTGATGCAATTCCCCTCTGCTGGTTGGGGCAGGAATTTGTTCATTGCACCAGCAATAGCTCGCCTACTCTTCGTGAAGGACATCATGGGATTTTTAACGTCCACCAATGAATGCTGTCAAATGGGACACCCGTTTAACGTACATACGAGGGATGGCACACACATTGATGAATCGCCCTGTCTGTGAAACACCAGGATGACCGTTTATAACTGGGTCGGGATTAAAAACCAGGCTAGACAGCTCGGAGGTTATTGTGCACACCTCTAGGGCCTCGGCCATCCTGTCTGTCGTTATGTGGGGACTGACACCTCCCGGTGCCACGGTGCCTGCAGCTCCATGCAACCTCCGTTGAGGGATGCGGCGAGCCCTCCAGACCAATCGTCGCTAAGGTCAGCCGATCTGCCTCATGCTTTGTCCATTTATCTCCGACTGTCGAATGAGTGAAGGGCCCAAAGGCCCTTGGCGCTATCCCTCTTGCAATCTCACTAAGAAACCTGTGCACTGATTATTTGTTTTGTGGGTGCCACTTCCGATAGTGGGTAAGGTGGAATTATAACTGTACTGAAGGAGCAGCGCTCCTGCTTGAGACGGACGAAGTGACGGACAAGACACAAACTCGTCCGAGAAGATGTTTATTGTATAATCATTTCGGGAACTCTGAAAACCCGTTTATCGGGTTTTTTTTTTTGGGGTTTTTTTTTTGGTTTTTTTGTATACAAGATCGAGGCTCGTGAAAGAGCGAACATTAATCACACAGAAAGACAAACAGACACATAAAACAAATAACATCGGGAGCGGTAGACAAGATGGGGAGAGAGGGGGAAGGACACAAACAACATTTGAGAGCAGGGACCGAGAGACATGGAGACATCGAGAGATCTGTGGGAGGGAGAGGGCTTTGGGGGGAGGCATGTGAAGGGGGGGTGGGGTGGGTGGGAGAGGTATAAACATATGGACACTGCCAGAACTTCCAGGAAAGAAGTTGGAATTTCAAACAAGGTGGATCTGGGGTGAATTAGTGGGGGTTGAAAAGATCAAGGTTTTGGATGGGGGAAGATAAGAGATGGTGGTGAACAGCTGTTTTAAAGACCTGGAGGGAGGAGTGGGATTGAAGGGAGTGTGGGAGTTTGTTCCAGAGGCGGGAGAAAAGAGGAATTAAAGAGTGAAGGTGAGCAGAGAGCCGAGATTTCGGCAGTTTAACCATCAGAGGGTTGCTGGCAGATCTTGTGCGACCTGTAGGAATATTTGGGGGACAGAGCACAGAGAGAGCTGGGGGAGCAAGGCCGGAGAGGAGTCGGTAGAAGACAGAAAGACCACCTACCTGCCTGCGGTGAGTGAGTGAAAGGCCCTCAGAGGTAGCTTCATCGCGGGAGATTCCAATGATTTTGAAAGCTTTGGATTCAACAGCGTGAAGCCGGGCCAGGTGTGAGGCAGGAGCACCAGCCCATAGGGGAGAACAGTATTCCATTGAGCTGCGGATGAAAGCCTTGTATGTGGTGAGGAGCTCAGGAGTGCCGAGGAAGGACTTCGCACGACGGAGGATGCCCAGTCGGCGACTGGCTTTGGAGGCCAGCTTGGAAATGTGGTTTTCCCAAGAAAGATCATGGCAGATAGTGAGACCCAAAAGCTTGAGCGACAGAACTTCTTGGAGAGGATTGTTGAGAAAGTAGATGGGAGGGTTGTCCAGTCGATCTTTTCGGAGAGACATAGTAAGAGAGTGAGATTTGTCAGGATTGAAAGACATGTTCCACTTGTTTGACCAATCTGTGATTTTTGTCCAGGTCTTCAGAGAGTGAGGAGGCTGCAGACTGCCGATCTGAGGGAAGAGGAATGGAGCGGCAGAGAGTGGAGTCATCAGCAAAGAGATAGAGAGGATTTTCCAGAGAGTCGGAGAGATCATTGATAAAGACCAGAAAAAGCACAGGGCCCAGCACACTGCCTTGGGGAACTCCAGCCTGAACAGGAAGGGGAGATGAGAGAAATCCATTCAGGGCCACACGTTGACTACGACCAGAGAGGAAGTCCGCAAGCCATGCATGGAGATTTCCATGGATACCATAGGAGGAGAGTTTGGTGAGCAGAGCTGGGTGCCAGACCGTATCAAAGGCACGTGATATGTCAAGGGAGAGAGCTCTGATTTCCTGTTTGGCATTGAGGACCTCCATCCATTGTTGAGACAGCAGAAGCAGCATGTCCAGAGTAGAGTGACCTGGTCTGAAACCAAAATGATGATCAGAGATCAAGCCATTGGAGAAGAGGAAAGATTTCATATTCGAAGCAATGATGGATTCCATGACTTTGCTGATAATTGGGAGCAGGCTGATTGGTCTGTAGTTGCAAGGATCTGTTTTTGCACCTTTTTTGTGTAAAGCGATAATGTTAGCTGATTTCCAGGATGCTGGCAGATGACCTTGAGCAAAAGATAGGGTGAAAAGAACAGAGAGAGGGTGAGATAGAGCGGCAGAGCAGGATTTTAGGACCCGTGGGCTGATGCCGTCTGGTCCAGTTGCAGAATCAGAGTCGAGGTTTGACAAAAACTCCTCCACCTTGTCAGGAGAGAAGGACACAGAGTTCAGGAGCAGTTGGGTTCGACTGGGAAAGGTGGGAACAGAGAGAGATGGGTTTGGGACTAAGGATTTTGAGGCAAACACAGAGTTGAGGCATTCGGCTTTGTCACGTGCGATGTCAACTGTGTGGCCATTTGAGGTAAGGGAGGGGATGGAGGGGGAACAAACACCAGAAACGGATTTGACCAGACGCCACCAGGATTTGGAGGAAGGAGACAGGTTTGAGAGTTCATTCTTGAGTGAGGAGAGATAGTGCTTCCTGGCACTCCTGAGGGTAGACACACACTTGTTCCGAGCTTGGTGGAAGGAACTGAGATTGCCTTCAGTTGGATTAGCCTTCCAAGAGGCAAAGGCAAGTTATTTCAGGGCAACTGCCTAATTTCAGGGTTCACATATATATATCCAAACCAAAAAGCATACATCAGAACCAAAGCCCCGCCTCTCAGGCGAGGCACGCTTTGGTGGTCATGTGACCGACAGGTGCAAAGGATTATAACCTCGGCGCCGCGGTTTGGCCGCCGGTTACGTCACCGGCTTGGGCCAGGAGATTCTGTTGCTGGTCTCGAGCTTTGGGGGACCCATGGGTCGCTACAGTACATTGATTCTTGTAAATTCCTGACCCTTTTTACTTGTTTCACATATGTTTTACGAACCTGATTTGGTTTCCGAGTGGAACCAGTTTGATCTGACGGTTTCTAATGTTGGCTCTGAGGACCTGTTAAAGGTAAATTTGCCTGGAGAAGTGTGCACCATGTGATCAGGGTTCGCTCGGCCCTGATAAGTGGAACAAATGAGCGCCTCTCGGCATAGCACTCGCTCGTTTTCATGACCTCCATCTGCACAGTAACGCGGATCTGGATGCGGGATCTTTGAGGTGGGGGACTGACGTGGTTGTTTTGACGTGACTTATCGGATTCAAATTGGGCAACCGGGATGGTCTGGCAAATGCAACACGAAGGTCCATGCTGTGTGTAGCTTTTCTCCATACAGTATCGGGATTATTCCCCATTGAAGAGTTTTTACCTCTGCTTCCGAAGGTGGATCGAGGTTATGTTTTCACATAACCCGGTCCATCACCCTTGGTACTCGGCAATTCTTTTTTTTTTTTTGCAAGTATGTTGATCACTCCGGTTTGTGTGTGTGTGTGTGTGTTTGTGTGTTTGTCTGTCTGCACACTTATACTTGCCTACAGGTCACAATTTTAAACCGATCTTCACGAAACTTTACCAAATGGTAGAGTTTGTGGTCCCACAAAATCCTATATATTTTTGAGGTTAAAAGGTCAAAAGGTGAACATAGGCCAAAGGTCAGCCACCTTTTTTCAAATTTCGAAAATCCTCAATTTTCATCCGATTCACTTGAAATTTGAATAGGATATACACATCCGCTAACTGAATTCAACATCCACTATTTTTGAGATCAGCTTAGGCCAAAAGGTCAACATAGGCCAAAGGTCAACCACTTCTTTTGAATTTCTAAAATCCTAAATTTTCATCCAATTGACTTGAAATTTGAATAGGACTTTCACAGCAGCTAACTGAATTTAACCACCAATATTTTCGAGATCAGCATAGGCCAAAAGGTCAACATCGGCGAAAGGTCACCAACAATTTCAAATTTCCAAAATCCTCAATTTTAATCCGATTGACTTGAAATTTGAATAGGATTTACATATCTGTGAACTGAATTCAACCGACTATTTGAGGTCAACATAGGTCACAAGGTCAACATAGGCCAAAGGTCAACCACTTTTTTCAAATTTCTAAAATCCTTAATTTTCATCAGATGGACTTGAAATTTGAATAGGATTTTCATGTCAGCTTACTGAAACCAACCACCAACTATTTGAGGTCAACCTAGGTCACAAGGTCAACATAGGCCAAAGGTCAACCACTTTTTTCAAATTCCTAAAAGCCTCAATTTTCATCCGATTGGCTTTAAATTTGAAAAGGATTTTCATATCAGCTGACTGAAACCAACCCCCAACTATTTTTGAGGTGAACATTGGCCAAAAGGTCAATATAGGCCGAATTTCTAAAATTGTCAATTTTCATGCGATTAACTTAAACTTTGAAGACGATTTGCATGTCAGGTCACTGAATTCAACCACTAATTATTTTTGAGGTCAAAAGGATGCTCCACTGTCACTCCATGAGTGATTTTTCATTTCTGTTTGTCACCGGCCTACAGGTCACAATTCCAAACCGATCGTCATGAAACTTCAGCAAGTTGTATAGGTCGTCCCAATTGAGAAGCCTATTGATTTTGAGGTCAAAGGTAATCTGGAGGTCAAATTTCTAATATCGCCAATTTAAATCCGATTGACTTGAAAATTGAATAGCATTTGTATATTGTCACTAAATTGGGAAATGAACTATTTGAGGTCAAAAGGTCAAAGGTCAACTCAAGGTCACATTTTCAAAATCATCAATTTTCATCTAGAAAGCTGTCAATTTTCAACCGATTCACTTGGAAATTGAACAGCATTTGCATATGCCTCACTGAATTAAGAAACTAACTATTTTTTAGGTCAAAAGGTCAAAGGTCAACTCTAGGTCAAACTTCCAAAATTAGCAATTTTCATCTGAAAACCCATCAATTTTCATCCGATTGACTTGAAAATAGAACAGCATTTGCATATTGCCTCACTGAATTGGGAAACCAACTATTTTTTAGGTCAACACGTCAAAGGTCAACTCAAGGTCAAACTTCTAAAATCATCATTTTTCATCTGAAAAATCGTCATTTTTCAACCTGTTGACCCGAGCTTTGATCAAGATCTTAGATTTTAATCTTTCTGAAATGGACAATTTGCTGTATCAATGGAAAACCTTTTTGGGGGGGGGGGGGGAGGGGAGACCTGAATTCAATAAAGAATTGTGGAGACGAAATACAAATCCACCGTCTGTTAAGCCGAAAAAATTGTAATTACAAGCAATGACATAATAAATAAAAGCAATTTAAAATATTGGCTTCGTTTCAGGTTCGAAAAGCTATGAAAAACATTGTGGAAAAGAAAGATCCTGGAGGAGATGGGCACGTCGAGCAAGCAGGACCCACGGAGATGGTTTGAGCATTTTGGCGTGTCTCTCATGGTGTCGTTACCACAGCATCGATTCGGCGTCATCGTTGGCAACGTGACGGACAGTATGATCATAACAGTATTTCCTTGTACCAATAACGTTTTCATTGCAACTTATGAATCCTTGTTTGGATGTCTCCGTCAGTCGTAGTCACTCTTTAGGTCCATCATGCAAGTTGATATTATAGCTGTGGAGTAGTGCACTCACTGTTGAGAGGAACTAAGCTGTGTTTGATTCATTGCCTGACTGTAAACTGCTATCATGGGGACGAACAGGCAGGAAGGTGTATCAAAGAGTACACCTTTTGCTCAGAGGGGAGGTTAATCCAGCTGTCTTGTCTGCTGGGGAAGTTAATCCACCTTTTTGGTCCTCTTTTTTTTTTTTTACACCAAAAATATGTGATGCTTGTCTTGTCTCCAAAGCACTGGAGCTACAGGCCATGGATGAATCATTACATGCATGGGAACATGATGAGGGCTTCTCTTCAGCATCATCTAGCTTCAGCCAACAAGTCCCTGGTCTCATGACAAAGTCCCTCATCACACAGCCAAACCATCGAAAGGGTCGTTTGACAAGCATCCGCTTCAGCTCAGGCTCAGAGCATGGCAGAACTAACTGGGAGGGGCTTTCTACAGAACCGAATCATCACCTCTCTCCATTGTCTGCTGTAGAACCTTGTCATCGCTGGCCTGGGAGGACGGCCAGCGAACCTGGCAAGTACTCAAGCGTACAATCATGAAACCGGCCCTCTCCAACACGCTCAGCTACAGAGCCCAGTCGGACGTCCGAATATGAATAGAGCTTTGTATTGAACCAGTCCCAGAACCGGCTCGGCGTCCGAAAGTCTCTGCCCCATACCGGTGCTTCAAGCCTGATTCGTCCTTCGGTTGTAACCTTGAGTCACTCACTTGAGCAGGTGTGTGCGGGTGCTGCTGTTGCCTCAACCTTTTGCCATTCATTTGGCAGCCTGCACGAGGACACGCTTGCAGCATAGTTCCGAGATAGTGCCGCTCCTGCTTCGCCTCGAATGGGCATTTCTGCTGGACCACGTGGCATCAAGACTCAGCTTCCCACCTTCAATGTCCACTGAAGTCTGAAGGCCGTAAAGTTACAGGAAGCTGTGACTTGGCATATGAACTAACACACATGAGTTCTACTTCATGTATGAATTTCATGAATGTACCTTGTTTACTTTAGAAATGAGTTTCTCTCATACATGTGCAAACATTCAAGTTTTGAAAGTACCTGAGAACCACCCTTTTTCCAAAATTTCTGGAGTTAACCCTAACGGACAACTCTGATTGTTATTTTTTCTATCTCGATATGGCATTCTACACACTGTGGTGTATTTTCAAGTATCTGACTTAAAAGGGAAAAGTTTAAACCAAAAAAACTGTTGTATTTATGACACCTACAAAATGTCCATTTTTGGCCAATTGTGGAGGCTGTAGATCAGAGGAAGAAAGTTGTAGGAAGCTGAAACACCGGATATGAACTAACATGTGTGTTCTACATTGTATGTGAATTTCGTGAATGTAACTCGTTTACTTTAGAAATGAGACACTCATACATGCACAAACATTCCCTCTCATACTGTACATGCACATTCATTTTAATGCCATTTTCCCCTCGATCCTGAAAGACAAAAAAATAAAATGCACACACAGGAACATTTATTACCCTTTATTTGAAGCACATATGAAAGGTCATGCAAATAAAAAAATGTAGTTATGCAAACAGTTAGAGAAACAAAAATCATGCCGGGTCTGAAAGACGACTTTATGTGGGGTGCAGGGGTTTTTTTTTTACTTAAAAAAAGGAAAACACCTCAAATAATCCAATAGAGATAAATGCTTTTTTTTCCTTCTTTTTTTAGCAAAATAACCTGCCTGACAAATTCCGGGTCAATATGATCCATGAATGCGTTCTTGTGATTTATTGAATCACTGCTTCTAACTGTTAAGCCGTCCGTCCCTCCATAGTTCAAGATTTTCCTCACTTGTGAGCAAAACTGACGCCAGGGATGTTTCCAGGGCGACATTCATGTTATGACCATTCCAGGGTGACCTTAGAAATGAAGGTCACTCTGGTTCAATCGCGACGTGGAGAGTGACCATCCCCACCAGGTGACGCACACAATACTCGTGTGAAGGACACAACTGTTGTGCAGAACTTACCAGGCTCGTTAACCCTCCGGGGATCTTTGCCTGGCCGAGGGTTAACAAAGACCATCACCGCCGCGCCTCAGCAAAAGCGCCATTTCCTGTGTGTTTTGTATTTTACGGCGATGGCCCCGCTTCACACAGGAGCGACAAAGGCTTCATCGGCTTGAGCTGTCACCTGAACCAGGTGGTGGTGAGGTGTTTTGAATTACGTGTTGGCGAGGCGTTTTGAATTATGTGGTGGTGAGGTGTTTTGAATTACGTGATGGTGAGGTGTTTTGAATTACGTGGTGGTGTGTATTGAATTATGTGGTGGTGAGGTGTTTTGAATTACATGGTGGTAAGGTGTTTTGAATTATGTGGTGGTGAGGTGTTTTGAATTACGTGGTGGTGAGGTGTTTTGAATTACGTGGTGGTGAGGTGTTTTGAATTACGTGGTGGTGAGGTATATTTAATTACATGGTGGTGAGGTGTTTTTAATTACGTGGTGGTGAGGAGTTTTGAATTACGTGGTGGTGAGGTGTTTTGAATTACGTGGAGGTGAGGTGTTTTGAATTATGTTGTGGTTAGGTGTTTTGAATTGCGTGGGTCTTGGTTGTTCAAAATGTCTTCAAACAA
Source organism: Myxine glutinosa (assembly GCF_964187855.1). NCBI lineage: Eukaryota > Metazoa > Chordata > Myxini > Myxiniformes > Myxinidae > Myxine > Myxine glutinosa. Next base: position 165,732,740 of record NC_136265.1, read on the forward strand.
ATCAATAGCTTAACCCCAAGTTGGGTTAAAATCAGTATTTTCATTTCGTATCTCAGATACAATTTCCTGTGAGAGAAAATAACAATGTATTAATTTAAAACAAGTTTATTATATGGATAAATCAAGCTCTGTGAATATTTAAAAAAAACTTTGCCAACTCTTACACGAGTCTCAATCTTATTTAAAAAAAACAACAAAAAAAACAAACAAAAACAAACAAAACAAACTTACCTCCATTGATAAGCGGTTCGAGTCCAGTTCATTTTGAAGGTTGAGCTCCACACAGGTAGTAGGACCACAAGGTAGGCTGCAATCATCCCACTCAAGCTGTGGACAGTAGTGCATTCGCAAGAGAAGCAGGAAGTCTGTTTCAAAAAAGCCTGCTCTGGAACCCTTTATACAAGAATGGTTGGTGCATGTCATTTCCTGTGGAAATTCCCTGGGCCAGCCTGGGTAAGCCTGGGTAAGCCTTAACTGGAAATGATGCAATGTTAGCTCAAGATAGTGATTCTGCTTTTAAGAAAATTAAATTATTACCAAAAAATGAAACACAAATATTCGTTGGGTCTCTGTATGAGTATAATGAAAAATGTGGAGAGTTAATAAGTTAAATGCAGGTGTGAGTCAATAGCTTTTTTTCCCCATTGACTTCAATGTTATATTTAATGTGTTTTAGTAGTTGGGTCGATTGAGGATTTAATATTTGTAGATGGGCAAAAAGAGGGTGAAATCTGGGTGAAAAACAGTGAGTTAATAAGTTATTTTAGCTCTTTCCCCATTGACTCCAATGTTAAATTTGAAGGTGAGCCAGAACCCACCTTTCTTTACTACTAAAGGGAGCGGTAGACAAGATGGGGAGAGAAGGGGAAGCACAAACACAACATTTGAGAGCAGGGACATCGGGAGATCTGTGGGAGGGAGAGGGCTTGGGGGGGGGGGGGGGTGGGGGAGGCGTGGGAAGTGGGGGTGGGAGAAGTATATTTAATTACATGGTGGTGAGGTGTTTTGAATTACATGGTGGTGAGGTGTTTTGAATTACGTGGTGGTGAGGAGTTTTGAATTACGTGGTGGTGAGGTGTTTTGAATTACATGGTGGTGAGGTGTTTTGAATGACGTGGTGGTGAGGTGTATTGAATTACGTGGTGGTGAGTTGTTTTGAATGACGTGGTGGTGAGGTGTATTGAATTACGTGGCGGTGAGGTGTATTGAATTACGTGGCGGTGAGGTGTTTTGAATTAAGTGGTGGTGAGGCGTTTTGAATTACTTTGTGGTGAGGTGTTTTGAATTACGTCTCATTTATCCTCCCTCCTGGTATCGTTACTTTTGGAAAGATATATCTTCCCTCCTGGTATCCTCATAGGTGTATGAGATCTCTTTGCGGAGCTTTTAGTGGGGAGATATTCGTAAAAAAGAACTCACTCCCTTGAGGGATTCCCTCACACAAAAACTTCTCACAGAGGGAGTTTTGGAAAGATTTATCTTCTCTCCTGTTAGCCTCACGGGATGAGGAGATTTCCTTGGTGAGCCTTTATCTGTCGGGGATTGTTTTGTGGAGAGTTTTGGAAAGATTTATCTTCCCTCCTGTTGTCCTCACGGGATGAGGAGATTTCCTTGGTGAGCCTTTATCTGTCGGGGATTGTTTTGTGGAGGGAGTTTTGGAAAGATTTATCTTCCCTCCTGTTGTCCTCACGGGATGAGATTTCCTTGGTGAGCCTTTATCTGTCGGGGATTGTTTTGTGGAGAGAGTTTTGGAAAGATTTATCTTCCCTCCTGTTGTTCTCATGGGATGAGGAGATTTCCTTGGTGAGCCTTTATCTGTCGGGGATTGTTTTGTGGAGAGAGTTTTGGAAAGATTTCTCTTCTCGCCTGTTATCCTCACGGGATGAGGAGATTTCCTTGGTGAGCCTTTATCTGTCGGGGATTGTTTTGTGGAGGGAGTTTTGGAAAGATTCATCTTCCCTCCTGTTGTCCTCACGGGATGAGATTTCCTTGGTGAGCCTTTATCTGTCGGGGATTGTTTTGTGGAGAGAGTTTTGGAAAGATTTATCTTCCCTCCTGTTGTCCTCACGGGATGAGGAGATTTCCTTGGTGAGCCTTTATCTGTCGGGGATTGTTTTGTGGAGAGAGTTTTGGAAAGATTTATCTTCCCTCCTGTTGTCCTCACGGGATGAGGAGATTTCCTTGGTGAGCCTTTATCTGTCGGGGATTGTTTTGTGGAGAGAGTTTTGGAAAGATTTCTCTTCTCGCCTGTTATCCTCATGGGATGAGGAGATTTCCTTGGTGAGCCTTTATCTGTCGGGGATTGTTTTGTGGAGGGAGTTTTGGAAAGATTTATCTTCCCTCCTGTTGTCCTCACGGGATGAGATTTCCTTGGTGAGCCTTTATCTGTCGGGGATTGTTTTGTGGAGAGAGTTTTGGAAAGATTTATCTTCCCTCCTGTTGTTCTCACGGGATGAGGAGATTTCCTTGGTGAGCCTTTATCTGTCGGGGATTGTTTTGTGGAGAGAGTTTTGGAAAGATTTCTCTTCTCGCCTATTATCCTCACGGGATGAGGAGATTTCCTTGGTGAGCCTTTATCTGTCGGGGATTGTTTTGTGGAGGGAGTTTTGGAAAGATTCATCTTCCCTCCTGTTGTCCTCACGGGATGAGATTTCCTTGGTGAGCCTTTATCTGTCGGGGATTGTTTTGTGGAGAGCGTTTTGGAAAGATTTATCTTCCCTCCTGTTGTCCTCACGGGATGAGGAGATTTCCTTGGTGAGCCTTTATCTGTCGGGGATTGTTTTGTGGAGAGAGTTTTGGAAAGATTTATCTTCCCTCCTGTTGTCCTCACGGGATGAGGAGATTTCCTTGGTGAGCCTTTATCTGTCGGGGATTGTTTTGTGGAGAGAGTTTTGGAAAGATTTCTCTTCTCGCCTGTTATCCTCATGGGATGAGGAGATTTCCTTGGTGAGCCTTTATCTGTCGGGGATTGTTTTGTGGAGGGAGTTTTGGAAAGATTTATCTTCCCTCCTGTTGTCCTCACGGGATGAGATATCCTTGGTGAGCCTTTATCTGTCGGGGATTGTTTTGTGGAGAGAGTTTTGGAAAGATTTATCTTCCCTCCTGTTGTTCTCACGGGATGAGGAGATTTCCTTGGTGAGCCTTTATCTGTCGGGGATTGTTTTGTGGAGAGAGTTTTGGAAAGATTTCTCTTCTCGCCTGTTATCCTCACGGGATGAGGAGATTTCCTTGGTGAGCCTTTATCTGTCGGGGATTGTTTTGTGGAGGGAGTTTTGGAAAGATTCATCTTCCCTCCTGTTGTCCTCACGGGATGAGATTTCCTTGGTGAGCCTTTATCTGTCGGGGATTGTTTTGTGGAGAGCGTTTTGGAAAGATTTATCTTCCCTCCTGGTATCGTTATGGGTTCAGAAGATCTCTTTGGAGAGCTTTTCAAGGAAGTAGTTAAAGATGGATTTATCTTCCCTATTGGTGTCGTCATGTGTTCACAAGATCCCTTTGGGTTGCTTTTCATGGAAGGAGTCGCAGATGAATGCATCTCCCCCTTTGGTATCTCAATGTGTTTACAATATATCTTTGGGGAGCTTTTTGCGGAGTTCATTTCGGAAAGATTCATCACCTCCCCTGGTATTGCCATGGGTGTATGAGATCTCTTTGCGGAGCTTTTCATGGAGAGATATTCGGAAAAAATAATTAACTCCCTTGGTATCTCAATGGGCACACAATAATTATTTGGGGAACTTTTCATGGAGGGAGTTTCGGAAAGACTTATCTTCTCTCCTGTTATGCTCACGGGATGAGGAGATTTCCTTGGTGAGCCTTTATCTGTTGGGGATTGTTTTGTGGAGGGTATTGTTGCAGGTTCACAAGACCTCTTTGGAGAGCTTTTCAAGGAAGTAGTTAAAGATGGATTTATCTTCCCTCTTGGTATCATCACTGGTTCACAATATCTCTTTGGGGAGCTTTTTGCAGAGGGAGTTTTGGAAAGATTTATCACCTCCCCTGGTATTGTCATGGGTTCACAAGATCTCTTTGGGGATCTTTTTGTCGAGTTCATTTCAGAAAGATTTATCTTCTCTCCTGTTATCCTCACGGAATGAGGAGATTTCCTTGGTGAGCCTTTCACTGGTCCATTGGATAAATTTTGAATTGACTTTATCGGGAAGTTCTCAACTGACGAAGAGATGTTGCCTTGTTGAGTTGGTATAAAAATAGATATTCCTAGTGGGTTGTTTGTCCCTACTTTCCCTGGTACCGATTCAATCATATGTCGCCGCGTGTTTATACTTTGGGATGAATGAACCGTGATCACTTCCTGGTTGTGCTTGTTTGTGAACCAAGTAGGCAGAGATCCCAGAAAAAAATTCTCACTTATCTTTGATCTGTTGCCATATGATGTGGAATCTTCATGGTTCACCGCGGATACATTACCAATCACCGGCATGGCCGCCTGGTTCTGCCGAGCTGGGTTCTGTTGCGACTCCACACGTGACTGTGATCGGTGATGCTCTTGCAACTCTGCAATCGGGACAGGAGCATTCACTTCCGGGATCTCAGCATCACTTCTCTTCATGGAGTTAGGGCAGTCTGTGAATGAGTTATAACAAAATCATGAGACGGAATGATAATTCCTTCATATAAATTTATCTTATGATTGGTGTACATTCGTGCTCAATTCCAGGAGCTATAACTTACCAAACTTCTCCATCAACATATTGTAAAGTCGTTGATTCTGGAAGCCAACGAAGATCTGTAACACAAAAAGTATCAGACGACACACCTTAAGAGAGGACCTCATGCCATGTGACATCTTGTTCGATTTCACACAAGTTCTGCACAAAGCAAAGGATGAATCAATTTGACTTGTCATGTTTGTTTTATTTTCAGACTCCATTATCTGGTTATTTACTCCCGTCAAGTTGTGTCCGACTTCCGGTGAAATTCATGATCACTTTTCTCCAAACATCCCGATTGTCCACTGCTGTCCGAAGTTCTCGCCGAGACAGCTTGGTTGTGGCCTTTACGCCATCTGCCTTGTCCTAGTACATATGAGGTCTACTTGCCTCTGCTTCCCTCAACCACACCCAAAATAGCTAACTTCTCCAGACGTTCTTTTTCTGCACACATGAGGTGACACTCCATTATATATATATAAATATATATATATTTATAGATATATAAGTTCAAAACACACCTGGTCACAAGTGTGCCGCACTGAGCGGGTCCTCAGTCGAGGTCCTCAGCATCATCCCGTTTCAGCCCTTCAACCTCGATACGGTCAGCTAAGGTGGGCCAGCAGGGGCACATACACATCCACATACAGCAACTGCACCTGGATGCGTACATACCCCCACCCCCAGCCAGTGCGAACAACAACAACAACACCTCCACATCCAGAATCCACAGCACCAAACAAACATGCTGGAACACTCAAACACCCACCTTTATACCCTTCACCACTCACCAACAAAACACACAAGATCATTCATACAAACACATACACACAGAACACCAACCAAACAACCACCTACACTTACATCATACACCACTCAACACACAAAAACACACACTCACGCAAAAATTAATTCATGAAAAAACACACACCCTCACCCACTCACTCATATACACAAAATAAGAAATAATAATGGTAACAATATATATATATATATATATATATATATATATATATATATATATATATATATATTATATATATACACTGTATATATATATATTGTTGCGGATATGGGATTTGCATCCATCCATATCCGCTTGTAAATATTCCCCTATTTCCTCAATACTTCCCAACTCTCCCCAATCCCCCATTCCCTAGTCCCATTTTCTGTAAACCACACTCTGTAGACCCGACCTCCCCCTACTTCCCCCATTAAATGTCGCATCCAGGTCCACCGCATCTCATGTAGACAACTATAGGACATCTTGCTAGTTATTCTTAGTCTATGTCAGTTAAGGATTCGTTTCCATTAATTCTGACCCTTCGTTGCAACAGAATGTGATTGTATGGCACCGTTAGGAAGTTTAGGACCTCCCAATACCTCCCCGCAGCTCTTCCTCACAGTTCTCTTCAGCAACAACAACAACAACAACAACAACAACAACGAGCGCAGGGAGTGCGCGTCCTCACTCCGGCTTGGTTGGTAGGAGTGGTGGAAGGACACCAGGCCTTCCCAACGAGCCGCCATCGGACATGTGCTCGACGGGGTTACCAAACAGGGGCAGAACATGGCTCCCTGTCGGCTCCTCGTCAAGGGCGGAGCCCGGTAACCCCCGCACCCAATGGAAGCGGCAGACCGGCCCCAGTTGGGGCGGAACCAACCAGCCGAGGGCGTGTCACTCCCCGTTGAGCATGCGCAGTAGAGAGAGAGGTGACGTCAGATGCGCGCTGAGCTTGAAGCAAGAAAGACGTACCCTCCGAGCGCTGTGAGACCTCTGCCGTTCAGTGAGACCTCCCTGCATCTTTGGACTGTGCTTTATCCTGTCCCCGAGCCAAGGTGCACCTTGTGCCATCGATCTACCTGTCCATTCCTGCCATCAACCCCTGTGTGAGTCTGCCTTGTCCATTTGTCCGTGGTCTGTCTGGGAATAAATAAGCCTGTATTTAAGTGCCCATCTCTTCTGTGTTCTTTACCTCACTCTACCTTGTAATCTACCCCTTTTCTCCACCACTGTAATTACCACCCTCCTCCGGAGGTCTTGAGAACTGTACCCCCTTGCGTCGTTTCATCTTTCCCAGTCGTCGTGTCTTTTCTATCATTGATTTAGCATAGCGCGATTTGGCCAATGTTATAATCGGGTGTAGCTTGTTAATGGTTCGAACTACGGGTTACTAAACCCGCTCGGTAACCTAAAACCGTAGCTCGAACGGCCGTCTCTTCCCTGTCTCACGACCGAGCGTTGCACTCAGGTCCCGGGAAGGCCCATTCCGACTTTCTGGCCCGAATACCCTGGCGGCGCTGCGGGCGGGAGAGAGCGTTGGGACGACCAGGAACGGAGAGTGGTTAGTAGAAGGAACGGCGGGTTGATCTCCGCAGGGCAACGAGGGAAGCCCTCTCCGTTTCCGTAACAATATATATATATACATCTATATATATATATATATATATATATATATATATATACATATATATATATACATATATATATATATATATATTGTTGCGGATCTCCTCGTCGGCCCCCTCCCCTTTCCCAAGGGGGGATTCGTCCCCTTGTCTTTGACTAGCCGACGGGATCCGGGGCTATGACGTTCCTTCCGGACAGCGTTAAATAGGGTTGTAGGCTGAATTCCTATTACCTAAGTACCAACGCCGCCTCGGAAGCAGGGAAATAAGCCCCGCCCGAATCACGGGTGTAGGTGGAAACGCCGAGCGGTAGCGACCCGTGACCCGAGCCGTTAGCAATGACTAACCCGATCCGAGCAGTTCTAATCGTGCCATGTTTACCCAATGGAGGAAATCACTGATATGGTCGAATCAGGAAAGACAGGAAGAACAGATGGTTTATTACACTATTGCACGTATATACAAGGATCGGATTCAGAGACACAGTGCAGCTTAATCACAGTCTTAACTTATCCCAGGACAAACGGGCCCGTTCACACTCAGTCACTCACACGGGGATTGCAGATGGTCAGGTTGATGGTCCAGGGATGGCGTCCAACAGCTCGTTCTCCGGTCCCCAACACACCGTGAAGAACATGGAACAGACGGCAGGAGCTCTCCGCGTGTCGAGGCGCACGGGATTATTACGGGGCGAATGGTAAGGCTGGCTTGGCGGTTACACTTGCGGCCACGGCCACGTACGTAATAACTGGACCGGCGCTATATGCGCTCCCAATACGAATTCGTATGCGCTCCCAATACAAGTTCATATGCAAGGCGCAATTCCTTCCAGTTCTTTACACACTGCTCTCCCGCAGAAGTCCTCCTCAATCCGCTCGCCCTCCTCCAGTCCTCTTCCTCTCAAAGTCCCCCGGCCAGTCCTCTTCCTCTCAAAGTCCCCCGGCCAGTCCTCTCAAGGGCTTTGTGCGTGCGCTTATATAGGCACGCTCAGTGAACCCTCTGGAACTCACCAGATGCGACTTGCCACGCCCTATCACGCCATGCCGCCTGAGCCCTGATTGGCTGTTGGCCCTTACCGCTGCTGTCTCTGCCGCGCTCCTTGACGCCGCTCCCCCACCCCCCTTTTCAGGCCTACCTTGTGTCCCTTGACTAGTGAGCACCCTAATTCGAGGTGCAATGGATTGCGCCTGTAGTGGTAGATTTGGAGGGTGGAGGCAAAATGAAAGGGACCGAAGCTTATTACTTTTACACAACGCAGATGTTACTAGGGAAATGGCCTTATTCTAACACATACTATGACATAACTAATGTTCTAAATGGGCCTACGTGTTGCTTGTGGACTAACTATGGGGGGCAACCTTTTAACCTTTAATGATGTTATGTGTGCATTCTCAAAACTGCAACAATATATATATATTGTTGTGGTTTTGAGGTTGTACAGTCAGTATAATAAAGGTTAAAATTTCCCCCTCATAGTTAGTCACACAACAACATGTAGCCTCATTTGTAGTATTGTTATTTCATAGTATGTGTGAGAATAGTCCATTTCCTATGTTAGTTCTGCGTTGGGTAGAGTCAGGAGAATAGGCCATACTTCTATCAACTTTCCAGCTACCCGAACTTCATGCCCCTTTGCGCTAACGTTGGTTCATTTTGGGCGAATTAACGCGAGGCAGGCTAGGAGGATCGGCGCGGAGCGGCAGCAGCGCGGACGGTAAGCACGAGCCACCAATCAGGGCTCAGAGGTGGTGGCGGCGGCGTTGCGTCACAGGGCGTGGTGAGAAGGTTCGAGAGGGTGCCAGAAGGTTCGGGGGTGTAGCTATAAAACCCGCTGCGCAAAGCCCTCGAAAGGACTTGCAGGGAAGGACTTGCAGAGAGAGAGGACTTGATGAGAGAAGGACTTGCAGTGAAAGACTCATGCGCACTGACCAACCAGTTTGGAGGATCGAGGAAGAGGAGTTGTGAGCGTCCGAGAGCTGTACAAGATACGCGGACGAAGCCCGACGCGCATGAACCAAAAAGACGCGCTATTTAATACGTGACGCTCGGTTGAGTTTAAGGCCGATCGCTATACAGTGCATTTAAGTCGCGCGAGTGAGGAAAACGGCTGAGTAATCGCCAGCCGCGCTGAGAGTCCCGCGTTTGCCGTCCCACCTCATTATCCGCCTTTGTTCAGGAGACGTGCTACGAGGTTCCTGCCATCGCCTGCTACCATCTTCGCAGGACGCACGAGGACTGTGGCGAGCCGGACGGGGCCGATCCTGAACGACCACGTCGACGCGCCTGGCTGGAACATCTACCCATCTGCAATTCCCTGTGTGAGTGTGAACGGGCCCGAGTGCAAGGGATAAGTTAAGACTGACTAAGGCTGCTCTGTGTCTCTGCGTCCACTGACTTGTACATACGTGTGGGAATAATTAAAACTGTGTTCTTCCTTTCTTTCCTGATTCGATCGTCCCCGTGATTTCTTCATTGGCTAAGCGTGGCACGAGTAGAACCGCTCAAATCGGGTTCCACTAATTAAGACTGCACGGACCACGTGTACGCAATCCGCTCGGCGTACTCAAACCACACGTGGCTCGTGCGAGGCTTGCTTCCTCGCTTCCAGGGCGGCGCAGGGAATTAGGTACGAGCGAGAATTGGTCCCGAGACCCTTCTCTGCGTTTGTCCGGAAGGGACGTATCAAGCCTCGGTTCCGCCAAGCCCAGCAAGACCAAGGGGCCTAATCCCCCCCTTGGTAGGGGGGTATGTATATACATATATATATATATATATATATATATATATATATATTCAGAACCGGCACTTGTAAATAATAATCCCTTGTAAATAATTCCCTGTAAATATCCCCATTTTCCCAAGGTCAAAGGTCGCACCCTAGTTAGTCCATATTGCAACACGTAGGGCACCATAGGAACTTCTTCAGTTATTTCATTAGTATGTGTTTCAGGTATGGCTCTGTTTCCAATAGTTTGACTCTGCATTGCATTAATTAAATAACATAGGCCCTTTTTCCTCCCGTTCATTTTGCGGCTTCGCCTCCCTCCAAATTGTATTGCGCGCCTCTGCTGGCCGCAGCCGCCGCAGCGCTCGCTCCAAACGCCATTAACCATGCGGTCAGAGCGGAGAAAAAGGGGGAGGTGTTATCGGAGCGAGGCGTAGCCCTGTTAAGGGCGGAGTCGGTGAGCCCTCGCGACCAACAATGGCCGAGGCGAGCTTACCGGTGGGTGTGTCCTAAAAGCACGCGGCTTGATACGCGAGCGCGTAATATAAGCGCTCGCATGGGACTACTTAGGGAGTCTCTGAGTCGGCCAGGGAGAGTCGGAGTCTGAGAGTCTGCCGGGGAAAGTGGCACCATTGGAGAGAACGAGATCCATGACGAGGGACGCGGGTGGAGAGTCACGAGGCACGCGTCACGATTCCTCCGATTCACGGACACAATTCCTCCCCGATATATGAACCCTCCCCCCCCCCCCCCCCCCGCATGTAAGGTCCGCCCGCGCCGACAATAACAACCGCACTGCCTGCCGGGTTTCGCCGCGGAACCGGAGCCTGAACCGAGGTGGAGCGTGGACCGGAGTGGAGCGTGAACCGGGGCCGGAGCCAACGCTGGCGCATCTGCTTGGACCTTCCTTCCTGCTATTCCCCTTTCGTGCAAGTCTGTTTGTGTTGTCCTGTGCGTGTTAATTAAGACTGTATAAGGCTGCACTGTGTGTTCTTTTTCTTCTTGGTAATTGTAAATTGTATAATAAATTCCTGTGTTCTTCCTTTACTTTGGTTTCCTCTCCATCCGATCGCTTTAGTGATTTCCCTAATTGAGTACCTGTGGCACGATATCGGAACCGCTCAGAATCGGGTTAGTCTTTTTGCTAACGGCTCGAATCGCGGATTGCTAAACCGCTCGGCAATTTCCACCTGTCCGTGGTTCGAGCGGGAGTTATTTCCCTGCTTCGCGGAGGGATTGGCACGCAGGTATTTGGGACTCCATCTTGACCAATCACCCTGGCCAATCTCGACCACGGAGGAGCGTTATAACTTCCAGGACTGGGGGAACAGCCAGCTTAAAAGACAAGGGGACTAACCCCCCCCCTTGATAAGGGGAGCGCCGACCCCCGGATCCGCAACAATATATATATATATGTATATGTATATATATACATATATATGTATATATATATATATGTATATACATATATGTATATATATACATATATATATATATATATATATATATATATATATATATATATATATATATATATATATATATATATATATATATATATATATATACATATATATATATATATATATATATACGTATATATATATATATACGTATATATATATATATATATATATATATATATATATATATATATATATATATATATATACATATATGTATATATATACATATATATATATATATATATATATATACATATATGTATATATATACATATATATATATATATATATATATATATATATATATATATATATATATATATTGTTGCGGATATGGCATTTGGCCTCAATATCCGCTTGTAAATACTCCCCTATTTCCCCAATACTCCCCAACTATCCCCAATCCCCCATTCCCTAGTCCCATTGCCTGTAAATAACACTCTGTAGAACCGACCTTCCCCTTTTTCCCCCATTAAATGTCGTGCCCAGGTCCACCGCATCTCACGTAGACAACTTTCGGACATCTTGCTAGTTATTCTTAGTCTATGTCAGTTAAGGACTCGTTTCCATTAATTCTGACTCTTCGTTGCACCAGAATGTGATCGTATGGCACAGTAGTGAGTTTAGGACCTCCCCTTACCTCCTCCCATCTTCCCCATGAAACAACAACTACAACAACAACAACAACAACTACAACAACAACTACAACAACAACTACAACAACAGAGGGGCGCGGCGCGGCGTGCGGGGAGTGTGCGTCCTCACTCCGGCTCGGTTAGCCGCCATTACCCATGCGCTCCGACGGGGTTACCACGAAGGGGCTCCCTGTCAGCCCCCTCGTCAAGGGCGGAGCCGGTAACCCCCCGCACGCACCCAATGAGAAGCAACGGGCCGATTCCATCTGGGGCGGAGCTAACGAGCCGAGGGCGTGTCACTCCCCGCCGGATATACGCAGCCACTTGCCGGACGTGACGTGAGATGCGCCCCCAGCTTGGAGAAAGAACGTGACCTTCCAGCGCTGAGTGAGACCTCCCGTATCTTTGGACTGGACCGGGTCGATTCTGTCCTTGAGCCCAGGTGCACCTGGAGCCATCGATTCTGCCTTTCCTTGCCATCAATCCCCGTGTGAGTCAGTTTTTGTCCCGTTTATCTGTCGTCTGTTGGGGTTAATATAAGAGTGTGTCTAAGTGCCTATCTTCCTATGCTGTCCCTCTCATTCCTGTAATCTGACCTTCCGCCCTAATATAACCTCCTCCGGAGGTCTTGAGAACCGTATCCCTGGTGTCGTGTCATTTTAGTCCCAGCCGTTGTGTCCTTTTCCTTCATTGATTCAGCGTAGCGCGACTCGGCAACGTTCGAGCATAATCGGGTAACTTGTGCGGACACGGCGGCCATTCCGCTCGGCCCACCATAACATCAAAGCCGCGTCTGTAACAATTGGTTGTCAGGAGTTGGATTCGGACCTGGGACTAAATTTGTTAGGCCCAAATTTTGGAACACCAATTGTACTATTAGAGTAACAATTGGTGTCAGGAGTGGGATTCGGGGCCCGAACCAAATTTTTAAAACATCTAAAAAAATTTTGGTCAAAATTTGGAGCGGCCGAAATTTGTTTTGTTTTACGGAAATAAAAACCCGAATTTTGAAAGTCGCGCTATGGCGGATCAAGACAGCTGGGTTCCGGTAGGGGAGAGTGAGGCAGGGTCGGTCCAGGACCAAATTGAGGGACGCGAGGAGAGCGAAGCAGCGAGGGTAGTAGACGCGCAAAATGGCGCCTCGCTGGTCACCGCGCCCGCGACCGTGACAGCGCCCCTGGTGGATTCGAACCTTTTCCTCCTGCAAATGAGGGCCCTTATGGAACAAATGGGTGAGCGATTGGGAAACCAAATTGAAGAAATAACGAATGGAGTGAAGGCCGATATGGAGAGAATGGAGCAGAGGGACAGAGACCGCAAGTTGGGCGAAAGGGTCCCAGGGGTGCACGAGGAGGTAACGCGAGTCGAAAAGCGCTGGTTGAGCGAAGCGGAGGAAAGCACGGGTACAATGACGGGGGTAGAAATCGCGACCCGGGGCTTGGAAAAGCCGGCGACCGATGAGGTAGAGGGAATTTTATTAAAGCCAACGGTCGTCGAGGTGAGTACAGAAAAAGCGGAAGTGGGCATTGAAATTGAAGAGATGACGGAGGTAGCCCGGGAATTGCAGGGAGAAATGGAATATGTGCAAAGTCCCTGCTCACATCACGATGCTGTGCTTAACCCGAATGGAAGTTTGCAGGTTCGCGTGGAGAAAAGGATCCCCCAGGTGAGTCGTGCTGTTGTGTATTGTGCGGGGAGATTTTGTAAGAGGATGTTTGGCGACAAAATAATTGTCGCGCGATTGGGATCGATATGGCACCCGGGCGTTGGTGAAGGGTCCCGTGTGAGTGGAAATGGCACGCGTGGGAGAAAAAAGTGTGCGTCGGCGAGTGGGTGTGTTATAAAGTGTGGGAGTGAAACCGAGTGCGAGCGAGAATGCACGTCGGGATGTACGGGGTGTGACACAGGGAGTGAGAGCAATACGGAGTGCACGCCCATGGTGAGTGTTACGGAGGACGTAACGGAGGAGAGGTGTGGACCGAAGTGTGCGCGAGAGGTGTGGTGTGTAACAGAGAGAGCGTTGGTGGAATGTACGGACGGCGTTGGAACGCCAGGTTTTGTGAGGGTGAAAGGGGTAGCGTATGCTTGTGAGCATGCAAGTAAAGCATCAACGGTAACCGGGGTAGTGGTTAGGGCGACGGATAGCCGATGTGAGCACTCGGGGCGTGGGGTGCTTTGTTGGGTGCGAGGCCCGGCGCGGATCGATGCTGCGTCGCTTCTCTTCGAAGCGTCGTTGCCGATTCGGGCTTGGCCCCGCCCCGCACGGTCGAGTCCGGGCTTTGTCGGGCGAGGCGACCGGTCCGGTTCAAGGGCGAGTGGGAGGAGGCGGAACGGTGCCCCCTCGTGGGGACGGGGCTCCGACCAGGGGAGATTGAGCCATCGGGCCCGGGACCGCAAGGTGTCAGATGGCCTTCCCCAGGTAGTTAGGTTAGGGTAAGGAGCAGGTAAGCTCGGAGGCAACTGCAGTGGTGGAGGTGTGCAGGTGGGTAGACCCGCTGGGAGAGGTACACCGAGATGGTGCGTGGAATCTCGGTCCAGCCAAACCACCTCCCTTGAACCGAAAGCCGGACGGATTCAACCTGCAGGCAACCAAACCACCCGAATTCATTGCTCGGCTTTACGAAGCCGAGTTTAATGATGTCATGACGCACCGAGGCTAGGATATAGCGGACTGTGATGATGGTGATCGTGATAGTGATAGTGTTTTGGACCCAAAATTAGAGAAAAACAAAATTTGATGATTGGCAAAGGATTGGCAGTAATGATTGGCAGATGATGAGTAGTGATTGGCAAATTTTTGATTTGTTGAAATTTGATGTGCAAAATTGGTAGTGAGCGATGGGCCCAGTGGGTAAGGGTGGCATCCCTGCCACCCTTCCCATAATGGGGCAAAGGAGCAATAGTTTATGGGGTGTATGGCAGTGAAAACTAGCCCGGGTGGGTTAGGTTATATTGTAGGGATCTAGAAGGTGACATTAGGTAACGTTAAGTTTAGTTAGTGACTGATACCTGTAGTGGGGACGCAGGTAGATTAGTGTGGATGATAATGACGTGGGAGCGCAATAGTTTAAAGGGACGACTGGGAAGCGCAAGTTTCAGAAGGGAGTAGTTAGCTGAGATGATGCCGTGTGTGTGAGAATTGAACAGGTGTGATTGCACAGGTGTGCAACTGGACAGGTGTGTGGAGCAGTGTGTGAGTAGTGAGTGTTGTGGATCAGCGCGAATGCGCTTGGGGAGAGAAGGGTGCAGGTGGCACCAGGTGTGAGAGCACAGGTGTGCAGGTACAGGTGTGTGGAGAGAGTTGGAGTAAGTGGTACGGAGTGGTGTGCATGGTGCAAAGGTGTGGATGGGGGAAGAGTGGACCCCTTTCACGAGTACCCGGGGCGGGTAGTGTAAGTGTTAGGTAGAGGGTATAGGTAAATTGTGGTTGGATATTGGCATCTGTGGTGCGGTTGCAGAATGGTGTTGTGAATGGGTGCATTAGTGTTGTGGAAATGGCTGGGCGTGTAGCCTGTTAGTGTGTGTAGTTGGTTGGGCACTCCACCACTGTGAGGATGTCGGCCAGGTGAGGCCGCAGGTGGGCTCTGGGAGCCGGTAGTTGTGAGTGGGTGCCTGAGGATCCCGGGTGTGGATCGGGCAGCCCAGTGCCAGAGAGGGCACCGAGTGGGGAGAGCGCCAGAGGGCCTTCCCCAGGTAGTTAGGTTAGGGTAAGGAGCAGGTAAGCTCGGAGGCAACTGCAGTGGTGGAGGTGTGCAGGTGGGTAGACCCGCTGGGAGAGGTACACGCCACAGCCCAGAAATTGTGCGAGGGCACCGGGAGATGAATCGGGGGAGTGAGACCCCAAATTGAAAAGCACCACAGGTTGGCCAATGGGAATTGGTTTTTTAGAACCCATAGTGTAAGAGGGCCAATGGTTTGGCCGGAGAAAGACCCCGGGTAGTGTAAACTGTGTTAAAGTCATTTAGAGGATAGTTAGGATGAAGGATCTCCTCGCACCATCTGCATCCACTCACCTGAGGTGACAGGTACTCCGCACCATGCCATGTTTTGTTATTTTTACTGTGCAAATGTTTGGATGGTGAGACGCATCATGACGTGGGTGTGACATTGTGCTTTGATGTTCCATCTCTGCCTCCTTATGAGGATTGATGATGAATTTGGTGATGGCAAATTTTGCAGTAGGGGGATTGTGGAGACGAATTTGGTATAGGGGAAATATGGGGAAGACGTGACAGTAGTGACGAATTTGTAAATGTGTAAATTTTTGTACATATGGGGTAAGGGTAGGGTAGGTGACAGGGGGGTGACGTACGGTAGGGACGAGCTTTCTCACTTCACCCTCCATACGCATTTCGCCTTGCATTGCCTTATTGATGTGTACCCTTGTGACCTTACCCCTCGCTCAATTGTCTTTCCCCTTTTGTCTCCCACATGACCTGTGCGCTGTTGGGCGCCGAGGGGAGCGTGCGTGGGTCGGCCATTGTGCGCCCGAAATTCCCAGAACCAGCTGTCTGCATCGATGCACCACATTATGGACCACATGCCTGTGGCCGAGCACCACTTATGGACCCCATGGGTTGGGGCATGGCCCCTCTGCTGGAACCGGCCATGAGGGCCCAAAATCTTGCTGGCGGACCTTGGCCACAGGGCACCGATGCCCCACAGGTGAACCACACATAGTCGGCCCTGTGGGCCATAAATAAAGCAAATAAAAAGGACACATTGGGCACACTTTATTGAAAATAGGCCGCCAGTAAGCAAAGCAAAAGAATGACAACAACTGGAAGAAATAATAATAACCAGCAGAGGGAGCCGAAGAGCAAGAGACCACCTGCAGGGTTAGGGGTTGTTGATTTTATTTTTATTGAACATTCATTGAACAATGGTGACTGCACCGATTGGTGCTTGGGTGTGTATTGGTGCGTTTTTGGGTGCGTTCATGGTGCGTCGATGCAGAGCAGACTGTCTCCCCCCCAGAAAGAACAATTACAGGTCCTGGGTTAGTTTTGTAAATAAAAATAGCGTAGTCTTGTAAATAATGCTCCCTACCGGCTGTATGTTTAGTTTGCGAATTCTTTCCGCAATTCGGTTATCCTGTGGGTGTGTTTCTGTGAGGAGAAGGGTGCAACGTCGCAGGGGGACATATTTACTCATTTGTGAACATCTGTAAAACTGTCGCACTCAGGGTAGAGTTAATAGTAGAGGGAACTACATCTGAGTGCCACACTAAAATAGGTAAAAATTTATCGGGTCGGGACGCCCCGAGGGTAGAGAAGGGTGCAATGTTGCGGATATGGCATTTGGCCTCAATATCCGCTTGTAAATACTCCCATATTTCCCCAATACTCCCCAACTATCCCCAATCCCCCATTCCCTAGTCCCATTGCCTGTAAATAACACTCTGTAGAACCGACCTTCCCCTTTTTCCCCCATTAAATGTCGTGCCCAGGTCCACCGCATCTCACGTAGACAACTTTCGGACATCTTGCTAGTTATTCTTAGTCTATGTCAGTTAAGGACTCGTTTCCATTAATTCTGACTCTTCGTTGCACCAGAATGTGATCGTATGGCACCAGTAGTGAGTTTAGGACCTCCCCTTACCTCCTCCCATCTTCCCCATGAAACAACTACAACAACAACAACAACAACTACAACAACAACTACAACAACAACTACAACAACAGAGGGGCGCGGCGCGGCGTGCGGGGAGTGTGCGTCCTCACTCCGGCTCGGTTAGCCGCCATTACCCATGCGCTCCGACGGGGTTACCACGAAGGGGCTCCCTGTCAGCCCCCTCGTCAAGGGCGGAGCCGGTAACCCCCCCGCACGCACCCAATGAGAAGCAACGGGCCGATTCCATCTGGGGCGGAGCTAACGAGCCGAGGGCGTGTCACTCCCCGCCGGATATACGCAGCCACTTGCCGGACGTGACGTGAGATGCGCCCCCAGCTTGGAGAAAGAACGTGACCTTCCAGCGCTGAGTGAGACCTCCCGTATCTTTGGACTGGACCGGGTCGATTCTGTCCTTGAGCCCAGGTGCACCTGGAGCCATCGATTCTGCCTTTCCTTGCCATCAATCCCCGTGTGAGTCAGTTTTTGTCCCGTTTATCTGTCGTCTGTTGGGGTTAATATAAGAGTGTGTCTAAGTGCCTATCTTCCTACGCTGTCCCTCTCATTCCTGTAATCTGACCTTCCGCCCTAATATAACCTCCTCCGGAGGTCTTGAGAACCGTATCCCTGGTGTCGTGTCATTTTAGTCCCAGCCGTTGTGTCCTTTTCCTTCATTGATTCAGCGTAGCGCGACTCGGCAACGTTCGAGCATAATCGGGTAACTTGTGCGGACACGGCGGCCATTCCGCTCGGCCCACCATAACATCAAAGCCGCGTCTGTAACAATATATATAAATAGATAGATAGATATAAATAGATAGATAGATATATATAAATAGATAGATAGATAGATAGATATATATATATATATATATATATATATATATATATATATATATATATATATATATATATATACACACGGTGCATTCAGAAAGTATTCAGACCCCTTCACTTTTTCACATTTTGTTATGTTGCAGCCTTATGCTGAAATCGTTCAAATTCATTTTTTCCCTCATCAATCTACACTCAATACCCCATATAATGACAAAGAGAAAACAGGATTTTAGAAAGGTTTGCAAATTTATTAAAAAGAAAAAACTGAAATATCACATTGACATAAGTATTCATACCCTTTGCTATGACACCATGAGGTCGAAGGAACTGCCTGCAGAGCTCAGAGACAGGATTGTATCGAGGCACAGATGTGGGGAAGCCTACAAAAAAAATATCTGCTGCATTGAAGGTTCCCAATAACACAGTGGCCTCCATAATTCTTAAATGGAAGAAGTTTGGAACAACCAGGACTCTTCTTAGAGCTGGCCGCCCAGCCAAACTGAGCAAGTGGGGGAGAAGGGCTTTGGTAAGACAGGTGACCAAGAACTTGATGGTCACTGGCTCACCTCCAGAGGTCCTGTGTGGAGATGGGAGAAACTTCCAGAAGGAAAACCATCAATGCAACACTCCACCGATCTGGGCTTTATGGCAGAGTGGCCAGACAGGGCTAGCTATTTCTATGCCAGACTAGCTATTTCTATGTTTTGTCTATTTCTAATATTTTCCATTGTCTTTCCAAATGCAGCATTATTCATCAATTTATAAAAGTCCTTCTCAAAATCTGTCTTTGTGTCTGTTCTTCTCTTTGTGTTAAAATCAATATACTCCTTCAACCAATGACTTTGATTGAACTGTAAAACTCTGAATCTTCTTCACTCTTACCCCTGCTGATAAACATTGTCTCAAGTTCCTTTGGTGTAAAACATAATTTTCTTTGTTATACAATGTAGTAAGCAAGGGTGGAAATCACTCCATTTATGACGACGAAACGTCTGATGCCCGAAGTGGGGATCGGTTTCTGAGGTTTGGGACATGGAATGTAGGGACAATGACAGGGAGATCAGGAGAAGTGGTGGAAGTATTGGTCAGAAGAAGAGTGGACATATGTTGTGTGCAAGAGACGAGATGGAAGGCAAGTGGTGTGAGAATGGTGAAGGGTAGGCAGGGACAGAAATACAACTTTGTGTGGCAAGGGTGCCCGGAAGGCGTGCATGGCGTTGGTGTCCTGTTTTCTGAGGAGTTTGAAGACAGTGTGGTGAGTGTGACTAGAGTGAGTGATAGGTTGATGATGGTGAAAATGATGATTGGAAAGCTCTTGGTGAACATCATCTTGGGATATGCTCTGCATGTTGGTCAGAGCGATGAAGAGAAGGACAAGTTCTGGTGTGCAATAGAGAAGCTGATGGAAAATGTGAAAGATGAGGAAGTTGTTGTGGTAGGAGGAGACCTAAATGGACATGTGGGAAGGAGTATGGACGGTTTTGAGGGCGTTTATGGGGGTTACGGATATGGTGTGAGAAATGGAGAAGGTGAAAGGATTTTGGAGTTTGCTGATGGAGCTGATTTGTTGATTTGTAATACTCAGTTCCAGAAAGAGGATTATAAGCTTGTTACATACACGTCAGGTGGATCGACGACAACCGTTGACTACCTGATGGTGCATAGGCGAGATAGGGGGCACCTCTGGGGCACAAAGGTGATCCCGGGGGAGGAGGCTGTTTCACAGCACCACTTGGTTGTCTGCGACATAAGGGTGAAAGGTGCGAGGAGAGCTCGGCGGGTGAAGTACCAACCGAGAATGAAGGTGTGGAGGTTGAAAGAGGTGACAATAAGGGAGGCATTAAAAGAGAGGCTGAGTAGGGTAGAGGATGATGTGGTTGAGCTTGAAAGTGGTTGGATGTCAATGAAAGATAGTCTGTTGGGAGCCGCTGGTGAGGTATGTGGATGGACAAAAGGACCACCGAGGCACTCGGAAACATGGTGGTGGGATGATGAAGTTGGAAAGAAGTTTGACGAGAAGAGGAAGAAGTTCAAGGAGTGGCAGAAGGCAAAGGGCATGGGGGCAGAAAAGGCAGAGCATGAAAGTTATAAAGCAGCCAAGAAGGCTGCAAAGAAAGAGGTAGCAAAGGCGCAGGAGGCATGTTTGAAAATGTTCGGAGAAAGCTTGGATTCGGAAGAGGGTCAGAGAGCGGTATTCAGGATTGCAAAGCAGATAGCGAAAGAGAGGTGTGATGTGATGGGGGTGAGTTGCTTGAAGGATGAAGTGGGACAAGACTTTGTGGACCCAGATGGAATTAAAGGAAGATGGAAGAGATATATGGAAATGCTGTTGAATGCAGAGAATGAATGGGATGGCAACGTAGAGAGTAACCCAGTTTTAGGACCGGCAGAGAAGATAACTGAGAAGGAAGTTGAAGAAGCGATAAAAGCAATGAAGAGTAGAAAAGCGGGAGGGCCGACGGGAGTTGTGGGAGATATGTTGAAGGCAGCAGGAAGTTGGGGTGTGCAGAGAATGACAGAGATCTGTAATCTGGTGGTGAAAGAAGGCCGCATTCCAGTGGATTGGGAACCGAGTACCCTCGTCCCTCTATACAAGGGGAAAGGTGACCCTCTGGACTGTGGCTCGTATCGAGCGATAAAGTCATTGGAGCATGGAATGAAGGTATTGGAAAGGGTGTTGGAGAGGAGGATAAGGAAAAAAGTGAAGATCGACGAAATGCAGTTTGGATTTATGCCAGGAAGAGGAACGACAGATGCACTTTTTATTGTAAGGCAGTTGCAGGAGAAGTACATGGAGAAGAGGAAGAAGTTGTTTCTTGGGTTTGTTGATCTGGAGAAAGCATTCGATAGGGTTCCACGCGAAGTAGTGACATGGGCATTGAGGAAGTTAGGAGTGGAGGAATGGTTGATCAGAGTAGTGATGGCAATGTACAAAAGAGCACGCACAGCTGCAAGGACGAAGGACGGGAACAGTGGTGAGTTTGAGGTGAAGATGGGAGTGCATCAGGGGTCAGTACTAAGTCCACTACTATTTGTAGCTGTGATGGAGGTGCTGGCTCAGAACGTAAAGGATGGTTTACCATGGGAGTTGTTGTATGCAGATGATCTGGTGTTGATTGCGGAAAGTATGGATAGACTGAAGGAAAAGATGAACAAGTGGAAGGAATGTATGGAGACAAAAGGTCTGAAGGTGAATATCGGAAAGATGAAGGTGATGGCAGGTGGTAAAGCATGTGGTGAGGTGGAAAGAACTGGGAAGTGGCCGTGTGCTGTGTGCAGGAAAGGTGTCGGAGTGAACTCCATTCAATGTACAATGTGCGCTGAGTGTGTTCATCAAAAATGTAATGGTCTGAGAGGGTCATTAACCAGTTTGGCAGCTACATTCAAATGTAAGGTGTGCACCGAGGGAGCTGCAGATGAAGGAAATGTTGAGTTGGATCTTGGAGACGGCGTGAAGCTGGAAGGTGTGAAAACATTTTGCTACCTCAGGGACATGCTGAATGGAGAAGGTGGATCAGACTCGGCAATGGTTGCTAGAGTGAGATGTGCATGGAAGAAGTTTCGGGAACTGAGTGGTGTGCTGACGAGGAGGGGAGTGTCGTTGAAGCTGAAGGGAAAGGTGTATGCTGCATGTGTGAGAAGTGTTATGATTTATGGGAGCGAGACATGGGTAATGAAAGTAGATCAGCAACGAAGGCTGGAAAGGGTGGAAATGCGAATGGTTCGGTGGATGTGTGGAGTATCGTTGACATCGTTGAGAGAGAGGAAGACAAATGATGAATTGTGAAAGATTATGGGAATAGAGCCTGTGATTGATGCTGTGAAGAGAAACAGGTTGAGATGGTTTGGTCATGTGTTGAGGAAGGATGAAAGTGACTGGTTGAGAAGAGTGATGGAAATGAATGTAGAAGGAAGTAGAGGAAGGGGAAGACCGAGAAAGACTTGGCTAAAGATTGTGGAAGAAGAAATGCGAGCAAGGGGGTTAACAAGGGGAGATGCAGAAAATAGGGCAAAATGGAGAAGATTGTCATGGGGACCGCAAGGCTAACCCCCGCTCTAGCAGGGAAAATGGCCTTAAAATGCATGTTGTTGTTGTATACAATGTAGTAAGTAATTTCTCTGTTGATTTACGTTTGGTATTAAATGATTGTTGATAATCACTGAACCATTCTTTTCTTGGGCTTTCTTTATCAGGAGCATAAGTTAGATCTTTATGTTTATTATGAAGTTCTTCAGGATATTTCAAATCAACCTCAAAATAATATCCAATTTTAGCTTTATCGAATTATTTTTGTGTGGAGATAACGATATCCTATAAAACCTTTTAATAATCTTTCATTGATATAATAATAGAAACAAATGATGAATTGCGAAAGATTATGGGAATAGAGCCTGTGATGGATGCTGTGAAGAGAAACAGGTTGAGATGGTTTGGTCATGTGTTGAGGAAGGATGAAAGTGACTGGTTGGAAAGAGTGATGGGAATGAATGTAGAAGGAAGTAGAAGACGGGGAAGACCGAGAAAGACTTGGCTGAAGATGGTCGAAGAAGAAATGCGGGCAAGGGGGTTAACAAGGGGAGATGCAGAAAATAGGGCAAAATGGAGAACATTGTCATGGGGACCGCAAGGCTAACTCCCGCTCTTGCAGGGAAAATGGCCTGAAAATGCCTGTTGTTGTTGTTGTTGTTGTATAATACATCAAATAAGAACTATCTTTTGTAGTATCATAATTAGAAAGATATTTGTTGTTGGCTTTTGCATATCTACTTGAACATACTTGAGATATTCCCCCTCTCTTAGCCTTTTCTATAATCAAGAGCATATCGACATCACTGACTAAATCCAAATCCTGTTTTGTCATTTTTAACATAGCCAAACCAGGCGCAGTGTAATTGTGAGCGGGGTCAAATCCAAAAGAATTTTTATTATGGCAGACGGTTCTAAAAGTCTCAAATACATCAACCAATAGTAGGACATCAGTTTTAAGATACAAATCGTGATACTCTCCAAGGTTCTTTATATTAAACTTTTTCCAAACATTTTGTGCTCGAGTATAATCTTTATCAGTTGTATGACTTTTATTTAACTCGTTTAAAAAAATATATTTTGAGGGAAGTTGTGTTTCTTCAAATTTCTCAAATGAATCCATATAATCATAAGGATATTGTTGCGAATATGGCATTTGGCCTCCATATCCGCTTGTAAATATTCCCCTATTTCCCCAATACTCCCCAACTATCCCCAATCCCCCATTCCCTAGTCCCATTGTCTGTAAACAACACTCTGTAGAACCGACCTTCCCCTTTTTCCCCCATTAAATGTCGTGCCCAGGTCCACCGCATCTCACGTAGACAACTTTCGGACATCTTGCTAGTTATTCTTAGTCTATGTCAGTTAAGGACTCGTTTCCATTAATTCTGACTCTTCGTTGCACCAGAATGTGATTATATGGCACCAGTAGTGAGTTTAGGACCTTCCCATACCTCCTCCCATCTTCTTCCCCAAACAACAACAACAACAACAACAACTACAACAACAACTACAACAACAGAGGGGCGCGGCGCGGCGTGCGGGGAGTGTGCGTCCTCACTCCGGCTCGGTTAGCCGCCATTACCCATGTGCGCCGACGGGGTTACCAAGAAGGGGCTGCCTGTCGGCCCCTCGTCAAGGGCGGAGCCGGTAACCCCCCCCGCACGCACCCAATGAGAAGCAACGGGCCGATTCCATCTGGGGCGGAGCTAACGAGCCGAGGGCGTGTCACTCCCCGCCGGATATACGCGGCGACTTACCGGATGTGACGTCAGATGCGCCCCCAGCTTGAGAAGACAATCACCACATCCGAGCGCTGCGACCTCCCCGCATCTCTAGACCGGACCGGGTCGATCCTGCCCTGAGCCCAGGTGCACCTGGAGCCATCGATTCTGCCTTTCCTTGCCATCAATCCCCGTGTGAGTCAGTTTTGTCCTGTTTATCTGTCGTCTGTCAGGGAATAAGATAAGTGTGTCTAAGTGCCTGTCTTTCTATGCTGTACCTCTCGTCTCTGTAGTCTAACCTTCCGCCATAATATAACCTCCTCCGGAGGTCTTGAGAACTGAACCCTTGGTGTCGTGTCATTTGAAACCCAGCCGTTGTGTCCTTTTCCTTCATTGACCTAGCGTAGCGCGACTCGGCAACGTTCGAGTATAATCGGGTAAACGTGCAGGCGCGGTCATACCAAACCGCTCGGTGAACCAACATCCACCACCGCGTCTGTAACAATTGGTGTCGAGGAGTGGAATTCGGACCCGGGACTAAATTTATTAGGCCCAAATTTTGGAACACCAATTGTACCACTAGGGTAACAATTGGTGTTGGGGAGGTAGAATCGATCCGGAGCGCGTTTCCCGCGCTCGACGAAATTATAACGGCGAAATTAGATTTTGTTATACGGAAATAAAAACCCGAATTTTGAAAGTCGCGCTATGGCAGACCAAGTCGGCTGGGGTCCGGTAGTGGAGAGTGAGGCAGGGTCGGTCCAGGACCAAATTGAGGGACGCGAGGAGAGCGAAGCAGCGAGGGTAGCAGACGCACAAAATGGCGCCTCGCTGGTCACCGCGCCCGCGACCGTGGCAGCGCCCCTGGTGGATCTGAACCTTTTTATGTTGCAAATGAGGGCCCTTATGGAACAAATGGGTGAGCAATTGGGAGACCAAATTAGAGGTTTGAAAAGCAGTATGGGACAAATGGGAAACGAAATGGGGGTAATGAGGGACGAAGCGAGGGGAACTGGTGAGGGGTTAGACAATAATTTTAAGGGTTTAGACAAGAAATTTGGGAAGTTAGACGACAAATTTGAGGGGTTAGACAACGGAATAAAAGAGGTGAAAAAGGGGTTAATGGGGGTAGAAAATAGAATGGCTGCCCAGGAGAATCAGATAGAGGGAGTGAAAAATGGGTTAGAGGGGTTAGAAAACAGGATGGAAGGCAAATTGAGGGACATGAGGGACCAAGCGGAAAGGGAAGTTAACCAAATGGGGCAGCAGATAGAGGGGGTCAGAATGGGGGTAGAAACCAAACTGGATGCTCATAGGGAGGAAATGGAGCAGATGAGGGTGGCATCTGGGCAGGAGATGCAAGTGATGGGAGAGGAGATCAGAAGAGGTGTGAGTGAGGAGGTCGGAGGAGTGCGCGAGGAGGTGAGGCACTGTAAGGAGCGCATGGAGAAGGAGGTGAGAAAGGGGACTGTAAAATTGCAAAGTGGTATGGAGGAGTTGACGCTGGGAGTAGAACAACTGACAGTGGGACAAAAGGAGTTGGGGGAACAGGTAAAGAAGAACACAGCGGTAATAGAGGGGTTAAAATCGACGCAGAAGGAGATGAAAAAGGACGTAGGGGTAATTAAAAAAGAGTGTCAGACGGTACATGAGGACTTGACAAAAAAAATGAACAAAGTGGTAGAGGTGATGGAGGTTAAAGAGCGGGAGGTGCGGGAGCACATAGAAAAAAATAAAGTGGAGTTAGAGGAAGAACTTAAAGGGGCGCACGAGGAGATGAAGGAGGTGAAGCAGAAATTAGAAGAAGTGGAAGAAGGGGTGAGCGAAATTAAAAAGCGACGGAGAGAGGATAAGAAAGAGATAAAGGAGGAAGTAAAAGAATTGGTCCAAAGTCTGTGTTCGGATCGTGATGATGTGCTCATTAACCGGATGAGGGATTCGCAGGTGATGGAGGAGAAGCGAAGAGAAAGAGGACCCGGTGTAAGTGGTGACCAATATGGTCGTGCGTATGATGCGCCAGGTGATTTAATAAGCTTGGGGGTCGAGATAGACCCGGATGTTCGTGAGAGGCCACGAGTGAGGTGTATGGCTGGTCCGGAGGGTATGGAACGAGAGGTGCGAGGTGTGGGTGAGCAAGGTTGTGGTGGTATGGAATGGGTAGCGGGTTGCGGAGGTGTGACCCATGCATCGACACCAACAGGGGTAGTTGTTGGAGGGACCGGGGAGGCACGAGAGCCCCTTGGGGGTAATGTACTGTGGGGGCCCGGCCGGTTCGGCCCCGCGCTGACCCCGCAAGGGGCGACGCACGGGGTCCGGCAGGCGGGCAACGACTCGCATACGAGGTGGTCCCACAAGGTCCCACTCGCGCCGTATGACGGCAAGAGTGATCTACGCGCGTACCTGGCGCAGTTTGACTGTGTGTGTAAGGGCAACGGTTGGGGTGAGGACGAAGGTGGAGTACACCTGGTGGCCGCATTGCGCGGCGCGGCGGCGGAGGTGCTGACGGCATTACCAGCGGGTGCTCTCACCCTGCCAGCCCTCCGCGACGCCCTAATTAATCGATTCGGCATTGAACAGCAGAGCGAGCTTGTTAAAGCTCAGCTCGCGCTGCGAAAGCGCAAGCCCCAGGAAGCCATCGGGGAACTTGCCCACGACATTCGCCGCGCAGTGGGGATCGCACATGCTAGCATGGCAGCGGATTCCCGGGAAAGCCTGGCGCTGGACCATTTTATCCAGGCCCTCCCGGATATTGAGCTCCGGCAACAGCTCGCCATGTGGCGCCCGCAGACTCTGAGCCAGGCGGCTGACGCTGCGGCCCGTTGGGAAGCAGCGAGGCCCCTGGCCCGGGGGGGCGAGCGTCTCGCAATGGCGGTCCGCCAGGTAGGACCCCCGATGGAGGGCGGACCCCTTAGGGGGCCCGCTCCCGACGTGGGTCCTGACCTGGCGGGCATGGTCCGGAGGCTGGTGGACCAGCGCCTGGCGGGACCTGGACCATGGCAGGCGGCCCCGGAGGTGGCCCGCGGTGGACCACGAGCGGGTAATCCAATTCGGACCTACAGGGGGGGAAATTTGGAATTCCGGAGGCAAGCACCTTATCAGGTGAGGTGCTATACCTGCAACCGTCTGGGTCACCTGGCGCGGCACTGTCGAGCCGCGCGCCGGGATGATCCCCGGCGGTTGAGGTCCTCTACTCCGCCCAGGGGGGAGCGGGTTAGCCGACCCCAGACACCCCCCCCGCCAGACCCCGGGAAACTAGAAGGTGTCGGGCACGTAGGGCGGTGTTCGGCAGAAGAGGATGGAGGAGAGCCCTCATTGACGCGACAGGTCATTTATTGTGGCCAAATTGGAACCGGTAGCCTGACAATTCGATGCAAAATTGCCGGCGTGGGGGTAGACGCCGTAGTGGACACAGGAGCTAGCGTCACGATCATCAGCCCTGTGGTCCTTGATTTGAGCGCAGGTGGCTGGGATAAGATCCAGCGCCTGCAAAATTATAGTTTGCAGCTTGCTACCGGGGTAACGGCCCCGATCATAGGGCGTGGTTCTGTGACCCTCAAGTTAGGGTCGGTAAGGAGGGAGATAGATGTTTGGGTGGCGGAGGTGTGCGACCCATGTTTAATAGGGTTGGACCTGTTGACTGCCAGCGGCTGTAAAATCGACTTGTGCCGGGGGATCCTGCAAGTGGGAGTAGAAGAGCTGCCGTTAGGGGGAGTGAGCACGGCCGAGAGAGCGGAGCTGGAGGCTTCCGAGGCCGTGACCATCCCCCCAAGGGCCGAGGCGATAGTGCCGGCCCGGTGGGCAGCTCGCCCAACATGGCAGGAGTCCTGCGGCCTGGTCGAACCGGTGGCAGCGCAGTCCATACCGGGTTTAATCGTGGGCCGCACCCTTGTAAAAACGGACGGACCGGTAGTGGCCGTCCGAGTAATAAATATGAGTACAGAACCACGCACTATAGTAAGGGGCACGAGGGTAGCTGGCTGCACCCCAGTTGAGGAAGTCGCGACAGTGAGGGGCGAGAACGTCCAGCCGAGCCGACCCCGGGGGGAGCCTTCAATAACAAGTAGGAATTGGCCCGATCCCATTTGCGAGATGGTAAATCGTAGTAGCGTAGAGTTGGGAGGTACCCAGAGGGAGGCCTTACACAAACTGGTTGGGTCCCATTTGGACCTCTTCTCCCTGTCCACCGAGGATATTGGACGTACGGGCCTGGTGAAACATCAGATCCACACCGGTGAGGCCCGGCCTATTCGTCAGGCCGCCCGACGGCTCCCTTGGAGCAAGAGGGCGGAAGCTGACGAGCAGGTTGAAAAAATGCTCGACGCAGGCGTGATCGAGCCCTCGGGAAGTCCTTGGATGTCACCTGTTGTGCTGGTCAAAAAGAAGGATGGGACCACGCGGTTCTGCGTGGACTATCGCCAGCTAAACAACGTGACACTCAAGGACTCATATCCCCTGCCAAGGATTGATGACACCCTCGATGCCGTTGCGGGCTCAAATTGGTTCTCGACTTTGGACCTCAAGAGTGGGTATTGGCAGGTGGAGATGGATAGGGCAGGGAAGGAGAAAACGGCATTTTCCACAGGTAAGGGACTGTATCAGTTTACTGTGATGCCGTTTGGTTTGTGTAACGCCCCCGCCACCTTTGAAAGATTGATGGAGCATGTACTAGGCGGCATGCCATGGCAGTCATGCCTGGTGTACCTGGATGACGTCCTGGTACATGCCCAAACGTTCCCCCAGGCAGTAGCTAATTTGGACCAGGTGTTCGGGTGCCTCAGACAGGCAGGGTTGAAGCTGAACCCGAGTAAGTGCACTTTGTTTGCAAGAGAGGTGGCCTATCTAGGTCACGTGATCGGCCGCGAGGGGGTAAAAACGGACCCAGACAAAATTAAAGCGGTAGAGGAGTGGCCCGCACCACGTACCATCAAAGAGGTGCGGGGATTTTTGGGACTCTGCTCCTACTACCGGCGCTTTGTGGCGAAATTTGCGGAGTTGGCCCGTCCCCTCCACCGGCTTACGGAGAAGGGGACGCGATTTAATTGGACACGGGAGTGCCACGAGGCCTTCCAAAAATTGAAGGGGTGTCTGACATCCGCACCCCTTCTAGCGTACCCCACTAGCAACGGGGCATTTACCCTGGACACGGATGCGAGCCAGGAAGGATTGGGCGCAGTTTTGTCTCAGACACAGGAGGGCGTGGAGAGAGTGATTGGTTATTATAGTCGGGCCTTAAGTAGGCCCGAGCGAAATTATTGCGTCACTCGCAAAGAGTTATTGGCTATGCTGGCTGCCATGAACCATTTCCACCTGTACTTGTACGGGCGGAAATTTTTGGTTAGAACTGACCATTCCTCCTTGCAATGGCTCCTTCGGTTCAAGGAACCGGAGGGCCAAATTGCAAGGTGGTTGGAAAAGTTGCAGCAGTACGATTTTGATGTGGCCCATAGGGCCGGGAAGGCCCATGGTAATGCGGACGCACTCTCTCGGCGTCCTTGTCTGGGGGAAAACTGCAAATTTTGTGCGAGACACGAGGAGAGGGAACAATTGGGCGATTCGGACCCGACCCTCGTTGTCCGGGCAACCCGGGTGAGAGGGCCAATTTTGCCACTAACCGAGGACAAAGAATTTGGAGAGTTGGCTTGGAGCACGGCCCAGCAGGAGGATCCTGTTCTGGGGCCGGTGTTCCAATGGGTCAAATTGGGGCAAAGACCAAAGGGGGAAGAGGTCACCCCCCTCGGGGCACAAACAAAGGCATATTGGGCTCAGTGGCAGACCCTGGAATTGAAAGGCAACATCTTGTATCGCAAGTGGGTGGAGGTTCCCTCTGATAGAACTTCCTGGCTGGTGGTAGTCCCAAACAAATTTAAGACCGATATATTGCAACAGGTGCATGGTACCCGCCCCGGCGGCCATTTGGGCAGGACAAAGACAACATCGCGGGTACGCCGGAGGTTTTATTGGGTGAATATGGGGCGCGACATACAGGACTGGTGTCGGAGATGCGACGCCTGTACTGCCAAAAAGGGACCAGCACGGAGGATGAGGGCCCCCCTTCAATTACACCAGGTGGGGGCCCCCCTAGAGCGGGTGGCCATGGATATCCTAGGCCCACTACCCCGCACCCGCCTAGGTAATAAGTACATCCTCGTTGTGATGGACTACTTCACCAAGTGGCCGGAGGCCTACGCCCTCCCCAACCAAGAAGCAGGGGTGGTAGCGCAGGCCTTCGTGGAAGGATTTGTGTGCCGGCATGGGATTCCACAGGAGTTGCACACCGACCAGGGACGAAATTTTGAGAGCAAATTGCTAAAAGATGTGTGCAGTCTCCTGTCAATTCGGAAAACCAGAACAACGCCTTTAAGACCTCAATCTGACGGGATGGTGGAAAGATTCAACCGAACTTTAATCCAACAACTGGCACTGTTCACCGCCACCCGTCAGGATGACTGGGACGAACATCTCCCTTATTTGCTCATGGCCTACTGAACCAGCCAGCACGGGGCCACCGCATGCAGTCCAGCGTTGCTTATGTATGGGCGGGAGTTACGGGCTCCCGCCGACTTGCTATGCGGTCCCGTGCCAGACACAGTGGTTAACCCGCCGAGGGAGGGGTACGCACGTCACCTAGAGGAAGGCATGGAGCTAGTCCATGCCTTCGCCCGCCGCCAACTCCATCTGGCGGGGGAAAAGATGAAGCGCAGGTACGACGACCGGAGCCAGGGGAGTCAATACGCTCCGGGGATGAAGATTTGGTTCTTTAATCCCCGGAGGCGGAAGGGAAGGTGCCCAAAGCTCACCTCCCCCTGGCAAGGCCCAGGAGTCGTCCTGTCGCAAATCTGTGACGTGGTCATTAAGATCAAAATGGGGCCACGAGCCCTCCCTCGGATCGTCCACGCCGACCGGATAAGGCCTTACACCGGCGAGCAGGCGCCCCCGTGGATTGCCTCGGCTTTAGATGCCGAGGCGGGACCCAGTACCTCTGAATAAGGGGGGCTTATTAGTGCCAGAGGACTGGGGAATTGAGGAGCGATAGGCCCGGTGGGTAAGGGTGGCATCCCTGCCACCCTTCCCATGTGGGGCAAAGGAGCAATAGCTAGTGGGGTTGATGGCAGTGAAAACTAGCCCGGGTGGGTTAGGTTATATTGTAGGGATCTAGCGAAGATGACAGTAGGTAACGTTAAGATTAGTTAGTGACTGATACCTGTAGTGAGGACGCAGGTAGATTAGTATGGATGATAATGACGAGGGAGCGCAATAGTTTAAAGGGACGACTGGGAAGCGCAAGTTTCAGACGGGAGTAGTTAGATGAGATGATGCCGTGTGTGTGTGAGGATGGAACAGGTGTGATTGCACAGGTGTACAACTGGACAGGTGTGTGGAGCAGTGTGTGAGTAATGAGTGTTGTGGATCAGCGCGAATGCGCTTGGGGAGAGAAGGGTGCAGGTGGCACCAGGTGTGAGAGCACAGGTGTGCAGGTACAGGTGTGTGGAGAGAGTTGGAGTAAGTGGTACGGAGTGGTGTGCATGGTGCGAAGGTGTGGATGGGGGAAGAGTGGACCCCTTTCACGGATACCCGGGGCGGGTAGTGTAAGTGTTAGGTAGAGGGTATAGGTAAATTGTGGTTGGATATTGGCATCTGTGGTGCGGTTGCAGAATGGTATTGCGGATGGGTGCATTAGTGTCGTGGAAATGGCTGGGCGTGTAGCCTGTTAGTGTGTGTAGTTGGTTGGGCACTCCACCACTGTGAGGATGTCGGCCAGGTGAGGCCGCAGGTGGGCTCTGGGAGCCGGTAGTTGTGAGTGGGTGCCTGAGGATCCCGGGTGTGGATCGGGTAGCCCAGTGCCAGAGAGGGCACCGAGTAGGGAGAGCGCCAGAGGGCCTTCCCCAGGTAGTTAGGTTAGGGTAAGGAGCAGGTAAGCTCGGAGGCAACTGCAGTGGTGGAGGTGTGCAGGTGGGTAGACCCACTGGGAGAGGTACACGCCACAACCCAGAAATTGTGCGAGGGCACCGGGAGATGAATCGGGGGAGTGAGACCCCAAATTGAAAAGCACCACAGTTTGGCCAATGGGAATTGGTTTTTAGAACCCATAGTGTAAGAGGGCCAATGGTTTGGCCGGAGAAAGACGCCGGGTAGTGTAAAGTTGTTAAAGTCAATTAGGAAATAGTTAGGATTGATGAACCTGTCGCACCATACGCAGCCACTTACCTGTGGTGATGATGATGACTCCACACCTGTGTTTTCTTTGTTTGTGTTGCAGAAATGAGAATTGCTGTGTGGATTTGTGAGACGCATCACGACGTGGATGAGACATTGGGGTGATTCCATCTCTCCCTCCTTAGGAGGGACTGATGATGAATTGGTGATGGCAAATTATGATGTTGAGTTGGAGATGGCAAATTTTGATGAAAGTTGAAAATGGCAAATTTGATTGGTTAGGAGGGAGAGAAGACGAATTTGGTTTATGGGAGGAACGGGGAAGACAGTAGGGATGTTTGTTGATTTGTAAAGTAGATGTTTATGGGTAGTGTTGTGTTTTGTGGATACAGTAAGGGGGTAAGGGAGGGGCCATGTAGGTTACCTGGTGGGGGGGGGGGGGGAGCGTACGGTAGGAACGTACCTGTCTCACCTGGTTCCCATGTGCCCCCAGTGTGCATTACCTTACATTGCGTGCACTTTTGCGCCCTTACCACCTTACTCACTTGTCTGTTTCTTTTGTCTCCCACCTCCGAGGATCTGGCTTTGGGGCAGAGAGAGAGGAGAGAGAGGTGCTGGCTCCGCAGTTGTGGGCCTGCACTTTCGCTGCTTGCTGCTTGGATCGATACACCATATGGACCGCAATGTTTGTGGCCACCCACAATGGACCGCAGTTCTTTTGCGGCCAAGCACCACCCGTGGAAGGACCTATGGGTCAACGTGGCACCTCTGCCAAACAGGTGAACCACTCTTAGTTGGCCCCTGACGGCCACAATACAGAAATGGACGCGGTTGGCGCCTTTCTTGATTTTTTAAAGAAGTAAGAAGGCCAAGTGCACCACATGAAGGCAAGACCAGCGGCAGAACATCGGCCGGCTGCGACACCACACAATGATTTATAGACACTTTATTGGTGCACCGGATGGTGCTGACTGTACATGAGGGGGTGGTGCTTTTGGTGCTGGGAAGGGGTGCTCTGCACATTATTAAAGGCCGTAGGCCACAGAGCACTCGTGGGTTGGTGTATCGATGCTGGCATGCGTGCTCTCTCTATGCATAACATCTGCATGTGTTCCTCCAAAAACAGGTCCTGGATCGTAGTGTAAATATCAGCGTAGTCTTGTAAATAATGCTCCCTACCGGCTGTATGTTTAGTTTGCGAATTCTTTCCGCAATTCGGTTATCCTGTGGGTGTGTTTCTGAGAGGAGAAGGGTGCAACGTCGCAGGGGGACATATTTACTCATTTGTGAATATCTGTAAAACTGTCGCACTCAGGGTAGAGTTAATAGTAGAGGGAACTACATCTGAGTGCCACACTAAAATAGGTAAAAATTTATCGGGTCGGGACGCCCCGAGGGTAGAGAAGGGTGCAATGTTGCGAATATGGCATTTGGCCTCCATATCCGCTTGTAAATATTCCCCTATTTCCCCAATACTCCCCAACTATCCCCAATCCCCCATTCCCTAGTCCCACTGTCTGTAAACAACACTCTGTAGAACCGACCTTCCCCTTTTTCCCCCATTAAATGTCGTGCCCAGGTCCACCGCATCTCACGTAGACAACTTTCGGACATCTTGCTAGTTATTCTTAGTCTATGTCAGTTAAGGACTCGTTTCCATTAATTCTGACTCTTCGTTGCACCAGAATGTGATTATATGGCACCAGTAGTGAGTTTAGGACCTTCCCATACCTCCTCCCATCTTCTTCCCCAAACAACAACAACAACAACAACTACAACAACAACTACAACAACAACTACAACAACAGAGGGGCGCGGCGCGGCGTGCGGGGAGTGTGCGTCCTCACTCCGGCTCGGTTAGCCGCCATTACCCATGTGCGCCGACGGGGTTACCAAGAAGGGGCTGCCTGTCGGCCCCTCGTCAAGGGCGGAGCCGGTAACCCCCCCGCACGCACCCAATGAGAAGCAACGGGCCGATTCCATCTGGGGCGGAGCTAACGAGCCGAGGGCGTGTCACTCCCCGCCGAATATACGCGGCGACTTACCGGATGTGACGTCAGATGCGCCCCCAGCTTGAGAAGACAATCACCACATCCGAGCGCTGCGACCTCCCCGCATCTCTAGACCGGACCGGGTCGATCCTGCCCTGAGCCCAGGTGCACCTGGAGCCATCGATTCTGCCTTTCCTTGCCATCAATCCCCGTGTGAGTCAGTTTTGCCCTGTTTATCTGTCGTCTGTCAGGGAATAAGATAAGTGTGTCTAAGTGCCTGTCTTTCTATGCTGTACCTCTCGTCTCTGTAGTCTAACCTTCCGCCATAATATAACCTCCTCCGGAGGTCTTGAGAACTGAACCCTTGGTGTCGTGTCATTTGAAACCCAGCCGTTGTGTCCTTTTCCTTCATTGACCTAGCGTAGCGCGACTCGGCAACGTTCGAGTATAATCGGGTAAACGTGCAGGCGCGGTCATACCAAACCGCTCGGTGAACCAACATCCACCACCGCGTCTGTAACAATATATACCCTTTTGTGATAAGAGTTCAATCTCTTCTTGATTTATGAAATACTCTGAAAGACTCAGAAAGTTTTTAATATTTGATACCAAGTTAGATAATGGACTTGCCATAAATTTAAACGTATCAAGAAACCGGATATGAGTTATAGGAGATGTTAGAATTGTTTTGATGAACGAAATGTATTTCTGATCTGTGTTAGGAATTGCTGAAATGTTTCCAAATGTCTTTGAAAGTTCATTTATAAATAGATGTGTATCATAATGTGCATTGTTGTGAAGAAAGACTGGGATGAAAGAGGGGAGTTTGTAATTAATATTACAACTTTGATGAGCTGGACCTCTATATTTGCCAGTGAGATGACAATGGTCTCTCACCTTTAACCCTTTATCAATTTTCTCATCACAAATATGACATACAACCTTTGGTTGTCTTTACTTTTTTTTCTCTTATTTTGTTAAGGACATTGGTTTATTGGTTTCTCTCATTATCTTGGTTAATCGAACACAGTCTTTCTCCAGTCGTTTAACAAACTCACGAGGCATCTTCTCCTCTATGAAGTTCTAACTTGTTGTATTTATCACCGACGGATGATTTGATATAATAATAGAAACCACAAGGAGAATGTTTTTTATATTTGTTTGTGTAAGGCCCTTTAGGGTCTGGAGAAGCCGCATCCATCTTTTCAAGGATACTTTCAAAGTCAGTATATATTACAAACGGATGTTTTATGGATTTGTTGAAATCTTTGAATGATATACCCGATCCTGCTTTTGGCATATTGATTACAGTTGATTTATGATTACTACAATATTTTGAATGTTGATCCATCCAATCGTTCTTTTGTTTGAAAGAAGTTGAGGCATCGCTTACATAGATATGTTTTACATTTTTTATTGACAACTTGGGAGGTGATTCATCTTGATAAATTTTTGATGGAAGCATAATGTGATTTTTCTTTCGAACCAAAGTTGAGAAGGTCAATATGTGTTTCATTATTTATATTATCAGAAATTTTTAATATCTGAACTTTGTTTGTATCCGTTAATCAACACACATTAATAGATAGATTATTCATCTTTTCAAATTTAGAAATATCTATTAAAGACATTGGAAATTTTAAATCTTTAACATTTAGCGTATTCTCATATTTCTTATAATGAGATACTCTTTCTTGGTTCTTATTTTGAGGATGAAGGTGAGTGAGAACAGACCATAGGAAACATTTATTATCTTTGTTTTGAATATTAACAACTGCTTTTTAAAGTTTAATTTCTCTTCGTAAATCAATATAAAAAGAAGCATGAAGAGGGTCTGATTTGAGAATGTGTATATCTAGGAAAATGATTTTACTAATACTATATCCGCTACCCACCACAGTATTATCTACATCCTGCTCCTGTTTTATAAGTTCACCATAAACACCTGATGATAAGAAATCTTGGAATGATGTGATAAAGTGAGGGACTGTTCTCATACAAGGAGTTTCTTCAACACCATCTTTTACCATACCCATTTTTACCCCCATATAAAACTTTAAAGTATTCATTTCAGTCAATGTATCTTTTATAAGTGTTTCAACAGCAGGTTTAACCATCTCAATCGCATCAGCTATTGATTTTGGTCCAGGAGTTCCAAACTCAAAAACGCTTGGCTTAATATGTCCCTTAAATGCTCCATCAGAGTTTTTAATAGAGTATCTAACTGACTCTTCATTCTTCTTGTGTTAGTGTGATTGAAGGTGAGATTTAAAGCATCCCTTTTTGATGTCCTTAGAGCAGACATCACAGTGTTTAACATTAGATTCTGGCGGTAGTTCTCCCGCATTTCGTCTATGCCTTTTTGTTTTTAGATGACATGTCAAAGCACGCTTATGATATTCACGATTACAAACGTCGCAATACATTGTATTCACCATATTTATATAGTAAAAAACTTGATGAAAATCTCGTGGTAATTTATAGATATTTTTTCGCTTAAACTAAAAATGTCAGGGTAATTTATAGATATTTCTTCGCTTAAAATGAAATAGTATCAATGATTTCAACCACTTAAGAATGGTCTCTTTTATAAGTAATTCTGTGCTTAAAATAAAAATCAGTTCTTGGCACAGATCCAAATTAGTATGGCTCCATGGAGGAGACTGTTTAAGGTTTTCGACCTTATTTTTCAATTTTTATTTTGGAGGAGACTGTTTAACCCTCTAACTTTTTTACTTATTAAATACAATGTTTCAAAACACAAAAGACAAATTTCAATCAATTTCCTCATTTAAAAAGGATACTGAAATATATTGCACTGATGTAAAATTGAACAAAGATGATTACAATAACGTTTGGATTAAACCTATTATGAAAGACTAGCAGAAGTACCCGGCATTGCCGGGCGGGGGAGGGGAGGGGAACGGGGGGGAGGGGAGGGGAACGGGGGGGAGGGGAGGAGAGGGGGGGGGAGGGGAGGAGAGGGGGGGAGGGGAGAAGAGGGGGGGGGAAGTACCCGGCATTCCGTGTGCAAACG
Organism: Myxine glutinosa; assembly: GCF_964187855.1. Taxonomy (NCBI): domain Eukaryota; kingdom Metazoa; phylum Chordata; class Myxini; order Myxiniformes; family Myxinidae; genus Myxine; species Myxine glutinosa. The sequence goes on from NC_136265.1 coordinate 165,770,028, forward strand.
TGAGGGAGAAGAGGGGGGAGGGGGAGGGGGAGGGAGGGGGAGGGAGGGGGGAGGGGAGAAGGGGGGGGAGGGGGAGGGAGGGGGGAGGGGAGGGGGAGGGAGGGGGAGGGGAGGGGGAGGGAGGGGGGAGGGGAGAAGAGGGGGGGAGGGGAGAAGAGGGGGGGAGGGGAGAAGAGGGGGGGAGGGGAGAAGAGGGGGAGGGATGGGAGAGGAGAGGGGTGGGAGGGGGGAGGGGGTAGGGGGAGGGGGTAGGGGGAGGGGGAAGGGGTAGGGGGAGGGGGGAGGGAAGGGGAGGGGAGGGGGAGGGGAGGGGGAGGGCCAGTCAACAATGACGTTGCAGTTCTCATGGTCGGAGAGCAGCACAACAATCGCGACATCGTCCTGAATCTTCGCAACAGCACAAAGCGGGTTTTGGAGACTCACCGATCCTGTGACGCCCTCCAGTACCGGCGTTGCCGGGCGGGGGAAGGGAGACCCGTACATTCCCAACCCGTACATTCGCCCTCTCGACTCAAGCTCACTTGGACAAAAGTCTCGCACAAATTACACCGTGAAGGCCCAATGGCCATGTCTATGCCACAAATCAAGTACGTGAGCGAGTCGGGCGCACTGAATTGAAAATATATAGAACGCTCATACTCCGTGAAAAGTGAAGCTACAATATTTTTGAAAAATTTCATTGGTTGCTAGGAGACGGCAGCATGTAAAAACCGTTTGAATATTTGCAATACAGTTTGATCCAGAGGTAAGTGGTATGGTCTTGCTGGTTGGTGAACACGATACATTTAAGGGAAATGATTTTCTGTCATTCTTCTGAGTGGTTGCTTCTCCTTCCCCGTATTTTTGTTCATTTTATTGTTTTTTTCCACTCTCTTGAGTTGTGGGCCTTCCTTGAGTGGTATTACATTTATCATCATCATCATTGGAATGTCTGTTGTAAAGATACGGACATCAAGTCCGTATCTTGACGCAGAGAGCATCAAGCACCATCTTTTTATACCAGGCAACGGCAACGGCAACGCACTAACGCAGACCTCGCTCGGCCCCGCCCACAGCAACCTCTCTCGGCCCCGCCCATAGCTGCCTCGCTCGGTCCCGCCCACAGCGATCTCGCCCGGGCCCGCCCACAGCGACCTCGCTCGGTCCCGCCCGCCCACAGCGACCTTGCTCGGTCCCTCCCAGTCCCACAGCGGCATCACTCCGCCCTACACGGCACTATCGATATATTATTCGTACAATGCCGGGTACTTCTGCTCGCTGAAAACAAATTTAGGTGAAACATGCTAAATCATGCTAAATGCTAATCATGCAGAAGTACCCGGCAAAAACGCAATCGCTCTGAAATACGTGCGAACGCGTAACTGAGTTAACATATTTCATGTTAATGAATGAGTTAATGGCGGCAACGAACATCACGTGATCGCTCTGAGCGAATCAGCGCGCTGCTCTGCTTCCGGTCAGATTCCGGTCATAATATTTCGCGCTGAGATTAAAATATGGTAAAAACATATTATGAAATAAATTTTTAGGTCAGCCATGTTCGTCCCAGGCTCAATGGCCATGTCTGTGCCAAATATAAAGTACGTGAGCCTCTCCGTTTAGGAGTCTATCGGTAACATTACACACACACCACACACACACACACACACACACACACACACACACACACACACACACACACACACAAACTGTGTTTTATATATATAGATAATATGAGCTACTCAATCCCTTTTAAAGGAAGACCATTCTCTGTCTTTGGGAAGCCATCAATTAAAGTAGTTATAACAAAAGTTTCACCATTGTTTATGGAGATCTATAACAAACTAGAGGAGGTAATGAAAGATGTAAAAGTATCAAAAAACAAAACTCTTTTTACTGAAGTTATCGAAAAGGAGGATAAAACTATAAGCTCTAAACATGGTGAAATTTCTATATTCTTCAATAAACCGAAAGATGTTAATCTTGATGAAATGAAATATGTTAATATAACAGTGTTACGGATTCGTCACTTCCGTTGTTGTGGTTTTCATCCACTGTAAACATTGTTGGTTCCATGTACTATTATTGTTGTCGTTTAAGGGAAATAGAGATTACTATTTTCAAAAGGTAAAAAAGTTAATGTTTTAAATGAAACCGGAACCGGACGACGACGAAGAGGAAGAGGAGGAGGAGGAAGAAAAAGAAGGCGGAGCGAGTGAGTCGGACAAGAAGCCGAGTTGCTTCGAGGTCCTGAGCGAACGTTGGCGAACGAGGGTCACGAGTGAACTTTGGGTTTCCTGGGAAAGGGATTCCTGCGACAGAGTTGTTATCGCTGTGACAGATAAACCTGCGTGACAGGTTTTGCGGTTGATTCCGAAGAGAATCGTCGGAGTGCCGTTATGCCTCGAGAACGGGCCATCGGCCATTTTACCTCGCGCAGGATTTGCGCATCGCTCAAGGTCTTTCACCTCGCTTCAACCATTTTCACCACATCCAGACGTTAACCTGGTGTGTGTGTAACGTGGCTTTTGAGTGGGAAATTTGCGGTTCGCCGATTGGGAGCCGTGGAACGTCCATACCCGAGGGTGTGATTTCCCAGTCGCCTTGAGGGCACCTTTGCACAGCTTTTGCAGCGTGATTGTGACTGTCATCCGAACGGGATTCTGGTCACGATTAGACATCGTTCTGACGATCACTGTAGCGGATCGACTTTGGCTTGATGCCGGAATAGAGACATTGGGAATGTTCTTCTTTTCGCTCACTTGGAGCACAGTGAGTTATACTGTACGAAACTGATGGTACCATATGAATGAATGAATGAATGAATATGAATGAATGATCGTTTTAAGGCCATTTTCCCCGCTATAGCGAGGGTTAGCCTTGCGGGCCCCATGACAATCATGGTTCCCTGTTTGAGGCAATGTTTTTATGGCCAGATGCCCTTCCTGACGCCAACCCTTCGTCGCCTCTTACGATGCGCAGGGATACGGTGTACCTATTCTAAACCGGTGTACACACCGGGTACCATCATAGGAAATATATATTGGTTGTACAATTGATTACTATTGTTGTTGTACTGTTATTCTTGTGTGACTTTAATACAAGACTTGTTTGTTGGTAACAATTGGTGTGGTTTCACCATTGATCTTTGACATACAGAATAACACATCTTTCTGCCGTGACTCCTCTCGGGGCTCGGGGGTACACCGTGACCGGGGTTTGGGGAGGAGCACGTGTTACGGGGTCCTCCCCTTACCTCTGGTCTCGGTAGACCTCCGAACCCCGAGAGGGTCCCCTGCAGAAAGATGTGTGATCCTTGGTTGAAGTCAAGCAAATAATGAAACCCTCAATGGAACCAGCAAATGAAACAGTCAAATCAATGATGCAACCACACCAGGTTATGAACAAACAATAATCTATCTATAATTCCAGTAATCTCTGTGTGTATGTTTGTATGTTTGTATGTTTGTATGTATGTATGTATGTTTGTCTGTGACCGCTGTTTCTCGACAACCACGGGTCCGATATACTTGCAACTTGCCAGGTATATTGCTGGGGACCCGAGGATGTGCCTTTTCAAGGTTTGAAATTAATCGGACAAGTAGTTACCGAGCTATGGCGATTTCTTTACCAAACACCGCAAGCCGTTCGCTTTGGACCAAACCATTGCATGTAAATAGAGGGGGGGGTTCTGTGGTCGTTGCGAATGGACCAAACCATTCATGTAAATAGAGGGGGGGGGGGGGGTTCTGTGGTCGTTACTGCCACGTGGTTTCAAAGTTTTTTTTTGTTGTTGTTGTTTGCACGCATGTTTTTTTGCACCCACGTACGGGCACGCCCTAGGATGTTTACACACACACACCCCTACACAAATTTTTTTTTTCTTTTTTTTTGGCAAGGAACGGGCACCCACGTACGGGCACGTCCTAGCTTATATATAGTACGGGCATGCCCTAGTATATTAGAAATCACACAAGAAGAGCCATACAACAATGGGGGCAATCACCCCTACTATCGAATCTTACGGTGGTAACCTTATCAAGCCCCTTAACCCCAAACTCACGGCACCTCCCCAATGTCTCTGCACCCCTCCAAGGCGAAGTCCCAATGTCTCTGTGCGCTCCCGCGATCGGGGAGTCAAGGCCCTATCAAAGTCAATTGAGGCGTAATCGATCGAGGCGACCCCGAGGTCACGTTGTTCAGCACCCAGCAATGCAGCGGTGGAAAGGAACCTCACAAAGACACGCTCCGACGTACACGGTGGCGGTTCAATCCGCGAGCCTCCGTATAATTCTCAAGTGCCCTTTCTGGCACAGCCGTCCCCGGCAAAACCACCGGGGAATAATGCCCAGCCGACACGACCAAACCCGGTTCACTGCAGGTTGCTCGCGTGGCGAAGATGGCGGACGGCTTTCACTCCAACCCGGGCTTTGAGGCCAGGATCCTCCGGAACCTCAATGAGGATACCCAACGACACAGGCTCCACGCACTCCGGCGATATCTCTTATCGCCCGAACTTCCCTTCAAGGACGCAAAGTTCACTCGCACTGTACGTCGAACGCTCGGTCCGGAGCTTCAACAACCACGTCTCTTCACGATCTCCTACCGCCTCTTCTTCCTCGCTCCACCTCTTCCGGTCACGATCCGGATTTCCGGCCACATTTTTACCAGGAGCGCTTTTAAATCTTTTAACTATAATAACCCTTTCCCTTCAACCACAATCACCAGAATACTTAGAACCAACAACAATAATCATAACAACAATCATTAGGGCCGAATCCGTAACACACGTAACAACAGGAGAAATGTCATTTCGCTCAATAGCAGTTTGGAACCATTTTAAAATTACCTTTAATATTAGAGATATAGTAGTTGAATCTCTTAATGAAAAAAAGCATATGGATATAGATGGTAATGTTTTTTTCTGCAAATTAAATAAGAGTCATCATTCAAGTGAAGACTTTGGGGAGTATGATAGTGATGATAGTACTTCTATTGGACAGAAGACAGTTAGGATAGTGAGAGTTTGTGTTCTAATGATAGCTATGAAAGTAGTTTTATAGATGATGAAGATGAAGATACCGATGAAGATGATACTACTAACTACTTACTAACTAACTAACTATTACTACTACTACTACTACTACTACTACTACTACTACTACTACTACTATTTATACTGATGATTTTTAGTTTAAGTAATCTTTTACTCTATAAATATGATAAATCCAAACAACATACCAGATCTTGAATTTCCTGATTCTCCATATGATAAATTGGAGAATTGCCCAGCTTGTGATAGAGTGGGATGAAATACAGAGTCAAAAGCCCATAAACAATGTTTATTCTGTGATTATCTTTTAATTAATGATGATAAAAATATAAAAAGAAATATAACTTTTAAATTGGAAATAAAAATGAATTACTTTTCAAGATTAATAAGAGAGATGAATGTTAAGTATTATGATGATAATGCACCATTTCTTACAAGTGAAGAGACTATTTGTATTGAGGAAATGTATAGGGGTTTAATGATATTTATTATTCAAAATAATTTCAACTGTAAATGTTAATACAAGATACTATATAAATAAAATAATGGATTATGTTGAAATTAAACCCTAACTCAGGATTAAATATAGAGTTTCTAAAAAAGCTCATAAAAAATTAGATGACTTGTATGATTTTTTACCTGTTTGGGAAAATAAGATAAAATTGAACAACCATAAAAATCTTCCAAATTCATGAAGATGTCTAATAGTTGGTTCAAGTGGTTGTGGAAAAACCTGTTTGCTTTTAAAGATGCTCCTTACCCCCAACTTTTTAGATTATAATAATTTAATAATTTTCACAAAGTCAAGTTTTCAACCCGAGTATCAACTACTATCACAAGGTTTTAATGCGGGCCTTCAAAAAGAAGATATAATCGGTTTATTTAAACTTCAAAAGAAACTAAATGATTATATAAACATTGAGGATATAATACAACTATTTTGTGACACACAGAAATCAAAACCAAAACCCATAACTTGTATTCTCAGTGATAATATGGATGATTTACCTTCACCCCAAGATTTAGATAAATCAAAAAATAACCTCGTTATCTTTGATGCTTGTGTTAATGAGAGAAACCAAGCGGTTATGGATAGCGACTATACAAGAGGGAGACATTCTTCTTGTAATTGTATTTATCTCAGTCAATCATACTTTCAACTCCCTCGTTCAATAAGTTGCTCTACGTTATGCAGCAAAAAAGAATTTGAGGCTCACATGAAACACACGATTGGAAAATATAAATATATTGTTGTGAAACAAGATGAGATACTAACTGATATTTTTTTATTTTATAAATAATTACACACATAAATGACAACTGTTATTATTATTAATCTTGTGGGTAAATCTGCTCCAGGACGAAACTTTCATAAATCTAAGCTCTTGAAGAGTAAAAATGAAAAGATTGTAATTTTTTTTTCAAAAAAAAAACACCCCATGATTCGTATTGTATCTACAACAACCAAAGCAATGCGACAGGAGAAGTAGAAGGTGAAGATTATTACTACATTACAATGGAGGAACATATGCGATTGAGGAACGAAGGTCAAATATTTGAGGAGGTCTCTCTTGGCACAACAAAATATTCACATTGTAAGAGTGAGTTCAAGAAACTAAAATCTGGTGGTCTTGGGATTTTAGAAACTAATCCAGAAGGAATGAGACAAATTATGAAACATCTGAGTGATAATGGAGCTGAGGTTTTATCATTTGGTTTTGATGTTGATGAAGAAACTCAATGCCAACGTATGAAAAGCAGAGATACGAGTATTAGTGAAGAATAAATTATAACTCGTATTAATGCTAATAAAGAATTTGATAAAATATTTAAAGAAAAGGATTTATTTGAACACATCTACTTCAATGATAAAGAAAAGGAAAAAATTTCGATTGACCTTTACAATTCAGTAAATGATATTTTTCAATAAATAAATACAGAAAATGAATGCCAAACAAAGAGCAAGAAAGTTTAAGGAACATCAGGAGTTGGTTTCAAAAGTTGTTAAGCAACAGGAAGAGATAAAGAAGAAACGGAGACAAAAACTAACTGGTGAAGAAGCCTTTGAAAGAAAACAAGAGAAATTTTTCTCAACAAAAAATGATTTCTTCTACAACTCCCACGATATAATATTGTTGCGGATATGAGGACTGTATATTTTTTTGATTGTGTGAATTATTATTATTGTTTATTCTGCGCCTCCTGCCTCCGGAGCTGTGTAAAGGTCAAAGGGCATCCCATAATTAGTCCATAAAGCATCCACACCACAGCCAATCATAGAATACCCCTGTTCAATAGTTATATCTTATTACGTGTTTTAGGGTAAGGCTGTGTCTCCCATTAATTGAAATACTCCATTGCACCAGTGAAAGAGATAGATTCCCTTCATTCCCACTCCCAACACTTCCATTCCCCCCTTTTCGTCAATTGCAATTCGCATTGCCAACTGCATGTTGGGCGGTTTTCCCTTCATCCGCCATTGACCACGAGGCAGGGTTGGGGAAGAAAGGCGGGTCCCCACCTCGTCATAGAGGGGAGGAGTGAGTCAGCCCCACTCAACCAACCACGAACAAGGGGTTGGACTTGGAGAGGGTGTGGAGAGAAACATCGAGGAGGTTCGCGAATGTTGAGGGGCGGGGCCTATATAACCCGCAGGCAGGGCGTGTCCAAGGCAGATGAGCTTTGACGGGATGAGCTACGACAAGAGCGGAGTGTGTGTTTTTTTTGGTCAGAGCTGGGTTGGTCGTCAGTGGTGGTCAGTGTTTGCGGAGAGTGGAGGGGTTGCGTTGAGTTGTCGGTGGTGAGGAAGAGTTGGACTAAGCAAGAGAGAAAGAGTCCTGGAGTTAGTAAGAGAGAGAACCCGTCACGCGAGAGAACCCGTCACGCCAGACCCCCCACCAGCAGCGTTGGCTTGGCTCCACCAAGCAGCTCCGACCCGCTACCCCGCGCACACGACAGGATCGGTGGCATCGGCGGCCGTCGAGGTCCAGCCCGACGTCCCGTGCGGGATCAAACTCCAGCCAGCTCCGGGCCTTCCTCCAGCCACCCACCTCCTGTCATTCCTGCCTGCAATTTCCTCCATTTGCGTACGTGAGTTTGTTTTGTTCGTGCTGTCCTGGGTAGTAACAATAAGTCTGTATAAGCTAAAGATTGCACTGTGTCACCTGCGTCTCATGTCCCTGTAAATAAACGTGACTGCTTGCTTCCTACTTATATGTGTAAATAATAAATCAAATTACTCTTCTGTCCGTCTTCTCGTCTTATTCCTTTTCCTCTTTGCATTCGGTCGTTTTAGAGTTTTCCAGATTGGGCAGCTGCGGTGCGATACGGCCAAAGTTTGGGTGGAATCGGGTTCTAGTCGGGGAATAACTGTTTGGTCGCGGTCATACCAACCGCTCGGTCAAAATAACATCTTAACCGCGTCCGCAACAATATACTCCGAAAAAACTTCAAATGCTTGAAGATTTTAGTCAAATGACAGAGCAAGAACTTGGAGAATTAGAATATGATGATGAAGGATTAATCTGGCAACTTGGAGACAAATCAACCTCCCAATTATATTGTGGAAGCACTTCAAAACGATGAATATTCGGCGGATTCAAAAACAAGAGCAGGTCTCATTCCAACAGAAGAACCAGCACAGTTCTATCTTGTTAAAGAAAAGGTATTGATATATAATGATGAATTGGTGTTCTTAAGCTCTGCTCAACCAAATGTTAAATTAACCCCCAGATTAATGTTTCTTCTAACAAAAGATAGTCTGCACCGACCAGAATCATCATATTATGATACACCATTTTATCTGAAAAATGAAGATGATAGGGTATATATTGATTTGCTAAACTCGCTTGATTTTAGAGTTTCTGTTGCTGGTAAAAGTAAGAATAATGAGAAGGAAAAACATATTATTGATGCTTTAAGCAAGCTTGAAAGCCTACCTGATAAAGCGAGATTGTTAGTTGGAGATATGCTTTATTCTATCGCACAGGCAGGTGGTTAAACTAACTAAAAGGGGTAATGGATTATATCTTTCTCATAAATAAATGGATAAATGGTTTAAACAATTTGGAAAGAACACAACGTCAAATATAGAACTTGCTAAATATTGTAAAAAACTAAAAATTGATAATGTGGTTATTTGTATGAAAGATGAATTAACAAAGTTGTCCAAGAATACAAAGAATATTATTATGAATTTAGACACACAGAATGGTTCTCATTGGGTTTGTATTCATAATAGTCAGGATAAATATTATTTTGATAGTTATGGTCTACCGCCACCTGTTGAAGGAATAAAATTCTTACAGAATGGTGTTTATCAAACATTTCAAGTACAAGACATTAATTCTAAATGTTGTGGTCAATTGTGTTTATATGTATTATTTTAACTCAATAATAATGAAAATTTTTATGATGTCATTTTTAATCTAATATAAATGACTTGTGTTGGAAAAGATGGTTCTATCTTTGGAGTATCCCGAGAGTTGGATATTTATTTATCAAATTATTATACAAAGGCACAGGCCGAAAGACAAAAATATAATATAACAAAAAATATGAATATGAAAAATACTGATAAATTAATCAATTATCCAAGCCCCACAGATGCGAATGACTTGGTGAGATTCAGTGATTTAACAAAATATTCGACAGCACTCTATCAAACAAGTGGAATTTACAACCATAACACCTGGACCTACAAACCATACACCTTTCCTTATTAAATTTAACAATCCACTTAAAATGGAATTCTTTAAAGAAGGATGCTTAGTTAATATGAGAATAGAAAAATGGGGGTATGTTAGGCCTGATTTGGGGTATAATTGGACTTTTCAATAAACCTACAAGACCTACACGATTTAAATAATTCTCATATCAATGAATATTACCCACTTGGTGTGGATAATGAGATATGTGGAGGCATAAATAACAGACAACAAATACACGATTTCAAGAATAGAAAATTATATGATGGCGAAGCGATAGTTTATATGACATGGAAGGAAGGAAATCGAATAAAGATAGAAAGCTGAGGAATACAAACCGATTTAACAATTGGAAGATGGGGTTGTATTACCTGTCATAATATTAATCTCACATATATTTCAGAAACATGAATTTTTTTATACATAAATGGCATGGAGAAGACTACAAGAGAATTATAATTTTTGTATTCAACGATACTTACAAGAAAAGGGTGTTAGATATGACATTCCTTATGAATTAGAACATAGACATGGGAATTTTGTAATTAAGGACTGGCCTTACAGTGATATTGATAAACTCTCAAATGAAGATTTGATTAAAATATTAAATAAACATCAACTTCTAAAAGTTATGAAATAGAAAACTCTTTTAGAAATCATCAACAAATCTTATTGGTATCCTATTATGAGAAAAATAATTACAGATACAAGAATATCTCAAAATCCAGATGAATATATGCATGATATTCTATGGGGCTCAAACTCAAGGGTAGCAAGGGATGAGGAAGGAGTTGAAGAAGAGAAGGAGGAGAGGGAGAAAAAGGAGAAGGAGGCAAGGGAAAAAAGAGGAGAGGGAGGAAAGGGAGGAGGAGGAGAGGGAGAAGGAGGCAAGGGAAAAAAAAGGAGGAGGAGGAGAGGGAGACAAGAGAGTGAGAGGAAAGAGAGAGGGAGGAAAGGGAGCAAAAGGAGAAGGAGGAGTGGGAGAAAGTAGAGATAAGGTTGAAAGAGGAGAGGGAGAAAAGAGAGAAGGAGGCAAGGGTGAAAAGACTCAAGGTACTGGGAAATAAACGCCCACGCACTGAGGAGGAAAATAAAGAATGGCAAAGTCTACTGAAAATATTACTAGATGGCACCAATATCAGGGGGGAGATTTAATTGGGAAAGTGGGGATAAAGGAGAAGGAAAAGATTATGTGGTAATCTTTTGGTAAAGTAATTATGTGGTAAAGAAGTTGGAAACAAGCACATGATCAGAACAAACAAACAAACAAAAAAATAAAATAAATAAATAAACAAACAAACCAATAAAATAAAATAAAATTTATTTTTATTTTATAAAATAAAATATTTAAAATAAAATATTACCTCCATTGATGAGAGGTTTGAATCAAGTTCATCAAGGTGAAGGTTGAGCTCCACACAGGGAGAGTCTCCAAGATAGACCCCACAGGTATAGTCTCCAAAATGAAACAAGTTTTCAGAGTCTCCAAGGTTTAACTCTTTGGCTGGGTCATCAAGGTAGAACTCGTTCTGTGGGTCTTGGTTGTTCAAAATGTCTTCAAACAAATCAACAGCTTTATTTCGTATCTCAGATACAATTTCCTGTGAGAGAAAATAACAATGTATTAATTTAAAACAAGTTATTATATGGATAAATCAAGCTCTGTGAATATTAAAAGAAACTTTGCTAACTCTTACATGAGTCTCAATGTTATCATAACAACAAAAAAAATTAAATAAATAAATAATTACATAAACAAACAAACAAACAAACAAATAAATAAATAAACAAACAAATAAAATAAAAAAAAATTTTTTTTTTTTTTAAATAAAATAAAATATTTAAAATAAAATATTACCTCCATTGATGAGAGGTTTGAATCAAGTTCATCAAGGTGAAGGTTGAGCTCCACACAGGGAGAGTCTCCAAAATGAAACAAGTTTTCAGAGTCTCCAAGGTTTAACTCTTTGGCTGGGTCATCAAGGTAGAACTCATTCTGTGGATCTTGGTTGTTCAAAATGTCTTCAAACAAATCAACAGCTTCATTTCGTATCTCAGATACAATTTCCTGTGAGAGAAAATAACAATGTATTAATTTAAAACAAGCTTATCAGATGGATAAATCAAGCTCTGTGAATATTAAAAAACTTTGCTAACTCTTACATGAGTCTCAATCTTATAATAACAAAAATAATAATAATAATTAAATAAATAAATAATTACATAAACAAACAAACAAATAAATAAATAAATAAATAAACAAACAAACAAACAATAAACAAATAAAATAAAAAATTTATTTTTTATTTTTATTTTATAAAATTTAATATTTAAAATAAAATATTACCTCCATTGATGAGAGGTTTGAATCAAGTTCATCAAGGTGAAGGTTGCGCTCCACACAGGGAGAGTGTCCAAAATGAAACCCGTTTTCAGAGTCTACAAGGTTTAACTCTTTGGCTGGGTCAACAAGGTAGAACTCGTTCTGTGGGTCTTGGTTGTTCAAAATGTCTTCAAACAAATCAATAGCTTCACCCCAAGTTGTGTTGAAAGCAGTATTTTCATTTCGTATCTCAGATACAATTTCCTGTGAGAGAAAATAACAATGCATTAATTTAAAACAAGTTTATTATGTGGATAAATCAAGCTCTGTGAATATTAAAAGAAACGTTGCTAACTCTTACATGAGTCTCAATCTTATAATAACAAAAAAAAAAAAAAAAATTACACAAATAAACAAACTTACCTCCATTGATAAGAGGTTCGAGTCCAGTTCATACATTTGAAGTCTGAGCTCCACACAGGTAGTAGGACCCCAAGGTGGGCCACAGTCATCCCACTCCTGCTGTGGGCAGTCGTCCATTCTCAAGAGAAGCAGGAAGTCTGTTCACAAAAAGCCTGCGCTGGAGAGATGACAGCGAGATGTAGATGGAGTCATCACTGTTTGGTGGACGGAAGAACACACATATGAACAAAAGGTGGGAGCGAAGGGGAAGTCGTAGGCAGAGGTACTCCTGGAGGTGAGGTGGAGAGAGGGCATTGCAGGGTGAGTGAGGAAGAGAGTTTTTGATAAAGATAGCAACCCCACCTCCAGGACGAGGTTTCGGTCTATCATAACGGAGGAGGGAGTAACCCGGGAGAGATATTAAGGAATCGGAGACATCATGAAGGAGGAAAGTTTCTGTTAAGCAGATCAAGTCTGGTTTGTCAGAAGCAACCTGTATGGAGAGATGTCAAGTTTGAGCGAAGTCCCCGGATGTTTGAGGTCCATAATGTTAATGAAGAGGAAGGGGGAGCGACGGATGCAGAACAGGGGGGCGGGAGGCTAAGGGTAAGATGTGGAGGAGGAGGAAGAGGTAGGGAGAGCTGTTGAAAGTGTGTCAGACATTTCAGAATAGCTAGGAGAAAGGGAAGGATGGGGCAGACAAAAGGTTTGATGGTGATTGGGTGAGGCACAGTGAGGTGTTATTTGAGGGGGAGGGGGGGCAGAGCGAGGAAGAAGGTTGGGGGAGATGGAGGTGAGAGTTGGAAGGGGGAAGAAGCGGGGAGGACGCTTTGAGGAGGAGGGGTGAGAGGGGGGAAATGGAGAAAAAAATGAGGGTGGGGAGATTTGAAGGGGAGGGGTGAGGGGGGAGTTTATGAGGGGAGGGGTTAGGGGGAAGTTTAGGATGGAAGGGGCCAGGGGGGGGGATTTGAAAGGGATGGGAGATGGGGGAGATTTGGAGGGGAGGGGTAGGGGGTAGTTTTGGAGGGGTGGGGCGAGAAGAAGTCTGGTAGGGAAGAGGCAAGGGGGGAGATTCGAAAGAGATGGGTTATGGGGAATATTTGGAGGGGAGGGGTGTGTTTGGATTTTAGAAAGTGTTGTACGATTAATGGGAAACGAACATTTATTGCAAAATGAGTTTCTTGTGACCTTCGAGTGAAAGATACGTTTAAGGACGCTGGAGGCGGGGGGGTTAGGTGGGGTGGAGTGCAGGTGAGTTTAGGGAATGCAGGAAGAATGAACTGTAAGAGATGGAATTTTTGTTTGGAATGAATAGATTTGGTGAGCGAGTCAAAAGCAATCTTTCAAAGGACAAGAAGAAAAAGGTGTTATAATATACGACAGAATACAGCACTTCAGGGGAAAGTTGTGTGAGGTAGCACTGTGAGGCAGACCGTATTTAACTGACTTTCTCCCATTAACCTGGTCCGTCCAGTCGTGGACACGGGTTTTCACTCCATGGAGACCCCCAGATAAGGAGCTGCTTAGTGGGAAGAATCTCCCTTTTCGGACAATACTTCAAATGACATTCCATTCCCTGATTTTCTGGAGCAAAATTATTTCATTATTTTATACCTGGATCGGGATTAGAGTGGTCGAGTATGTACGAGGAGATCTGTGCTCAATTTCCCCCAATAAGAGAGGAATTGCAGTCCGGCGTGATCCTTCAGGCCAAAATGGAATTCCATTGCTATGGAACACCCTTTGGGAATACGGGTTCCACGGCATTGACTGTCCACTGGATATCAGACAGAAGGTAGATCACATATGTGACCACTGCAATTTTCTGCCAGACTGAACAGTTTACATTTTGTATCCACTGGTAGGTCAAATCCAGATAAGGACCTGCACCAAAATCTAATGGGCTTGTTCTTAGCACTTACCCAACTCATAAATTCTCACTGGTACCTATTGTGTTTACTTCCTGAGAGTGGTTTCATTGAAATCCGTCAATCACTTCTTAAGTTATAACACGACAAACAAACAGACAAACAGACAGACAGACACGGCTCCTTTTACAATTTAGATTTTTGCATCCATTGGTGAAAGTTGAAGCATGCATCTGTGTGCATGTGTGTGCGTCTGTGTGTGCGTGCATGTGTGTTGTATCCACAGCCAACAAACACCAGCTTTTACCAACAGTAAATTATAGGAACCTGACTCCTGTCATCCACGGATATGTCTAATATTATCCAGCTGTGTGAGGTAGCACTGTGAGGCAGACCGTGGTGATACATTCATCGAGGTGCCATGAAATTTCGAGGTATCAACACTGACGGCAGATGTAAATCCTGGCAATGAAGATGGGAGTAAAGTGAGCAGAATGCGATGATGCGTAACTCATACATGGTCCAGACTCATGAGTGAGCTGCAGTGTGGGGCACGGGGGGTGTGGGAGGGTCTTCAGTAGAACAGGACGAAGTGATGAAGACTGGGCACAGGGAATCGACGGACCATTTTTTGTTGATAAAAAAAAAAAAATGTCAAGCAAAGGGTCACAGGCCTCCTAGAGAGGAAACCCTATGCCTGTGCGGCCACTCCAAGCAGCAGGAAAATGCGCTGTAAAAAAATAATGACTGCACCTTCTTAAGCGAGGAAAAACATCACCTTGCAAAGAGACATGATTATGCACCAAAGCATGAAGCTGAACCAAAGAACTTTATCGCATAGAAAACAATAAACGGACAAAAATCTTAGTGAGGCGAACCAACCATTCAATGAGAAGAATTATTTCAATATCATCCATCTTGAAGGAAATTAATGTCATCTGTTTCACAGCAGCACTACTTATTCAAGAAAAAGTAACAGGCAAACAACACCAGAATAATAAAAAATCAGGCCCTAAAAAAAATAGAAACGAAATCCCACCTTGGAAACAGACAAAGAGAGCAACCGTGGAAGGAAGTAGGACAAATACAATAGTTCAGCAAAGGAAAAAGACACCCAAAACGAACAAAGAGATTCAAAGGAAAAAAAACAAACAAAATCGTAGACAAAGACCTCGAGTGCATGGGTGCTGAAAACAAACTCAAAATACAGTCGGACCCCACTATTCGCGGTTTCGCAATTCATGGCATTTTCCAGGAACGTATCCCCCCATGAATAGCGGGGTCCGACGGCAGAAATCATAGTGAGGAAGATAGAAAAAAAAACTATGAAGAAGGAAACAACAGGAGAAAAAAACCACATGTTTGAAAGTAACCCAAAGAGATTTTACCGTGAATTTGAGAAAAACAAATGCGGAATGTGTCAACTCCCCCTGAAAAAGAAAAGTTGGAAAAATTCTGGAAAGGAATGTTTGAACATCGAAAATAACATAACAAGGAAGCAGAATGGATCCCAAACTTGGAAAAAAGCAACATCTCGAGGAAATGCCCCCATTGATTAGATGGAGATTGGTCGATGTTCGGGTGAGTTAGGGGGAGAAGAGAAATTTATCATACTAGGGCATTGCCCGTACTATATCTATATCTAAAATTATATCCCCCCCCCTCTATTTACATGAAATGGTTTGGTCCAAAGCGAACGGCTTGCGAGTACGGTGACAATCCCCCCCCTCTATTTACATGCAATGGTTTGGTCCAAAGCGAACGGCTTCCGGAGTTTGGTAAAGAAATCGCCATCGCGTGCACAAACGCGCAGGAAAGCGAATGAATCGCAAATTCGGTTTTATTAGTTTTAAAACATAGTTTAACGCCAACATAGTTTGCAAACGTGAAATAAATGAATACGCTCTCAAATGTGCCATCCGAGGCAGAGTGTGTCCTCCACGTTCGGCACACGCGATCGTTCGCTGCTCTCTGATTGGTTGAATCGTTTTTTGGACATAGCTCGGTAAGTAATTGTCCGATTAATATGAAACCTTGAAAAGGCACATCCTCGGGTCCCCAGCAATATACCTGGCAAGTTAAAAGTATATCGGACCCGTGGTTGTCGAGAAACAGCGGTCACAGACAAACAAACGTACAGACGTACAAACGTACAGAGATTACTGGAATTATAGATAGATGTTTTATGTTTAATGTGTTCATTTGTCTTTTCGTGATCAATGTTAGGTCTTACACGAGCCTCGATGTTGTATTAAAAAAACAAACCAACATCAAATCATTCCATTGCAAAAAAAAATTAAATCTCTTAGTCATTCCTTTCTAAATTCTCGAAACTCATCTTCATTCCACCCCTCCTCTATGGTTTTCAAACAGATCTGACTTGAAAATCACAATAAACTATTTTTCTCCAATTCTCCTGGGAGCCTGGTGTTGGCTTAGCGGTTAGGGTGCTGGCTTGGGATCCTAGAACCCTGAGTTTGAATCCTATGAATCCCGATTTAGAATAGGTACACCGTATCCCTGCGCATCGTAAGAGGCGACTGAGGGTTGGAATCAGGAAGGGCATACGGCCATAAAAAATTGCCTCAGAGGGAACCATGATTGTCATGGGGCCCGCAAGGCTAACCCCCGCTACAGCGGGTGAAAATGCCCTTAAAACAATCATTCATTGATTCTCCCCACTCCCCCTCCTCCTCAAAGCTACCTCCTCCACACTTCCTCTCTCTTCCATGACATACATCCACCTCCTCCAACCTTCGACTTTGCTCTGCCTCCCCCCACCCCTCCCCCCAAACAACCCCTCACTATGCCTCATCCCATCACTATCAAACCTTTTGTCCTCCTCATCCTTCCCTTTCTCCTAACTCTCCTGCAATCTCCGACACACTATCAACAGCTCTCCCTACCCCCTCATCTTACCTTATCCCTCCCCTCCCCTGTCCTGTACCCGATGCTCCCCTTCCCTCTTCCTTAACGATATGGACCTCAAATATCCGGGGCCTTCGCTCAAACCTAATTGATCTCTCCATACAGGTTACTTCTGACAAACTTGACGTAATCTGCTTAACAGAAACTTTCCTCTTCACGATGTCTCTGATTCCTTCATATCTCTTCCTGGTTAGTCCCTCCTCCGGCATGATAGACCTGAACCTCGTCCTGGTGGTGGGGTTGCTATCTTTATCAAAAACTCTCCTCCTCACTCTCCTTGCACTGCCCTCTCTCCACCCTAACCACAGGAGTACCTTTGGCTTCGGCTTCCTCTCCGCTCCCACCTTTTGTTCATATGTGTTTTGTACTGTCCTCCAAACAGTGATGACTCCATTTACATCTCTCTGTCTGATAACATGGACCAACTTCTATCCACTCATCCGAACTCTCTCTTCCTCATATGTGGTGACTTCAACTGTCATCATGCCAGCTGGCTGGGTGTGGGAATGAATGAATTTTTATGTTCATGAATGCATTCATGAATGAATGAATGAATTGAATGATCGTTTTAAGGCCATTTTCCCCGCTAGAGCAGGGGTTAGCCTTGCGGGCCCCATGACAATCATGGTTCCCTGTTTGAGGCAATGTTTTTATGGCCGGATGCCCTTCCTGACGCCAACCCTTGGTCACGCTCTTACGATGCGCAGGGATACGGTGTACCTATTCTAAATCGGGGTACACACCGTGATCATTGATCATTGATCGTGGGAACACGACAATATTTAGAAAATCGTTCCAAGAGATGGTCCAAAAAACTTTCAGGCTTTTGTATGACAAACACAGACAAAAAAAACCAACACCATCAAAAAAACCATCGCACACCAGATGATGCGATCACGAATTAACGATTGCAGGTGGATGCTCGGATTCTCAGTTTTGTGACATATTTGTCAATGTTCTCACCACTCTCTTGGTCTCTGGTGAAGAAACGATAGCGTTCCACCATCTCGTTTGTACGTGGGTGGCAATGGGCATCAAAAGCTTGAATGAGTTCAGCTGCGGTGCGTTCATCTTCAGCCGTGTCGAATGACACGGTGCGATAGATCTCCCGACCCTCTGTGCCGATCAAGTAGAGAATCCACTTCACCTTCCTCTCGTCTGATTGATCATGCATTGCAAGGTCCAAGTACAATTCCAACCCCTCCTTCCAGCGTCTCCACGTCTGCCGCAATTTGGCTGCATGGAAATCCAGTTTGCCCGGCGGTTGTATATTCATTGTCATCGCTGCTCGTGGATTTGTGGCTGATCCCATTATTGGTGTCGCCTCCACACCACAGACCGTGCTGTCGTGTCTGGCCCTCAGACATCTTTTACAAACTGACTTACACGGTTCAAACTCAAACCGAGGGTCCACGTAATAGTATAAGGAACTCACAGCAGATTCGGCGAAGTCAGCTGGCTTGATGGACCAAAAACTCGTATCCGTGCACAATCCTCGGCAGTCGGCCCTGAGCACACCGGATATTGCACTTAGCACATCGGATCTTCGGCCTTCTTATGGGGCCGTGGTAATCACGATCGGCAGCGATCACTCACACCACGAAGCTGCGACGTACGATTCGCTCACTTCTGTCAGCATGTTTCAATGAGTAGTCATGAACAAAGATCGGTGGGTCATTCAGGCTTCAATGAAACACGTTCAGCCAGCACCATTCTCAAGCTTCGCCATTCCCGCCAGAGGATCCGCGCATGCGCACCGGCCTCATTGACTGTACAACATTTGAACACTGTAACACCTTCATGACGCATGAGCACAACACCCGCCGCCATCGTGTTCGTGGCCCGATGCGCCTTATGGGTTAAGCAGCCTCTATGGAGGTTTCCGTATTTTCATCGTCAGAACAGAAACACATGCCGTGTTTAAGTGAAACTGGGTTGTTATTCACTTATTCCGATATGAGGATTCGTTTCTTAACCCATTTCTCATCACGATGGGGTGTGGCCAACACTCGCGTTAATTTACGTCATTACCGCGATTATCGTTGAATAATCACGGGGCCTTATTACAATTACTGTTAGTATTACTTATTAGGTTTAGTTCTTGGGGTAGTTACCCCGCCCACGCCCCTCCCCCTCTTGGCTCCCCTGTCTGCACACCACACATGAAGGGTTGGGCTGTACCACCCCACAACTTCCCCCACAATTCCGTCAATACTCATTTAAAACTCACCTGTTGAAGATGCGGCAGATATCTCAGGTAATAGCAGAGTGCAGAACAGCAGACAAGCACGAGCATGAAGATACGCGACCTCTCTGTAGAGAAACAATGCTACAAATGGAACAGAGAGCCGTGGTAATGCGAACAAAAAGTTTCCCACGCTCTGTGACGTCATACAGTCACTCACATTGTGACGTCAATGAGTTTGAGTTCGTACCAAAATTGTATTTAAATTCGAGTTCTTTCGTTACCATGGTTAACAGTCACCATTCACCATGGTTTCCATTTATTTCATAGCTGGTCGATTAACATCTTTGGGGCTGTCTATATTTTACGTACGCATTTTTGGATAATACCAGAAACCCCTCCATTGGAGGGAGGATCTCCAACCAACATCACCGATAACATTAGCACACTTATCAAACGTCGATCATTCCAGGTGCATCTCAAACTCTGTCTCTCTGGAAGGATTGACAAACGAACCCCAACTTGTCCAACGCGTTTCCACAATGAACCACCGTGAATAGGTTTAGTATCTCCAAATGCTGGGCCACACCATCAGCCAGCACCACATATCATAGAGCACACCACTTGTCATAATTGGCATCCAGAGCGAGTCTCAGGCCATAGAAATGTCATTTGGAAGTCTGAACCTCTTATGGTGCTTCAAGGCCTTTGTGCGTATCTGAATTGGAGTACTGCTCACTCCTATGGGATGGTGCCACCCGCTTCACACCTGTCACTCATGGACATTGTGTAATCGATCTGAGGCTCAGATAGTTGTTTGAAGGTGCTGCAACAGCACGTCACTCAGGAAATTAAAATAAATAATTGGTTCACGAGTTATCAAGTGACGACTATATTCGTCATGTGTATGCGTCTGTCTGTGTGTGTGTCTCTGTGTGTGTTTGTCTGTCCGCAGCATAACTACCTGACGATATCATCCGATCTTGATGAAACTTGGGTGGGAGGTTGATATCATGATCTGGTTGTGTCCTGCATAGAGTGGGCGTATTGCGCCCATTGTGGGGGAAGCCACGCCCCAAAAAGATGTCTTTTTAGGGGGTAATCGATTTCAAGCTACATCTTCTGTGAGGGAGTTGGTGGAATATGACAGGGTTTCGGTATTTGGTTAGGCCAATGTCATGTGTCTAGCCCAACGGAGCTCGATTTTTCATTTTCGTCTCAAGGTCAAGGTCACAAGGTCACGAAATTTAGAAAAGTCAATTTTTGATGGTTTTATTACATTGTTCGCTTCCTGATAGGGTGAAATGTCGTACATGATCTTATATTATCACATACATAACGAAATACAAGTTTTCCAACAAATTTCAGAATCCTCGACCTTTGACCTTTGAAGGTCACAAAGGTCAAATTTTCAAAGTTGTCGGAATCTAACTGAATTTTCGGTATTGTGTAGCTAACTAACCTCATAACTGATTATACATTATTTTCTATCTCATTTCAAGGTCAATAACCTTCGTTTTGACATTTCAAGGTCACAAAGGTCAAATTTTCAATGTTGTCGGAATCGAACCTAATTTTCAGTATTGTGTAGCTAACTAGTCTCATAACAGATAATACGTTGCTATTTATAAATTTTCAATGTCGGTTTTGACCTTTGTCATTGAATACCGCTCGCTCGTGAACCATCATCGTCTCCTGACTTGTTTATTTCATCATCTATCTATTGTGTGCAATCGTATTTACATAAAATAACACGTTGGTCATAACGATATGACGTCAGGAGCCAATGTGGACCCACGTGACATCAGTGGACAATTTGTGCTACCCCGAACATGGTTTTTTTTGTACACACAGTGGACAATTTGTGGTACCCCGAAGAGATTTTTTTTTTGTTTGTACACACAGTGGATAATTTGTGCTACCCCGAACATGGTTTTTTTTGTACACACAGTGGACAATTTGTGCTACCCCGAACGTTTATTTTTTTTACACACAGTGGACAATTTGTAGTACCCCGAACATGTTTTTTTTTTGTACACAGAGTCCAGGCTCGTGGAAGAGCTCGTAAATACCCTGGAATTATCAGGGGTAAACGAGCTTTCAACTGAGAGCCACGGTTACGCAGCTCCAAAAGTTCTGTGCTTGTGTATCGAATAACTACTTTATCCGAAGCCGAAGTGGGGCTCGAACCCTGCTTTGATGTCTTATATTTCATCATTATCACTGCGGAAGAATGTACTTCCCATGGGGGTGGCAGGAAGGGGCATTCCTCTTTGGGGTATATAGATTACAGTGGAGATCCAGGGTCGGGCCTCAAGCACGTTGGGGGGGGAGGAGGGGGGTGTTCATTTAACAAGTTCCTTGTGCAACACTTACCAAGTGGATTAAGCACTCCATTCAAAACCGTTGATAAGGAACGGCAGGCTTGACAAGCGCTAGCTAACTGCTTGGTAACTGAACACACCCCGGGTTACTTCCCCTTCCGTTTTGTGTTAAACAACGACTGATAAGATGGAACATTTTGGCCTAAATGCAAAACGTTACATTTGGCACAAACCCAACAGAGCACATGACCCAAAGAACACCATCCCTTCTGTGACACAAGGTCGGAGCAGAATCATGTTGTGGGAATGATTCTCAACACCAGGGACTGGGGAAATTGTCAGGGGAGAAGGGAAAATGGATGAAACAAAATACAGAAACATCCCAGAGGAAAACCTGCTGCCTTCTGCAAGAAAACTGAAATTGGGACGGAAGTTCACCTTTGAGCATGACAATGACCTGAAGCACACAGACAAAGCTACACTGGAAAGGCCAAGGAACAAAGTGATAAATGTTCTTGAGTGACCCAGTTAGAGCCCCGACCTAATTTCAAACAAAATCTGTGGTATTGAAGCGCGGTGCTACGCGCGCGACTTGCAACCAAGGAGGAAGCGGACAACGCGGATAAACAAAAGTGTCTTTATTGACAAGAGGTCACTGTAGCATTGGCGCGCTCCGGGCTGCGCGCCCAGTGTATATCCTGAGGCCACGCCTACCCCTTGGGCGTGGCCGCCGCCCACTTGGTGCGCGGAATGATGTCACCACACCAGTGGGCTTTCGTGTCCGCCACACGCGCCCCCCCAGAATTCCCGCGCACCTGGAGGGCCAGTTTGCGGGGCAAACGGATGACCCGGCCGAAGCGCCCTCTGGCGACCGGCGGCGTCCGGGGTGCAGGGATGCCAGCTGGGATGCCCCCGGCTGTACCCGGGATGTGTGCCGGACCGGGGGGCGGCGTGCTGGGTGGTGCCGGGGGTCCGCCCGCCGGGGGGCGGCCCCGACGCGGGGGCTGAGCCACCGGCGGTGGGTGGTCCACGTCGAGGTGGGCCGGCTTGAGTCGATCCACCGAGACGCGGACGGGAGTACCGCCGATGTCCAAGGTGAAGTATTTCACCCCGGTCTCCAGCACGCAGAAAGGCCCGTCGTACGGGGGCTGCAGTGGTGTCCGGTGGGCGTCGTGCCGGACGAAGACATACTCCGCGGTGCGAAGCTCCGGGGCGACGTGCGTGCGTGGGTGCCCGTGGTGCGCCGTCGGCACCGGGGCAAACCTCCGGGTGGTCTCCTGCAGCGCGGAGCGCTCCTGCGCCGTGGACCAAGGTGCCGTGGGGTCGGGGAGGAACTCGCCCGGCACCCGCAGCGGTTGTCCAAAGACTAACTCCGCCGCGGATGCGCGCAGGTCCTCCTTGGGCGCCGTCCGGAGGCCCAGCAGGACCCAGGGGAGCCTGTCGACCCAGCCGCCGTCGCGGAGGGTGGCCCGGAGCGCGGCCTTCAACGAGCGGTGGAACCGCTCGCACAGGCCGTTAGCCTGGGGGTGGTAGGCCGTGGTGCGGTGCAGGTGGACCCCGAGCCCCCGCGCGACCGCCCCCCAGAGCTCCGAGGTGAACTGGGGGCCGCGGTCGGATGAGATGTCCGAGGGGGCGCCGAACCGGGCGACCCAGGTGGCGATGAACGCCTACGCGACGTCCGCCGCCGTCGTTGACGCCAAAGGCACGGCCTCCGGCCACCGGGTGGTGCGGTCCATCATGGTCAGGACGTGGGTGAAACCCCGCGAGGGGGGCAGAGGTCCCACCAGGTCCATGTGAACGTGGTCAAACCGATGTTCCGGCACCGCAAACGGGGCCAATGGGACCTGGGTGTGTCGGTGCATCTTCACTCGCTGGCACGCGAGGCACGTCCTGGCCCAGCCGCGGACGGCCTTCCGGAGGCCATGCCAGACAAACTTGTCGGCGATCAACCTCTGTGAGGCCCTCGTGCCTGGGTGGGACAGGCCGTGGATGGAGTCAAAAATCCGGCGCTGCCAGCCCGCGGGCACGATGGGGCGAGGCCGAAAGGTGACGCTGCTGCTGGGCCGACCACGGCTCGGCGACCTTGCCCATCGCGAACACCAGTGGCTTGTGGTCGACGAAGGCCGTGAACGCACGGCCCTTGAGCAGATGGCGGAAGTGCCTGACCGCCAGGTGGAGCCCGAGCAACTCGCGGTCGAAGGTACTGTACCAGCGTTCGTGCGGGCGAAGCTGCCGGCTGAAGAACGCCAGCGGTTGCCAAGCTCCACACACCCATTGCTCGTGCACCGCGCCCACCGCGTAGTCCGAGGCGTCGGTGGTGAGGGCGATCGGTGCATCGGGCGCCGGGTGCGCGAGCATGGTGGCGTTAGCCAAGGCGAGCTTCGCGCACCACGAACGCGGCGTCCATCTGCTCGGTCCAGGTGACGTCACCTTTGCCCGGCTTCCCCCGGAGGGCCTCGTGCAAGGGGCGCAGGAGCTGGGCGATGCGGGGCAGGAAACGGTGGTAAAAGTTTACCATGCCCAGGAACTCCTGGAGCCCCCTGATCGTGCGGGGGCGCGGAAACCCTTTCACCACCTCCACCTTGGCCGGTAGGGGGACGGCCCCGTGCCTGGTGATGCGGTGCCCCAAAAAGTCGATTTCGGCGACACCGAACCGGCACTTGGCGGGGTTCACGATCAGGCCGTGCTGGCCCAGACGTTCGAAGAGCGTGCGGAGATGGTGTAGGTGCTCTTCGCGGGACACGCTTGCGACGAGGTTATCATCCAGATAGACGTATACGAAATCCAAGTCACGCAAGACGCTGTCCATGAGGCGCTGGAACGCCTGAGCCGCATTCTTCAAACCGAAGGGCATCCGAAGAAATTCGAAAAGACCGAACGGCGTGATGACAGCCGTCTTCTGGATGTCCTCCGGCCTGACGCGGACCTGGTGGTAACCGCGTATGAGGTCCACCTTCGAGAAGAAGGACATATTCGCCAAGCGGGTGGAAAAGTCCTGAATATGGGGGACGGGGTAGCGGTCGGGGGTGGTGGCATCGTTGAGACGGCGGTAGTCCCCGCACGGTCGCCATCCCCCGCCGGGCTTGGACACGATGTGGAGCAGCGACTCCCAAGCGCTCTCGGAGCGCCGCACGATGCCGAGGCGCTCCAGCGTAGCAAACGCCGCTTTAGCTACCGCGAGCTTCGTCGGCTCGAGGCGGCGTGCCCGGGCGTAGACCGATGGCCCGGCGGTGGGGATGTGATGTTCCACCCCGTGCTTGACGGGCCCCGCCGAGAAGGTGGGCCTCGTGAGGGCCGGGAAACGGGCGAGGAGGCAGGTGAATTCGTCCGCTGCCGGAAGCGTGCAGATGAACCTGGCCGGAACCGAACCGCTCAGCAAGCCGCTCGCCGAGCCGCTCGATGAGCCGCTCCGTGAGCTGCTCAACGAGGCGGGCAACACGCAAGCGAGCGAGCTGAACGTCTCAGCCTGGACAAGCCTTCTGTGCTTGATGTCGTCCAACAGGCCATTGGCACAGAGGAAGTCCGCGCCGAGCAGTGCCATAGGCACGTCGGCAGTGACGAACGACCATCGGAAAACCTGCCCTCCGAACCGCAGAGAAAGGCAGCGTTTTCCATACGTGCGAATGGGCGTACCGTTGGCAGCAAGCAGCACGGGGCCCCGGCCCGCGGACTGCTTGTCGAACGTACCGGCGGGAACGACACTCACCTGCGCTCCCGTGTCGCACAGGTAACGGCGCCCGGATAAGGTGTCCGTTATGTATAGGAGGCTGTTTAATCGGCCGGCGCTCAGTGCCACTACCGAGGGCCGGCCCGGGCGTTTCCCGACCTGCCGAATGAGCACGGCGGGCGACATTGCCGAGCCTCGTGGCCGAACCTAGCGTGGAAATGGCACCAGGTTTGCGGCGAAGCCGGAGGCCGCGGTTTCCGCGGTGGTGGTGGGTGGGATGTGGCAGCCGCCACGAGGCGCCCCTCGGAGCAGGGGTGGGCACCCGCAGGAGGTTCGGGCTCGGGAGCCGCTACGGCCGCACCGAAACTTGCCTGCGTGTCCAAAGCCACGTAGAACTTGTCGGCCTTGGCCGCGAACGCACGGGGTTCCGTCGTCGCGGAACCGGCCAACGCGAGGCGGACTCGTGCCGGCAGCTGGCGTCGAAATAACGCCCGGAATAGAGCGTTCGGGGTTTCGTCGCCCATGAGTGACAGCATATGGTCCATTCGGACCGACGGTCACGTGTCACCGAGCTCGGGGAGGTCCAGAGGCGATCGGCCCGTGCGTCCACCGTGAGGCCGAACGTGGCGAGGAGGAGACGCTTGATCGCCTCGTACCTGTAGTGGGCTGGTGGGTTCCTCAGGACCAACACGACACGGGCAGCCGCGCCGGCCCCGAGGGAGGCGACCACGTGGCAGTAGCGTGTCTCGTCCACCGTGATGCGTCAAAGCCTGAACTGGGCTTCGGCCTGCAGGAACCAGATCTCCGCCTGAGCTTCCCAGAACTCGGGGAGCTTTATCGCTACCGTGTTGGTTGCCATGGCTGTGGCGGTTTCGGGTGGTCAGTGACGGCTGACCAAAACGTCGGAGTCACCAATGAAGCGTGGTGCTACGCGCACGACTTGCTACCAAGGAGGAAGCGGACAACGCGGTTAAACAAAAGTGTCTTTATTGACAAGAGGTCACTGTAGCACTGGCGCGCTCAGGGCTGCGCGCCCAGTGTATATCCTGAGGCCACGCCTACCCCTCGGGCGTGGCCGCCGCCCACTTGGTGCGCGGAATGATGTCACCACGCCAGTGGGCTTTCGTGTCCGCCACAGTATGACTTGATGATTGCTGTCCATCAACGCTCCCCAGGCAACTTCACTGAGTTTGAACAGTTTTGTGCAGAAGAATGGGCAAATATTGCCCAATCATGGTGTTCAAAGTTGGTGGAGACCTATCCCAACAGACTCACTCCTATAATTGCTGTCAAATGTGCTTCCACGAAGTATTATCTCAGAGGGCTGGACACTTATCAAACCAAGATAATCTAGTTTTGTATTTTTCATTAATTTTCTGAAATTTGTAGAATTTGTTTTTCACTTGGAAGTTGTGGGTAAAGATGTGTAGTGTAAATAAAGGTGGAAAAAGTCTGATTTAATACATTTTAATTCCAGGCTATAAGGCAACAAAAGGTTAAAAATTTGAAAAGGAGTGTAGACTTTCTACAGACACTGTAAGTTATGTAACATGTTAAATAATGTGGTGTAGAAGACGCTGTAACAATGGCAGCAAACCTCCACATTTTTACCTGCAACATGTTGCAGATCAACAAGAGCTCAACGTGGTGGTTGTTATTCTTTGTTGTTGTTATTGCGGGTAGATTTTTCAAATGTGCACCCATTGGTCACTGGCCCCATCCTCTCCTTCCCTCCACATTTATCACTTGACTCAACCCTCTCTGGTACCCAGATGAAATATGGCCCAACATCTTGCTTGTTTGTTTGGCCGAATACATCAGGCCTGTGGGCCTCTGCTGATTATACACTGCCCAGATTTGCTGCGTCAGACATCCATCGGCTTTGTTTGGGATGAGTGTTAATCATGATGAGGGACCCCGAAAAATCTAATGTCAAATATAAATTGTCAGGTTTAATAATTCAAAATTTAGTAATTTTTAGTAATTCAAATTACTTTATTTAGTAATTTAATAAATTAATTTTAGAAATTCAGTGATTTCGTAAATTTAGAAAAATTAGTCAACACATTAAGAAATTTAGTAATTCAAGTCCGTCAGCACGCATGGTACGCACTTCACAGCTTCAGCACGCACGGTATGCACACCTTCCTCATCTATGTTGTAAACTTCATCTAAAACACAACTAAGCGTTTGTAGAGGCACAGCATTATTTACTGCAAATCCATCAGGTGCAAACTAAGTAAAAACATTCTGTACTTCAAGATAATTTCTCGTCACACTCCCAACACGTAATATTGCCTTTTTGTGTTATAATAATTTGTAGACGGAAGCAGCATGAAGAAAAAAACAACTTTTATTCAAGTCACGTTTCAGGTTGGAGCATTTAAGAATGATCCGAAAATGTTTCATAAAATTGAATGATTCCAAAGGAGCAATGTCAATGGAGTGAATGGACTGATGCTTCAATGCAAGAAAACCCAATTGTTGGCAATTCAAAAATACAAGGCCAAATACTGTAGCTTAAGATTGTTTATGTGTACACCACATGGTGGGGGGTGTGGGGGAGGGGTGGGTGCTGTTGTGCTAATTAACTACAGGGATTAAGGCAAATTTTCCCCAGTACGTGATTTTCCCTCTGTAATTTCCCCTTATGTTTTGCTATAAAAACACTTCCTGTAAACAACAACAGCTGCCGACAAAAGCGAAGCAGAGCCAATCAGACTAAGCCCCGCCTCTAAAGGACCTATTAGGAAACAGGCCACGCCCTTGAGGGACATGATTAGCCCAGAGGTTGTGGGCAGGACGAACTGGGAGGGATGTTCGGTGATGGGCTCTCAAGAGGAAGAAGAAGAGCGTGTCTCTCTCTCGATCTTTGCATGGACGGGAAGGCTGGACAGTTTGTGCGTTGGGGTTTTTGTGTGTGGTTTTGGAGAAAGAGCCCTGGGCTGCGTTGGAGACCCTTTGAAAGAGGGTTGCCACTGCTTGAGTGGGCTGAAGACCATGCTGTTCATCCTAGGGAGAGTGAAAGAGGGCCGTCTCGACAACTCACCTCACGTTTGTGGCGCCGTCAACGCGGCGCCGCCACCATCTTGTGCCAGGTTCCTGCCAGAGGGACATCGAGCTCTGAGCCTCGTCCCCAGCTGCCAACCTCCCAGAGGAACTCGTTGGGACGAGATAAGTGCACGAAAAAGGACATTTTATTTTTTATTAGCTTTTCCCCTGTGTGTTGTGACTGAGTGGAGGGTCCCTCAATGTAGGAATTTCAATTAGTTTACCTCAACATTTATTTCGTCCGTGCTTTATTTTCATTAAATCATTATTATTCACCTGGTGTTGACCTAATGGTTAGGGTGGCGGGCTAGGAATCCTAAGGTCCTGAGTTTGAATCCTGTTGACTTATGTTGACTCAGCCTGTCATCCTTCCGAGGTCGGCAAAATGAGTTACAGATAACTGGTTATAGAGAGGCATTGCATCAGCGGCAGACGTGCCCACAGAAAAATGATGCAACCAGCAGCTGGGTGGCTGCACATGAACCACCACCATTATTGTTCAATTTATTGTGGTGTTTGCTTGTTTTGTGGTTTCAGAATAAACCCGTGTGTTCTGTTCAGATGGACGCTTCGCATTCCTTCATTCCCGCACGTGACAAAAATAACGTCATCTTCAGCTGGTGGCCTCGGGAGTAAAAACTGTTTGGCTATTCGTCATCCAGCGGTCTTAATCGCTGGGGACAGGACAATATAAAAACTGGAACACCACTCGGTAGAGAGCGCACCTCCCCAAGGCTGCATCCCACTGATACGCTGGATTTGGATTCAGACTTGAACCAAAATCGAATCGGTTTGTTCTTGTCGCCAACCAACTCATCCACCAAGTTTTGTCATAAGTCGCCACAACTTTTTCAAATACCGTGCTATTTTTCGTTTTTTGGCAAATGGCAAATGGCAAACAATGAACCAATAAATTCCACATTCCTGTACCACCTTCACTCAAACGTCAAGCATTGACAGCAGGTTCGTGAAGGACTTGGACAAAAACGTACCCAGTCTGAATGTTGCTCAATCCAGTCCATGGTGAAACTTCAAATGGGGAATCCATGAATGTCACGGATGGAAACCCTAACGTCATTTCCTCATTCTGCTTTAAACTCAATATCTCTATATATTCATTCCAAAAATAATTATTCTTCATTCCAATCACAAATTAATACTATGAGATTAATATTTCAAAATATAATGTTAAATCAAGATTGCATTGAGATATCAAATCAGCGACCCGTCATCATCTGTTCACTTCCGGATTCGGGAGCAAGGTCCGTGTCGATCGCATTTCAAAATCAGAATTGTATTGAGGAATTTCTGAAACCTCCTACCTACAGTGCCTTCAGAAAGTATGCAGCTTCACTTTTTCACATTTTGTTATGTTGCAGCCTTATGCTGAAATCGTTTAAATTCATTTTTTACCTCATCAATCCACACTCAATACCCCATAATGACAAAGAGAAAACAGGATTTTAGAAAGTTTTGCAAATTTATTAAAAAGAAAAAACTGAAATATCACATTGACATAAGTATTCAGACCCTTTGCTAGGACACTTGAAATTAAGCTCAGGTTCCTCCCATTTCTCTTGATCATCTTTGAGATGTTTCTACACCTTGATTGGAGTCCACCTGTAGTACATTCAATGGATTGGACATGATTTGGAAGGGCACACACCTGTCTATATAAGGTCTCACAGCTGACAATGGATATCAGAGCAAAAACCAAGCCATGAGGTCGAAGGAACTGCCTGCAGAGCTCAGAGACAGGATTGTGTCGACGCACAGATCTGGGGAAGCCTGCAAAAAAAAATTCTGCTGCATTGAAGGTTCCCAAGAGCACAGTGGCCTCCATAACTCTTAAATGGAAGAAGTTTGGAACAACCAGGACTCTTCCTAGAGCTGGCCGCCCGGCCAAACTGAGCAAGTGGGGGAGAAGGGCTTTGGTAAGAGAGGTGACCAAGAACCTGATGGTCACTCTGGCTGAGCTCCAGAGATCCTGTGTGGAGATTGGAGAAACTTCCAGAAGAACAACCATCACTGCAACACTCCACCGATCTGGGCTTTATGGCAGAGTGGCCAGACGGAAGCCTCTCCTCAGTGAAAGACACATGAAAGCCCGCTTGGAGTTTGCAAAAGAGTACCTAAAGGACTCTCAGACTGTGAGAAACAAGATTCCACATACAAGGCTTTCATCCACAGCTCAATGGAATACTGTTCTCCCCTCTGGACCGGTGCTTCTGCCTCACACCTAGCTCGGCTTCACGCTGTTGAAACAAAAGCATTCAGGATCATTGGAATCTCCCGCGATGAAACTGATTCTGAGGGCCTTTCACTCGCTCACCGTAGGCAGGTAGGTGGACTTCCTGTCTTCTACCGACTCCTCTCCGGCCTTGCTCCCCTGCTCTGTCTGGGCTCTGTCCCCCAAATATGCCTGCAGGATGCACAAGATCTGCCAGCAACCCTCTTCTGGTTAAACTGCCAAAATGAAGACTCTCTGCTCACCTTCACTCCTTCATTCCTCTTTTCTCCCGCCTCTGGAACAACTCCCTCACTCTCTTCAATCCCACTCCACCCTCCAGGTCTTTAAAACAGCTGTTCACCACCATCTCTTGTCTTCCCCCAACCAAAACGTTGATCTTTTCTACCCGCGCTAATTCACCCCAAATCCATTGATCGCATCACGTGGTTAAAATGACATTTGACATTTCACCTTGGGTCAAGGTAAGTAAAGTCAATTACATGTCAAAGGTCAGTTAATATCAAGAACATGTCAACAGAAAACAATAAGCAACATATTTTTCCAGTTTAGGATCCAGCAGAACACATTTGAGATGGCAACTAATGATTGGCATTCAATAATAATGCGAAGTGATGGGATTTACATGTATGGTGAAGACTATATGTTAATTATGCATATTGTTTCTCTAATTTGGTCATTTGCTTATTAATTTGCATATTGCAAACATCTGAGAGGGCAAATGACAAAACAAATGTCATAATCAACGTTCCTTGTGAAATTTGCCACATTTTGGTACCAAGGTCGATATACTTTGAATGAAGTATGGTCACTGAAATGACGTTTGAACTTTGACCTTGAGTCAAGGTCACTAAAGGTCAACAAAAAATGGCAACATCATTTTTCCGATTAGTAGGACCCAGTAGAATACATTTATAGTGGTTGCCCAAAATTAACATGAACTGCACACGAACTTGAAATTGAATACATAACCCCCCCCCCCCCCCCCTCACTATCAGCGAAGCAAGTGTATAGCTCGGCTGGTATAAGTACACCACCTAATTTTATTCTTAACACTAACAACTGTTTTTTTAAGCAATTACGCAAAGACTGGTATTCCAGTCAGTGAAACAACGGGTCTCATATACCAGTCCAGTCTATATAAATATAAAGATGTCTGTCTGCATGTCAGCTCATTCATTCGTTTATTACCTCTGCCATGGAAGGTGGATGGAGTTTATGTTTTCACCCATGTAGATTTGTCTGTGAGCAGGATATCTGATCATGTTATGTACGGAT
Organism: Myxine glutinosa; assembly: GCF_964187855.1. Lineage (NCBI taxonomy): Eukaryota > Metazoa > Chordata > Myxini > Myxiniformes > Myxinidae > Myxine > Myxine glutinosa. Next base: position 165,802,040 of record NC_136265.1, read on the forward strand.
TCGTACAAAACCCAATGGACAGGTTGGGTATGTGACAAGGACGAAATGATTTGATTTTGGTGAAGATTCAGATCCGGATAATTTTCAATGTGATTTTTCATCATTGAGTGATAGGGTTAAAAACCATATATACCACAACAACAACAACAACAACAACAACAACATGCATTTTAAGGCCATTTTCCCTGCTAGAGCGGGGGTTAGCCTTGCGGTCCCCATGACAATCTTCTCCACTTTGCCCTATTTTCTGCATCTCTCCTTGTTAACCCCCTTGCCCGCATTTCTTCTTCCACCATCTTTAGCCAAGTCATTCTCGGTCTGCCCCGTCGTCTACTTCCTTCTACATTCATTTCCATCACTCTTCTCAACCAGTCACTTTCATCCTTCCTCAACACATGACCAAACCATCTCAACCTGTTCCTCTTCACAGCATCAATCACAGGCTCTATTCCCATCATATTTCGCAATTCATCATTTGTCTTCCTCTCTCTCAACGATACTCCACACATCCATCGAACCATTCGCATTTCCACCCTTTCCAGCCTTCGTTGCTGGTCTACGTTCATTACCCATGTCTCGCTCCCATAAATCATAACACTTCTCACACATGCAGCATACACCTTTCCCTTCAGCTTCAACGACACTCCCCTCCTCATCAGCACACCACTCAGTTCCCGAAACTTATTCCATGCACATCTCACTCTAGCAACCGTTGCCGAGTCTGATCCACCTTCTCCATTCAGCATGTCTCCAAGGTAGCAAAATGTTTTCACACCTTCCAGCTTCATGCAGTCTCCAAGATCCAACTCCATCAACAACAAGATCCAACATCCAACTAAAAACCATAAATAGCACGTTATTTCAAAACGCTGTGCATAGGTTATTACAAAACAAGGTGGATGTTGTGTTCCATATGTGACAAGAACAAGCCGACTAAATTCTGGTTCAGGTCCTAATCCAGATTCGGCCTATTAGTAAGGGCATTTTATGAGATATTTCACAAATCTGTTAACTAAATTGTTACCAAAAAATTTCTTCACCAATATGTTTGTAAAGGTGTGTAATAACATGTGTTAAAATGTTGAAGTTCAACTCCCGTGGGAAACCCAGAAAAAAAGCTGTTGAATTCAGGTACCGAAAAATTATTTTCGAGAATGTTTTTTTTTTTTATCGGCCCTTAAGTAACTTATGAGGGGTCAAATAAGGGTTTTTCATGATTCTGAGTTGATTGTTAACATTTATATTTTCACTTTTACATTTACACACAAAGTAGCTTTTATTTCACATACATATATAATACTCAAGAGTTATTTCTCATTCACAATGTCAGAAGTTTCAACAGTCATTGTCTATGTCTTCTTCAGACTCAACAACATCATGACTGCAGTTTCTGCATGTAATGCCATTACAGACTCCACAGGCCGAGATGCACGTGACCCCATTCTTCTTGCAGCTGCATCGCCGGTTGCTGCAATCTCCATGACAATTACAACTCGTGAACTGCAATAGCTCCTCAGGAGCCGTGGGGTCCAGTGTTGGAACTGGCTCATACCCATGCACACCTATTGTCCATCCATAGTCACTGGGGTTCAGAGACATGCTCTGTAGATGTTTACTGACGTCCTCCTCCATCCGCCGGTTGACATCAGACAGGTGACTGAGGGTGAGCACCCAGCATTTGTGGCCAGAAAAACTGTTTCTCATTCTTCCTCTGCTCAGTCCACCTTGTGACTTGGCTGCCTTCATTAATGTCTGCTCAATGCAAATGTCACACCATGTGCCGGACCACTCATGACTTGAGTAACGGACAACGTGGTTCCCGTGGGCAGTGAGACGTTCTAAGGTGTCTTTGTAAGCAGGCAAAGTTTCTAGTTCCTTCATGAGTTGACAGTACAGCCGTGCGCCCTTGGCATACTGATGATGGCCTGCAGCGGCAAAGATGTGAAGCATCTTGGTAACAATGCAGGACAGATGCCCATTGTGGTCTGCAAGTCGCTCGGTTCTGATAAAGACCTTGATCACATCTACCATGTGGTGGTACTCCACCCAGAGTGCAGGTGTTCTTCCTCCTTTTGCGAGTCGTTTGAAGGTTTCTTCAAACCTTTGCTCAAACACTGGCACTACTGGGTCTGAGTGTCTGGCTCCCATCTTCCCATCAGCCACCTTCTCCATGAAGGTCTTCATGTCACCACGCTCCTCCTCAGTGAAGGCAAGTTTCATGATGTGTTGATAGATGGCTGCATCGATGAGGAGGTGAACACGGATTGCCTTGTCAAAACATCCTCCATCCATGATGTGGTTGGCTGTCGTACTTCCAGGATAGATCAACTGGATCACATCTAGTAGTCCAGAATCTTCCATGATGTTACCCATTGATCCAAGATAAGACTTCAGCAGGTGAAAACCATCCAACCTTGGAATGACGGGTAGATTTGCCTGCTTTATTATATTCACAGCCTTCAGCCAAATCGGAAGATCAAAGGTCACTATAGCGACCCCAGCGCGCCGTATGCACTCTTTCAGAGTGGTGAAGATGGTGTTGAGGTCATTAGGGTCTCCTTCAATAACTGGGAGGAACTCGATCTGTGTGCTCTGCTTTGCATCATTAGCATGGATTCTCTTCATCCAGCCATTCCAGTTGGAGTGTGGGAACTCAGGATCGTTGGCTTTGATCACCCACCCCGCTGCCCAGAGTGTGTCACCTGGAGTGAGGAGTGGCTGATCATGAGCCAGGGAGGAGGAAAGCTCAGCGAGGGGGAGAAACATGATCGCGTTCGTTCCTATCTGTTTCCTGTTCGTAAATGGAATAATCTTTACTTCAGTTCCTCTCAGGATCTTAGCTTTGTCGAGTGCCTTCAACTTCACCTGGGGGAGAGCTGCTGTTGTCTGTGGATCTGGCAAAGGTGGTGCCGGAGAGGTGACTTCGATCCAACCCATTGAGTGAAAGGGAGTGTTTCCGTGAATAGAGACAATGTTTAAATCTATATTGTCTCCAACAAACTGAGTGACTGCATTGTTTGTTTCCCCAACCTCCATAAAGACCACCTGATCATTACTTGACAATTCACTTTCACTGGCTGGCACTTTGGCTGTCATCACTGATTGATCCTCAAGCGCAGCATCAACCGCAACCTCATCATTGATCTGTTCATCGGTTTCCTCCACAATGGTGTCAAGAGTGCCAGAAGTATCTGGAACATCATCTCCACTCCTACTATTAAGGAAGCAGTATTTGTAGTTTTGTGTCTCCGTGTAAGACTCAGTGTATCCCAGCCGGTGGAACTTGTTGAGCATCCATTTTGACCCAAATCTATGATCAAGTTGTATGGCAAGCCCCATTTGGTGTGGCAATACTCCAGACCGAGGTCGACAGGCCTTAATAAAATTCTGCCCCCAAACGGCAACTCTTTCGTCTGTCTTGACAATCGGTCTCAAGAACATCTGAAGGCTTGCAGGAACAAGTGTCAGCTGACTATCGATGTCAGTCATACTGTGTGTGGTGGGGTATGACTTTGGACCTAAATCAATCAAGGCAATATCATTGGATATGAACTTGAGTGCCGTCTTTATGATCTGAGTCTTCTCATCTCCATGGTCAAGATTAGCATGATGCCCTCGCAGAATATTGTCGGTGCCATCTTTGAGACAGAGTACATCTGCCCTTCTTTCCTGTGTTGTGAAATACAAGGTGTCTTCGTATTTCTCTAGAAGTTTTATCTTTAGCCAATGCTTTGAATAAGAAAGGCTCTTCTCTGGTGACTGATCAAACTCCTGCAGCTTTTCATGGACTTGGTCCATGTTCATTACCCCATGCTCTAATTCTGAGTCTAACCATTCGCAGAATTCAATAAAAACTGCCTCTCGCTCCTCATCAATACTCCTCTGTCCTCTCTTCCTTTTTCCTTCCTCATCAGTCTTGGACAAACTGTCACCTCTCGCAAACATAAGTTTGCATCGCAAATGGTACAGTGTTTCTTCTGCTACCAAGTCGTTGATCCCTTCCAGGCGTCCAGTGACTTCAGTGCCCCAGTCATCCCCGCGACTCCGTGCTGTCTTCAGCAAGCTTGCCTTCAGTGTATCTGCAGTCAAATTATCTGGCACTCTGTATTTCTTTCTAGCTTGTGCTGGATTATTTTTGTAGAGCTGGGCTGGTTGGTTGCAAAGAATGCATACATCCTTATACAGGAGGTCAACTGACTGTGATCTTCTAGAACTGCAGCCAGTTGATGAACTGAACTCACAAGTAGTGCGTCTTCTCTTCAACTTTGATGACTCTTTCTCTGCCTTTGATGCTTGAGCTGACTTCTTGGTGGTTGCAACAAAGTTGTTGTACAGATCATTTTTACACTTCTGGTGGTACCTCAGTTTTCCTTCCTTTTGAGCCTCCTTCATACGTTCCACAACAGTAACATTTTCGACAGTTTCTGCTTGTTTCAATAAAGTTGAGTATCCCTTTGGAGTTGCCTGTATGAGCCTTTCAGCTGGTGTATCCGAGCGTGCACAGATGAAGCAATTGAGCACAGGTGGAGTAACGTCTTCATCCATATTGCTAGACTCCATGTCCTGCAAAGTAGAAAATGAGATATATTTAGAAATTATTTTTCCACAAAGGAGTGTCTGTGGTGAAATATAAATGTTAACAATCAACTCAGAATCATGAAAAACCCTTATTTGACCCCTCATAAGTTACTTAAGGGCCGATTAAAAAAAATAAAAATTCTCGAAAATAATTTTTCGGTACCCGAATTCAACAGCTTTTTTTCTGGGTTTCCCACGGGAGTTGACCTTCAACATTTTAACACATGTTATTACACACCTTTACAAACATATTGGTGAAGAAATTTTTTGGTAACAATTTAGTTAACAGATTTTCATATGTTTCCTTTACTATATCAGTGGGATACAAAACATAAACTGATCAGACTGGCAGAGGTATGCGCTCTACCCATAGTTCAGTTCTAATTGTATAATACATGTAATGAAACGATGTTGGTGTTGTGGTCTACTTACTGAAACAAAGTTGGCTGATTAAACTGTACATACCAAAGATGTTGAAATGAAACAGCAAGATCTGTATTGTATAGAATATTTTGAACCTTTACTTGCACTTTTGAGAAATCCACATCAGTATCGCAATGACAACAAAACTTGCAAGAGATCTTCATCTTCGTGTCTTGACAAGAGCCTGGTGTGCCAGTATTAAAAACTGGTTCTCCCACCCAGATATGGTCATCAAACCTCCCACCCAGATATGTTCATTTGTCATGAACACAGAGGTTTTCAAACTCGGTATCCCTACACTTTGAGACAATGAAGGGATGGTGAGGGAAGTTGGGAAAAAGAAAATTTAGAATGGAGGGAAGGAGAGATAACTGGTGGAGAAAGCATACATAGGTGGAAAGGAGAGGGAGATTCATGGAGGGCAAGATCTGTTGGGATGAGATTGATCAAAATATTCTGCCATAATATTTTATATGGGGAGGATCCCTTGGCAACATTTTCAAGAGGTTCAAGTTGGCTTTAGCATCTGTTCAGACCAGTAGACATTACACATCCTGTGCTTTATTGAGCAATTTCGGTTTCCCAGCTTGGATATTGACAGTTCACATTTGCACATCACGTAGAGGCCCAGGTTGATCTAATGCCTGCCTTCTCTTCTCTATTGCCACCAGTAGTTTTTTCCTGGTACCAACAGGCAGCCCCACCACCCGTAGGTCATCCTCGTCACACATGACCAGGGCCTCCATGTCGAGGCGCTGTTGACGGCAAGCTCCGAGCGATTCCTGTAGGCTCAGCGATGCGAGAAAACTCTCCAGCGGCTCGGTCTCGGCCTCGTCATCCTGAAGGCCGAGGCCTTCCTCGTTCCAGGGCGGTGATCCATCAGAAAGTTCAACTTCCTCTTCTTTAGCCATTCCGATGACTTCTGTAAGCGTACTTCGATCCTTTCCCAATGCCAAAGCAGCTAAGGCAGGCACCATTCCACCATGCTCGGCCTCAAACAGACTCGGTGGAACGTAGCAGTGACGGAAAACCATGTTACCCACACCAGGACGAACTAACACTGAATCTGGTGGAGGTCTGTAAGAAAAGGGCATGGTGAACAGGAAGGAGGAGAGGAGAGTGGATAAGGAATGAAATACTGTACAGAGTTTATCTTGAACTAATAATAACCAAGTCAAACATGTTTAAGAACATAAATCTATCCAATATTTCAGAGGTTACTGTGAGTAAAATAGTTATGTCTACTTCTCCAATAAACCATGGTCATGCAGGGTAAATTATGGTTGAGACGTACTCAAAAGAATCGTCCTCTTGGAGAGCGATTGAAGTTATTGATGCTCTCGAGTTGAAGTTTGCACCGCTCTCATTTGCAATGGACTTTGTCGATGGTCGTCGGCCGGATGCCTTGGATAGTGATGCCACCTTGGAGCGGATGGTGCTGAAGGTGCTTCTGCGATGCTGCATTCTGGTGTTCACCACCGGGTCCAGGGCATCCAACAGCTCCCGCTGCTTCTCCCGCTTTATTTTCAATTGTTCTGCTATTTCAATTCGCTTTTCTACTTCCTGGAACATGCAATGCGCACAGGTGTCACTCATATGTTATCAAACTTTGAAGAACGCGACACCAGGATGGCAGTTTGCAGTGAAATTACTTTTGTGCAGGGAAGAGAACACTTAAAGCTTCTTTTTTTTCATCCATTCTTCACTTTTCTGCATGATATTGTGAATGTAATCCTGGAATTGTGAAATTATTTTGTTATGGTCAAATCTCACCTTTGAGGCCTTGTCTTGGTCACGCTGAGCCTGCCGCGGGTCTTTTTGAGTCTGATCTCCAGCCATCTTGTCCAGTAACTGTACGCATTCCGCCTGACCCTTCAGGCTTGCCAACTCCAAGGGTGTGCGGTGGTCATTGTCCATGACCCAAATGTTGGCACCCATATTTGCTAAGAATCCCACACAGACCAGGTAGCCATTTCCAGCGGCAAGGTGGAGTGCTGAGCGACCCCATATGTCGCAACGGTCTGCATCACCACTAAGTCGAAAATGGACAAAGCAAACACCATCACAAAAAAAGAATCACAGCGTTATAAACTTTTTAAGTTGATCAACTTCTGCAAGTCCTCTGTCCACTTTAGGGCTGCAGATTATTGTCAAAAAAGTGCCTTAAAAATAGCGGAACTGGCAAGTAGCTTCCGACCGGCTACTTTTGGTATTTTTTATAAAGTAGGGGCCTTGACAAGTTCACAAACCAAAAATACCCAGAATACCTCTGGGGGAACATGCTTAAATGACGTCATCAAAATGGCTGCCAAAATTGTAACGTTTGGCATTGTGTACAGGTGCTGACGTGGTACCTAACCGTTTATATAGTAGTTTTACTGTCAAGAGAAAAAACATCAGCCTTTCCCTGGGATGAACACTTTCATTTGTGGAGAACCAGAGAATAAAAAGAAAGGAATAAAACTTACAGCAGCGAATATGAAGCCAGCAGAAGTTCGTGAGAATGTGCTCACAACAATGGTTATGATTACAAAAATGATTCCCAAATACTTCACCGTGCAGTTAGTATTATTCGCAGAGACATAGAAAAATTACAACCAACAACTGAATACCCTAATACCCAAGAAATTGATCCTAATGCATCAGCTGCGTTTAATTTAAATATAATTTAAATATTATTTAAATATTTAAATTAAATTATTAAATTAATTTAAATGCATTTAAATGCATTGCGTGCATGCATTTAAATTAATTAATTATTTAAATATTATTTAAATATTATTTTAATTATTATTAAATATAATTAATAATATTACTTTTAAATATTATTAAATATTAATATTACTAAATAGAATATTTAAATCAGATGCTCGTATCATTTTATTACAGATTAGGACACATGGACCCTCAATGTAAAAATAAAATATAAAAACGTAATAAAAATGGGGGCCATCTTGATGACGTCACTTGAACATGTTCCCCAAGGGGATTCTGGGTATTTTTGGTGTGTGAAGTAGTCAGGGCCCATACTTCATAAAAATATGAAAATTAGCTGGTAGGAAGCTAGTTGCCACTTCATCCTCATTTTCATGCTCAATCTGCAGCCCTACTTCAAAAAGAATAACTTCAAAAAAGAAGAAACACTTCAAAAAAGAAGAACCACCTCCACTTCCGTCCACTCCATCGTAGCTCTTCTCTGGCATGCCTCTCCCTCCAACGGTTGCATCACTTTGGATGAATTGCCACGCATGTATTTCCCCACGAGATTTCCAACAAAGTTAACGAAAACAATTTTTTATGTTGTAAACATGACAAAGTTCTTGCCGGTAACCTCGGTCATGAGCTAATGATAAACAGGTTTTACGAAATGTTAGTCGAAACAAAATGACTTGGGCTAAGATGGTTGTGACAGCAAAGTGAAGAAGTTATTTGATGGTTGTCATAAATAAAAGAAAAAACAACGATCGAATTACATTGCCTTCAGAAAGTATTCACACCCCTTGGATTTTTCACATTTTGTTGTGTTCGAGCCTGAATTTAAAATGGAATAAATTGACATTTTTGTCACTGATCTACACATAATACCCCATAATATCAAAGTGGAATTTTTAATCGATATTGTTACAAAATTATTAAGAATGAAATACAGAAATATTTCATTTACATTAAGTATTCAACATGCGTCGTCAATACTTCGTAGAAACGTCTTTTGCAGCGATTACAGCTTTGAGTCTTGTTGGGGTATGTCTGTATCAGTTTTGTACATCTGGATTTGGGGAGTTTCTCCCATTCATCCATGCAGATTTGGTCAAGCTCTGTCAAGTTGGATGAGGACAGTCCGTGAACATCAATCTTAAAGTCTTTCCACAGATTCTCAATGGGATTCAAGTCTGGGCTTTGCCTGGGCCACTCAAGGACTTTCATGTTCTTGTTCTGAAGCCATTCCAGTGTTGCTTTGGCTGTACGCTTCGGGTCATTGTCCTGTTGGAATGTAAATCTTCTCCGCAGTCTTAGGTAGTTTGCACTCTGAAGCAGGTTCTCCTCAAGGATTTGCTCGTATTTGCCTCCATTCATTGTTCCTTCTATCCTCACAAGTCTCCAAGTCCGGGAATCTGAAAAGCATCCCATACCATGATGTTGCCACCACCATGCTTCACGGTCGGGATTGTGTTGGATGGGTGGTGAATTGTCCTTAATTTCCACCAGACATACAGCTTTGTATTCAGGCCAAAGAGTTTAATTTTTGTCTCATCAGATCAGATAATCTTTTGCCTCATGCTTTCAGAGTCTTTCCCGTGCTTTTTTGCAAACTCGAGGTGTGCTGTCATGTGCCTTTTTCTCAGGAGTGGCTTCCGTCTGACCATTCTCCCATAAAACCTGAATTGGTGAAGTGCTGCAGAGACTGTTGTCCTTCCGGAAGGTTCTCCCATATCAGCTAAGTAAGGAACTCTGTAGTTCTGTCAGTGGTCATTGGGTTCTTGGTCACCTCCCTGACCAAGGTCCTTCTTGTCTGGTTGCTCAGTTTGGTCGGACGGCCAGCTCTAAGAAGAGTCGGGGTAGTTCCATATTCTTTCCATTCACTAATGATGGAGCTCACTGTGCTCTTGGGACTTTCAACACTAGAAATTGTTTTATATCCTTCCCAGATCTATGTCTCCTCCAATTCTATCTCGGAATTCTACGGACAGTTCCTTGGACTTCATGGTGGAGTTTCTACTCTGACATGCACTGTCAACTGTGGGACCTTATATAGAAACGTGTGTTTCTTTCTAAATTATGTCTTATCAATTGAATTGACCACAAGTGGACTCTAATCAAGTTGTAGAGACATCTCGAGGATGATCAAAGGAAATTGGATGCACCTGAGCTCAATTTGGTGTCATTGCAATGGGGTTGAATACTTATTGACTCGAGACATTTCAGCTTTTCATTTTTAGTTATTTCGTTAAAATGTCTGAATAAAAATTCCACTTTGACATTATGGGTTATTACGTGTAGATCAGTGACAAAAAATGTCAGTTTAGTCAATTTAAAATGCAGGCTGGAACAACAAAATGTGAAAAAGTCAAGGGGTGTGAATACTTCCTGAAGGTACTGTATACAGTGATTATGTCATGGAGAAAATATTTAGAGATCCTTCATTTTGGCCTTCAGTATTTTTTCAGGGAAATAAACTATCTGAAATCTCCTCCATTGTTCTGTGAATGATATGAAACCTGGGTATCAATTTGTTGTTAGTTGTATTCATCTGGCAAATGGAGTTGCTAGACTTGCTGAAGGAACTACTTTACTCACATCTAACCAAACAAGTCTTCAAGAACGCAGATATTGAAGAACTGGTGAAGAATAGCATCAATCTGCATCAGCAGACAGGTAGAACAATGGATGAAATCAACAAGTTGATTGCGGTTTTGGGCCGATGAAAGGTTAACTCCTACAATTTTAACTTCCCCAAGACTTGCGTTACAATTACATTTAAGCATGTATTTACTCTTTTAACACGAACTCTACACAATTTAGGAATAAACTGCTACGACATCATATTCCGCTTGTAGGTTTGGCATGTGCTTAATTTAGTGAACCGCTTACCCTCGTTTTATGCACATCTGCAGCGCGTCTATATGTCCACATTCGGCAGCAAGAAGCGTCGGGGTCATCCCGTCTCCGTCGGTAACATTGAGGTCCTTCTTCGTGGTCTCCTTGAGCAAGTTGACGTTGCCATCACGTGCAGCCAGGTGGAAGCGGTTTGACATTGCGCATCAAGGTGCCACCTAGATGTTGGGTAGGAAGGGCAGAGATGACGCTCGTAACAATTGCAGATGAAATCGAGATTTTTTGGGGGGGTTCCTCAACACAGGTTTGCCTTGAGGAGTGTGGGATCCATGTCAGGATGTCGTGAAATAATGTGCAGGGTGGGGTAAGTAACCTTTGATTTCCATTCACTGTGCGTTCTGGCCTTTGGACCTGGTGGAACCTTGGGTACCAGGGAAACGTCATGGAACATGAGAACAAACACAGGTGGTATGCAAGAGCAAACTACACATATTATAGGTGGCATCTCTGACATTTAAAGACCCAAAAAATTACACAATTTAAAAAAGTTTTTTATGCCGAGGCTTTCCTAGTGTTCTTTGGCTTTAATCTCAAGCCAGAAACATTTCGCTTTTTTGAAGACTTGAACCGGATTTCTTTCGTTAAAAAAAAATAGGACTTTGTGGGGTAAATGCACAATGATTATCCTCCTGAAGAACATTAAATGTTGAGCAAGGAACAAGATAATAATTATTTTAAATACAAACCTCCATTCGGATAACTGGAACTTGAACCAAAACAAGAAGTTCGAAAACAAAATCGAGTTTCGAAAGAAACATGGTTTCACTTCGTTTTTGTTTATCTTGAACCTTGTACAGTCGTGGACAAAAATATTGGCACCCTTGCGCTTTTTTCAAATAACTCACAATTTTCTCTAAAAATAAGTTGAAATTGACAAAAGTATTTGGTCTCCACAATTCTTTATTTCACTGTTAATATTACAGAACCTTTGTTTTTGATTCAGAACTTAATATATCCTTTTAAATCAGAAAATAAAAATAAATGGCATTGACAAAATTATTGACACCCGAGACTTAATATTTGGTAGCACGTCCTTTGGACAAAATAACTGCAGTCAAGCGCTTCCTATAGTCATCAATGAGCTTCCTACATCTCTGATCTCAGATCTAGATCTGAATGAACTTCCATAGTTTGTCCCACTCTTCTTGTGCAAACTGCTCCAGTTCTCCCAGATTTTAAGGGTGCCTTCTCCCAACTGCTGCTTTCAGATCTCCCCACTGGTGTTCAATGGGATTTAGATCTGGACTCATTGCTGGCCACTTCAGAACAGTCAAGCGTTTTGTCTTGAACCATTCCTGTGTGCTTTTTGAAGTGTTTGGGGTCACTGTCCTGCTGCAAGATCCATGACCTTCGATGGAGACCCAGCATTCTGACACTGGGTTGAACATTGCGCTCCATGTGCTGCAAGATCCATGACCTTCAATGGAGACCCAGCTTTCTGACACTGGGTTGAACATTGCACTCCAAAATGCCTTGGTAATCTCCTGATTTAATGATGCCATGCACACATTCAAGATACCCAGTGCCAGAGAGGCAGCACAGCAACCCCAAAACATCACTGAACCTCCTCCATATTTGACTGTAGGGAAGGTGTTCTTTTCTTTGAAGGCTTCATTTTGTTTTCTGTAAACATAGAGATGATGTGCTTTACCAAAAAGCTCTAATTTGGTCTCATCTGTCCACAGGACATTCTCCCAGAAGGATTTTGGCTTGTTCAGGTGTGTTTTGGAAAACTTCATTCAAGCTTTCTTGTCTCTCTCTCAGTCATGGGTCTCCTACCATAGAACCCCCTTTCATCGAGTTGGCGATGGATAGTGTGAGTTGAAACTGTCGTACCTTGTGTCTGAAGGTTAGCTTGAATTTGTTTGGCTGTTGATCGAGGTGCTTTCTCTACCATTCGAACAATCCTTCACTGCAATCTTCGATCAAGTTTTCTCTTGTGGCCATGTCCAGGGAGGTTGGCTACAGTGCCATGGGCCTTAAACGTCCTGATAGCATTGCGTACGGTGGACACAGGAAGATCAAAGTCTCTGGAGATGGACTGGTAGCCTTGAGATTGTCCATGCTTGGCTACAATATTGTGTCTGACCTCCTCAAGACAATTCTCTGGTTTTCTTTCTTTTCTCCATGCTCATTGCGGTACACACAGTGACACAAAACAGTAGAATGACTCCTTTCTCTATTCAAACTGGTTGAATGAGTGATTTTTATATTGCAGGCACCTGCAACTCACTGTAGGTGAGATTAATTCCAAAGTAAAGGACAATCACCTGTTTGAAATCTAATTATTTCTAACAACTTCTAAAAGGTGCCAATAATATTGTCCGGGCCATTTTAGGATTTCTGTGTGGAATAAGCTAAGATTTCGTAATTTTTTCAGCCTTTTTTGTTTTGTTCCACTGCATACCAAAGAAATACATATGTGGATGAATGAATGAATGAATGATCGTTTTAAGGCCATTTTCCCCGCTAGAGCGGGGGTTAGCCTTGCGGGCCCCATGACAATCATGGTTCCCTGTTTGAGGCAATGTTTTTATGGCCGGATGCCCTTCCTGACGCCAACCCTTGGTCACGCTCTTACGATGCGCAGGGATACGGTGTACCTATTCTAAATCGGGGGTACACACCGTGATCATTCATCCCAGCAAGCTGGTACTCGATTTGCCGACCTCGGAAGGATGACAGGCTGAGTCAACCCCCCTGGCGTTAATTCAGCGATCGACCGGGATTCGAACCCAGGATCCTAAGATCCCAAGCCGGCACCCTAACCGCTAAGCCAACACCAGGCTTCCAAAATATAATTTTATTTCAACAAATTTCTGGAAGAAATGGTGCATTATTTGAAAAAAGTGCAAGGGTGCCAATATTTTTGGCCACGACTGTAGATGTTCAAAATTTTGAAAGTGAATGATGTGTGTCTAAAAACCTCAGGTTATATCAATGCGATTTGACAAGATGGTGCAGAGGGAGTGGGTTCAATTCTCGGCCCAACTAGAAATTGTCAAATCGGTGTTTGACAGGCAGCGGGTTGCATCCCTAAGTGGGGCGTTCCTCGAATGGATGTTAAGCTGGGCGTCCCATCTACTAGCATTATCTGGACGTTAAAGATCCAACTGTCTCACAAAGAGAAGGTGAGTTATTGCTGGCACCCTGATCAAATTATAAGTTCCCGCCATGACAACTGTTAAGGTAAATACAAACCACCCAGTGTAATCCTTGGCATGAGACTGCTTTGACAGCACTGAACCTTGAGACTGCTGAGACAGTGGAGAGAGGAGGAGGGAGGGGTCGAGAAAGAGATGGGGCAGAGAGAGGAGGAGGGAGGGGTCGAGAAAGAGATGGGGCAGAGAGAGGAGGAGGGAGGGGTCGAGAAAGAGATGGGGCAGAGAGAGGAGGAGGGAGGGGTCGAGAAAGAGAGAGAGAGAGGAGGAGGGAGGGGTCGAGAAAGAGAGAGAGGAGGAGGGAGGGGTCGAGAAAGAGAGAGAGAGGAGGAGGGAGGGGTCGAGAAAGAGAGAGAGAGGAGGAGGGAGGAGTCGAGAAAGAGAGAGAGGCGGAGGGAGGGGTCGAGAAAGAGAGAGAGAGGAGGAGGGAGGGGTCGAGAAAGAGAGAGAGAGGAGGAGAGAGAGAGGAAGAGAGGAAGAGAGAGGAAGAGAGGAAGAGAGAGGAAGAGAGAGGAAGAGAGAGGAAGAGAGAGGGAGAGAGAGGGAGAGAGAGAGGGAGGGAGAGAGGGAGAAAGGGAGAGAGGGAGAAAGGGAGGGAAGGAGAGAGGGAGGGAAGGAGAGAGGGAGGGAGGGAGGCAGAGAGGGAGAGAGTGAGAGAGAGGATGTAGGAGAGAGGATGTAGGAGAGAGGAGGAGGGGGAGAGGGGAAAGAGTGAAAGCATGGGAGTTGTGGGGAAAGGAAGGAGAGGAGGTTGAGAGCAGATAAATAATTATGGGAGGTGTAAGATGTGTGGAGTGCAAAAAGGGAGGAAGGGATCTCAAAAATATTGGTATTTTCATTTATACCAATTATTTAAACTCTTTAAAGTATTGAACACTCTGGACTAGTTTTTGGGTACAAGACAAAATATTTCCAATTTGTCACTTTGCTCACTTTTTCCTGTTTTATTGAAAGACATTCCCAGATCTTGTGCCTTCAAAAGTATGGAGAAGCCCAAGCAGGACCCGACACCAAAAATTAATGCAAGAAATAGTTTTCACTTTATTGGACAACAGATCGTTTGTGAACAAATGTATTTGATAAGCACAAGGGGTGAAAATGATTCCAAGCAACAATTTTCTTCACACTTGGCCTGCGAATGAGGTCGAGATATTGGTGACGTTTGGTCTAACCCCACCATAAGGCTCGAGTTTCACAGTTCATCGAGGCAAGGAGTTCGACGCAAATCACCAGAAGCCGCCATGCTCTTCTTTCCCGCAACAAACCTTTTCGCCACCTATAGGGGTTGGAAAGAAAGAAAGTGGGGGGAAATGGGGAACATGGGGGAGGTGGACAAACAGACAGGAAGACAAAATGATTAAATATTAGAGGCATCGCAAGGGATGGCTGCAGGAGATGGAAAAGTAGAGGTTACCTAAAATGGTGAAAGGATCTGAGTGGATCCATACAGGGGCCTACTATGGTCCACGAGCCAAAAGGAGCAGTGTGCAATCAATTGAATTTGCACAAGTTACATCACCAGTCTTGGACTGTGCGGTTTCTGCTTTAAGGCTTCATCAGCAAATCCAAAACAAATGCAGACAAATTTCTTGGAAACTGGCAAGGGAAAGGACAGCACTTACAGCGACAACGTCCGCAATCTTGACATTGCGAAGATCAGCAGCAATGTGTGCTGGAGGCCTGAAAGATGAAGTAGCCATCGCTTGAGAACCGAGCTCGTCCAACAGGCCAACACGAGTCTCCGCAGCCATTACCATCCGACTTGCTGCCAATGCCCTGGGAGTAACAAAAATTATAGAGAAGCTGGAGATCCCCAAGAAAAGCGAGGCCCTTCACTGATCTTCTACCAGCACTTCATTTAGCCTTCAACAGCACAGGATATGCAGTCATTCCCCACCTTGCACGTGCCACGTCAGCCTCCGTCAGGTTCCCATTGGCCACGGCTTTCACCTGCGCCAGCGCTGCTCGAATGACCTACAAAACAATCAATCGTACAAGCAACAGCATAATATGCAAAACAACAGTCCGGACACATGTATATCAATTTAAATCCAGGCACGCACAGGCAGGGACATTGAGGGATTTAAGATGCACTCAACACAGGGTGTACTTTTCATTTCAAAGTGCAAGTTCAATGTCTTCCCACCTTTATAGCTGCTGTGGGAGCACAGACGGTGTATATTCCGAAGAGGCCCGAGTCACTGTAAGCAAGGTTGAGGGATGAGACCTGCGCAAGGCAAATAATGTTCAACTGTTGTTCAAGGGTCATTGCACTTCGAAAGGGCTTTAAGCTACTGTTACATCATCGTTACTTTCTTTTTCTTGGACATTGGAAATCATAACAAAAAGTTAACGAAGCGGAAAACCTAAAGAAAAAGCAGATAGGCGAACGTGCCACCATAGTGGTTAAGACTGGGCCTTGTTATGGAGTAAACCAGCCCATATATATTAGGTTTGAAGTACCCAAGCAATCTGATCCATAGGTAACTGAATCCAAAAGTCCCTCTTTAGAGTGGAACAAGATCGATAAATCATATTGATTAAACTGAGCTCGATACACCAGGAGAGAGCCACGTTCAACCAATCACATAGATGCAACATCGGTACGACGCCAATCTCATTCTTCTACTCAGGGCTTCAAGACGGCTGTTCAGCACTTACTCAGGTCATCCCCATTCCACAACCATGATCTTTCATAACCCCATTAACCCTCCCCTTTCCTAGTTTCCAGTTTCTCCTTCCACTTCTGTGATTGAGACTTTGCAGCTCTATCCACTATGTTCACCCCTGTGTTCTCCACTTACCCTCATTCTCCCCCAGATCCCTTATTTCTCCAACATCTCCCTCTATTTTGGCCTTCATCGCTGTTGTTGGTGTGCCCCCCCCCCCCCCCCCTCTCTTTCTACTGTTCTTTTCATTCTGTTACGTCCTGATCCATTCTGTGTTCTCGCTCCTCCACGAACCTCAACAATTAAAACAAAAAACCTTCAACAACATATATATGACACTAGCACAACAAATTTCCTAAATAAAGCAAAATTTACCAATTGTTTTGCACCTGAAGCCTGGTGTTGGCTTCACGGTTAGGGTGCAGGCTTGGGATCCGAGGATCCTGGGTTCGAATCCCAGTTGATCGCCGAATTAATGCCAGGGGGGTTGACTCAGCCTGTCATCCTTCCGAATTCGGCAAATTGAGTACCAGCTCACTGGTAATTCCGTGTGTGTCGCAAGAGGCGACTAACAGGGTTGGTGGCAGGAAGGGCATCCGGCCATAAAACATCGCTTCAAAAAGGGGGACCACTGTGCCCAAAAAAGGCCAACCCCTGCTCTGCGGGGAAAAATGGCCTCTAAAGGTGGTTCTTTTGCACCTGAGAAGCACGGCATCAGTTCGCGTCCTAAAAACCTGCTCTGCTGCTCTTTCACATCCTCTTTGTTATTTTTACCCTGTCATTTGCCCGAGATCATCTTCCATTTATTTGGAAATCAGCCAACATTATATAATAAAAAAGGCATTATATAAAAAAGGTGCAAAAAACAATGACCTTAACTACAGACCTATCAGCTTCCCAGCCATCAGCAAGGTCATGGAATCCATAATCACAGTTGACATCAAACCTTCCTTTGCTCCAACAAAACCATTTCAGATCATCAATTCTGATTCAGACCAGGTCACTACCTTAGACTTGCTGCTCCTACTTTCCCAACAATAGATGGAGACCCTCAATGTCAGACATGAGATAAGGGGCGTTTCTCTGGCCAAATCACGAATGAAGAGCACAGCATAATTTTAAGAGACACTCACATTAAAATGAATGTTTACATCAGAGCAACAGGGTACGCCAAATGAAATATAGTTGGAATCTCTGGCATAGACGCCATTGAGCCAAACGGCATTTGAAACTCACCGCAAATGACTGTGCCGTCTCCTTGGCAACCGCATGCCACAGACGCCCTGCACTATGACCCCAACGAAGATTTGGCCCCATCCCGAGGACCTGCTGCAACAACAGGAAAGCCTTTGCTTCCGCAGTACCAATTGGAGCGGACTCCGCAACTACTGCAGCATGTACATACTCTCCGGAGGTTTGCTGCCGCACTTCACCTGAAAGCAGAGAGTGGCTCAGGCTAGACAAAGTCCCATTCGGCACCATCGGACATTCCAAGATGCATCAAACCGATTGCCTGTTATCGCAGGTATCCATCACAGATGGGCTACATAACCCAATCTCTTCTTTAACCCGCACCTGGCACTCACCTCCGCGATACTTGGCCTGGGCAATGGGAGAGCCACGTCCCCCACGCACGTTGAGGAACTGCTCACCTAGCTGCTTCAAATCCGCATGGCTCACACCTGCACAAATATAGGTAAGTACAAAAGGAACAGCATTTAAAAAATCTAATTTAGCGAGTGATGGAAACTTTTTAGTGAGTGATGGAAAGGTTACAACTTTGATGCTGATACAATCAATGATGATCAGCAACTTCAGAAAGTTATAAGCAAAGTTGTTTGCTACTGTCAACGCAAGTTCTTTGATCGATCAATTTCCAGCGGGGATCAGTAGTGTGGTCCAAAACTTGATTCTATTCACAGGAACAAACATTAATGCGCCGTTAAATTCACCAGCACCGCAATGTACCAGGTAAAAGAAGAATGGGAAAGACATGTTGTTGTTGTTCTTCTTCTTACCTGAGCATTTTGCCATTTTATGTTCTCAGCCAACATTTGAGAAACCCCATCCCTCAAGAAATCACTCATTGACGTGAGATGGTTCGATATCCTGAAGCTGCGAGATCTTACTCAAATCCTCGCGATTCTTCCGCCGGCTTTAAAATCTATCTTCTAAGATAAACACTCATTTCCTACTCGATTAGACCAAAGGTAGACTGAGGTAATGTTTTCACCCCTGTTTGCCTGTCTGTCTGTCTGTCTGTCTGTCTGTGAGCAGGATATCTCAAAAGGTTATGGACGGATTCGGACAGATTGTGGTGCACAGGTTGGTTGTGTGACGAGAACGAATTGAATAGATTTTGATGAGGATCCATATCCAAGAATTTTTTTATTTTTAAAGTGATTCTTTACCATTGAGAGATGAGGTCAAAATTATATATGGCATGATATTTCAAAAAGTTATGGACAGATTCGTACGAAACTGAGTGTACGAGTTGGTTAGGTGACCAGAACAAGGCGATTAGACTTTGGTTGGGTTCCGGATGCAGATCTGGCCTATCAGTGGGATATAAAGCCTGGTGTTGGCTTAGCAGTTATATTAGGTGGCTGTCTTGAGATCTTAGGGTCCTGAGTACAAGCCCCCGTCATGCCGTTGAATTAACAACAGGTGGGGTGACTCAGCCTGTCATCCTTTCAAGATCGGCAAAATGAGTACCAGATGACCGGTTATACAGAGGCATTGCATCAGCGGCAGCCCGCCCCCAGAAAATGATGCAACCAGCTGCACACATTCAGTCTGGCAGATCCAAAACATAAACTCTTCAGTCTGACAGAGGTACGTACTCTCTCAAGTGTCATTCTAATCAAATTCTGCCTAATTCCCTACTTGCATTTCGTGTCTGGCCTTGTCCAAAAAAATATTTTAATCCCCAAAAATAAGCAATTAATTACACACGAATCACAGATATACACTAGCACGAAACAAGGTAAAAAAAATCATCAAGCTCTGCTTAACAGAATCATTAATGAAAAATGTGAGTTACTTTAAATCAACGAAA
Organism: Myxine glutinosa; assembly: GCF_964187855.1. Taxonomy (NCBI): domain Eukaryota; kingdom Metazoa; phylum Chordata; class Myxini; order Myxiniformes; family Myxinidae; genus Myxine; species Myxine glutinosa. The sequence goes on from NC_136265.1 coordinate 165,821,542, forward strand.
CAAATTAAGGGTCAAAATGGGAGGTTGCAAACTTGAAAGTTGTAACCAGACACAATGAAAGCCAAAGGGAAGTTTCAGAACAGATCGCTTGAACAATACAGATGCTCAAAATCATCTGCATTGCAATTTTGTGTTCGTGTCCCCCCCCCCACCCCCCGCAACACTCCCCATCTGACGACATTCCCTTACCAATGCCAACCAATGCTATCCGGCCGCTTGTGAAATGGTTTTGAACGAATTCTTGAATCTGTGAATGAAAAAAAAACAGCAATATCCATAAATGATTACAGTGGTTTGAATTTTAGTTACACGTGATGGATTTAATATATAGGCCTTAGAAACATACTCATTGGTACTGGACCAAAAACATACTCATTTGGAAAATGCCAAAAATCTTTAACTTTCACAAAGTCACGCAAAGCTGCCAATCTAAAGTCTCACATGAATGTAGTGCTCCACTCCACAATGTATCCCATGGCACAGCATCAAAAGAGCAGTTTTAAAATCCGCCTTGATTTCGATCGGCATCGAGCTGAAATTTAGAGGACAAGCTTGCGACTGCTGAACCACAATAAGTTAATTTATTTGCTAAAAAACAGGATTTGCTGCTGATGCTTTAGCAAAGATGGGGGGAGGGGGGGGGAAGCAATGGCTATGTACCATGGTTGGTGTGATGCGATCCACCATATCAGCAGGACAGAAGATGGAGTTTTGGAGCGCGTTCTTATAGGCCACATTGTGGAGGTTCTCTACAAGCCCTGGTGCAGAAGATGCACATGATGTTCCATCAGGAAAAGCAGACGACAACGTTTTCAAACCCCACTGGAATATCACGTATCCACAAGAGGCAAACCTTCCATTTATTATTCATTTATAAGATCACTCTTTAACTTTTCTCAAGTCTCAGCTGCTGCCACCATACACAAGGGTTGAAGTACTTATGCTTGAAGGGGGTCAGGGAGAGCTTTGGAGCAACGAGTACATTATACGGACAGAGAGTGAAGAGGATGGGAAAATGGGGAATGTCAGAATTCCACCATTTTTCATACAGAATAAATACAACACTCCACTATGTAACTCTCACACTGACATTACTTACGGTCTTATGTGAGTCTCAACCTTTCCCTATGTCCCGACACCCCTATCTTACTCCTCATCTCCTCCTTTACTTCACCCCAAAAGGGGAAACGTAAAATGAAGCAGAAACAAACTTTTTCCCCCAACCTCGTTTTCACCACCACAGGAGAACAATCCCAATTCAATTTATGTTTGTGTGGAGGCCAAAATATTTCCACTACAGCACTTAAGGTTCAAGAACAACAAATTGAAAAATTTACAATTCCAAAGGACCAAGTGATGTTTTGACATATCGCTAGAGAGGTACATAATGAATGGAAGATTTTACGATCATAAATACAGCATAGTTGTTGTTGATAACAGGTAACCAGTTATATTTTACCGTACATTGTGTAAATTGTTCCCACCTATCACTTTTCAATAGACTCTTCTCTAAAGCTGTTCATGTCCAACCATCACAATGTCCTTCTATTCCGCATGGTCATTATCCTCACATAGTGTAGCGAGAAAATGGATGGTGTCGTAAGGGCTTCGTCGAATAATCCATGGGGGTGTGAGTGTTTTATCAGAGGGATAAAATTTTGGAGCCAATTGTACGTTGCACTTTTACATGATGCCCATTATGAAAATTAATATATCACTCCAAAATCAAAATCTACCGTAAGCTAGATTATCGTGCTGTCTTTAGCAATGCATTCAATTCCCTGGTACCCCGTAATCAAATCTTCCTTTAAAATGTGTGGACCAATGAACTACTGATATTGATCATCTACTAGGTAGGCCGGATCTATAATAGTGCGTGAGCACAAGGCCCACACTCAGAAGGGGCCCATAGGCCATACCAAGACACTGTGGGAGACGGGGTTTTGCAATCGTGTGTGTGTGTGTGTGTGTGTGTGTGTGTGTGTGTGTGTGTGTGTGTGTGTGTGTGTGCCCATCTGTCCAGGCCATGAAATTGTGGAAGTGTAGATTAAATAATTATTCGACAACATCAAACATTCAACAAGCCTTTATTATGGGAATATGGAGAAAATAATTTAAAATTGGGTCAAAATGTGAAAGGGCAACGTCATGGTGACTATAAATAACCCTAATTATAGCCCCACCACAGCTCGTCAAGCATGAGATGCCCCATTTTTTTAAATCGCTTACGTGTTTATTTATTTACCATTGAGCTTCAGTGTGTCTATCCCGGCCATAACATTTTTACCAATTGAGCTTTTGGCATAAAATCTTCAAAATATTTATTATGAGAATAAGGAGAACACACATAAATAAAATTTACAATCTGACAATGAATATGCTGTTTCTGAAGAAATCATTTCGCCGAATCCAGAAGAAAATAAAGAAAACCTACGTGGAAAGATCTATTGCTGGTACACAAGTGGCAGTCACGTCTATCTGCAAGTTAAATTTGTGAATATTGTAAATGAAACCTGTACTGTGAGACAACCTGTGTGTCGATTACAATGGTTCCCAAATGTGTTTGGTGTCAGGCCCACAAAAGGTTAATCGAGCACTGCTACTAGGTATTGCGTGTACACTGCAGAGTGTACATCGTATAGGGAAAAATGGAGAAGATTGTCATGGGCCCCGCAACAACAATATGCATTTAAAGGCCATTTTCCCTGCTGGAGCGGGGGTTAGCCTTGCGGTCCCCATGACAATCTTCTCCATTTTGCCCTATTTTCTGCATCTCCCCTTGTTAACCCCCTTGCCCGCATTTCTTCTTCCACCATCTTTAGCCAGGTCTTTCTCGGTCTTCCCCATCCTCTACTTCCTTCTACATTCATTTCCATCACTCTTCTCAGCCAGTCACTTTCATCCTTCCTCAATACATGACCAAACCATCTCAAACTGTTTCTCTTCACAGCATCCATCACAGGCTCTATTCCCATCATCTTTCGCAATTCATCATTTGTCTTCCTCTCTCTCAACGATACTCCGCACATCCACCGAACCATTCGCATTTCCACCCTTTGTTGCTGCTCTACGTTCATTACCCATGTCTTGCTCCCATAAATCATAACACTTCTCACACACAGCATACACCATTCCCTTCAGCTTCAACGACACTCCCCTCCTCATCAGCACGCCACTCAGTTCCCGAAACTTCTTCCATGCACATCTCACTCCAGCAACCGTTGCCGAGTCTGATCAACCTTCTTCATTCAGCATGTCGCCGAGGTAGCAAAATGTTTTCACACCTTCCAGCTTCACGCCGTCTCCAAGATCCAACTCAACATTTCCTCCATCTGCAGCTCCCTCTGTGCACACCTTACATTTGAATGTAGCTGCCACACTGGTTAATGACCCTCTCAGACCACTACATTTTTGATGAACCCACTCAGTGCACATTGTACATTGAATGGAGTTCACTCTGACACCCTTCCTGCACACAGCACAGGGCCATTTCCCAGTTCTTTTCACCTCACCACATGCTTTACTACTTGCCATGACTTTCGTCTTTCCGATATTCACCTTCAGACCTTTTGTCTCCATACATTCCTTCCACTTGTTCATCTTTTCCTTCAGTCCATCCATACTTTCCGCAATCAACACCAGATCATCTGCATACAACAACTCCCATGGTAAACTCTCCTTTACGTTCTGAGCCAGCACCTCCATCACAGCTACAAATAGTATTGGACTTAGTACCGACCCCTGATGCACTCCCACCTTCACCTCAAACTCACCACTGTTCCCGTCCTTCGTCCTTACAGCTGTGCGCGCTCTTTTGTACATTGCCATCACTACTCTGATCAACCATTCCTCCACTCCTAACTTCCTCAATGCCCATGTCACTACTTCGCATGGAACCCTATTGAATGCTTTCTCCAGATCAACAAACCCAAGAAACAACTTCTTCCTCTTTTCCATGTACTTCTCCTGCAACTGCCTTACAATAAAAGCGTGTCTGTCGTACCTCTTCCTGGCATAAATCCAAACTGCATTTCATCGATCTTCACTTTCTTCCTAATCCTCCTCTCCAACACCCTTTCCAATACCTTCATTCCATGCTCCAATAACTTTATCGCTCGATACGAGCCACAGTCCAGAGGGTCACCTTTCCCCTTGTATAGAGGGACGAGGGTACTCAGTTCCCAATCCACTGGAATGCGGCCTTCTTTCACCACCAGATTACAGATCTCTGTCATTCTCTTCACACCCCAACTTCCTGCTGCCTTCAACATATCTCCCACAACTCCCGTCGGCCCTCCCGCTTTTCTACTCTTCATTGCTTTTATCGCTTCCTCAATTTCCTTCTCAGTTACCTTCTCTGCCGGTCCTAAAACTGGGTTACTCTCTATGTTGCCATCCCATTCATTCTCTGTATTCAACAGCAATTAAATATATCCCTTCCATCTTCCTTTAATTCCATCTGGGTCCACAACGATTTGTCCCACTTCATCTTTCAAGCAACTCACCCCCATCACATCACACCTCTCTTTCGCTATCTGCTTTGCAATCCTGAACACCGCTCTCTGACCCTCTTCCGAATCCAAGCGTTCTCCGAACATTTTCCTACATGCCTCCTGCGCCTTTGCTACCTCTTTCTTTGCAGCCTTCTAACTTTCATGCTCTGCTTTTTCTGCCCCCGTACCCTTCGCCTTCTGCCACTCCTTGAACTTCTTCCTCTTCTCGTCAATCCTCTTTCCAACTTCATCATCCCACCACCATGTTTCTGAGTGCCTCGGTGGTCCTTTTGTCCATCCACATACCTCACCAACGGCTCCCAACAGACTATCTTTCATCGACATCCAACCACTTTCAAGCTCAACCACATCATCCTCTACCCTACTCAGCCTATCTTTTAATGCCTCCCTTACTGTCAGCTCTTTCAACCTCCACACCTTCATTCTCGGTTGGTACTTCACCCGCCGAGCTCTCCTCGCACCTTTCACCCTTATGTCGCAGACAACCAAGTGGTGCTGTGAAACAGCCTCCTCCCCCAGGATCACCTTTGTCTCCCGGAGGAGCCTCCTATCTCGCCTACGCACCATCAGGTAGTCAACGGTTGTCGTTGACCCACCTGACGTGTATGTAACAAGCTTATTATCCTCTTTCTGGAACTGAGTATTACAAAACAACAAATCAGCTCCATCAGCAAACTCTAAAATCCTTTCACCTTCTCCATTTCTCACACCATATCCGTAACCCCCATGAACTCCCTCAAAACTGCCCATACTCCTTCCCACATGTCCATTTAGGTCTCCTCCTACCACAACAACTTCCTCATCTTTCACATTTTCCAACAGCTTCTCTATTGCACACCAGAACTTGTCCTTCTCTTCATCGCTCCGACCAACCTGCGGAGCATATCCCGAGATGACGTTCACCAAGAGCTTTCCAATCATCATTTTCACCATCATCAACCTTTCACTCACTCTAGTCACACTCACCACACTGTCTACAAACTCCTCAGAAAACAGGACACCAACACCATTCACGCCCTCCGGGCACCCTTGCCACACAAACTTGTATTTCTGTGCCTGCCTACCCTTCACCATTCTCAAACCACTTCCCTTCCATCTCGTCTCTTGCACACAACATATGTCCACTCTTCTTCTGACCAATACTTCCACCACTTCTCCTGATCTCCCTGTCATTGTCCCTACATTCCATGTCCCAAACCTCAGAAACCGATCTCCACTTCGGGCATCAGACGTTTCGTCATCATAAATGGAGTGATTTACACCCTTGCTTGCTTGACTGACATGAATTGACTAAAACCACCGTTTAGAGGCCATTTTTCCCCGCAAGGCGGGGGTTGGCCTTTTCGGGGACCGTGGTAGTTGTTGTTTTTTGGTCCCCTTTTTGAAGCAATGTTTTACGGCCGGATGCCCTTCCTGACGCCAACCCTTTTTGCCGCCTTCAACGACAAACAGGGAATTACCAGTGAACTGGTACTCAATTAGCCGACCTCGGAAGGATGACAGGCTGAGTCAACCCCCCTGGCATGAATTCGGCGATCGACCGAGATTCGAACCCAGGATCCTAGGATCCTAGGATCCTAAGCCGGCACCCTAGCCGCTAGCCCAACACCAGGGATCCAGGGAATTCAGGAAACCAGGGAATCCAGGGAACAACCAGGGAATTTGAATTGACTGAAGGCCATAAAATCAACAACAACAATAACTTCACTTTACTGCAAAGAACATAGAAAACAAACATCAACCACGTTAGCTTTGGCTGCCCACTTGCATCCAGTGTTCATATGTGTATTTTTATCGCACATACGTGCCATCACAGAATTATTAGAATTCCGTGCGTGCCACCATACACCGATGCTGGCTGCCCAGGCACCCCCCAGAGCCCCAGCCTTATTACTAGTTAATTACCTCCTATTCCAAAAAATTTACAAGAACACTGTACAGGCAAATAATTGACTTTAAAAAACTTTCAAACTGTACCAATTTGTGGGCTTTGGAAGGCGAGTGCCTTTTCAAGGCGGACTCGTGCACGGACAGTGGCAAGTTCCCATATCCGAAAGTCCTGTGCGGTCGTCACATTCACCAAGTATTCCATCAACGTCTCACTGAGGAAAACAGTACGTATAACGACAATTTGGTTTCAATGCTTGAGGAGAGAGAACACTCCCATCTCTGGTCTCATGCTGTTAGTTTACTGCATCCCTCCAGCTTCCTCATCTTACACAAGGCTAAGTGTTCCAATAATAGTAGTCTATGACATTGTAAAAACTAGAACAATGTGACTGTGTCGCCAATATGCCTCCCCATAGTCCCACAACGGGTAGATGCCATCACTCTGCAGATGTATGGGTGTTGGATCACGTTTGCGAAGTTTCGTGTTGTTCGGATAAGGTTAGTTTTTCTATCAAAGATGGCTGCCAAACCACGTGACCTATGACATCATCATTTTAAAACTATATGCAACAGTGCTGTTAGATGATATTTGTAAAATGTCGCATCGATAGGGTGAGCGGTTTCAGAGATACAATTATTTAATATTTTCCTTCAATCCAAAATGGCATTTTTTTGCTGGTATACCACTTCACCTATGATGTCATCATTATCATGCTTTTGTTCCCAATTCGGAGTACTTGACAATTTGCAAAGTTTCAAATTTTTCCATTCAGCGGTTTCCGAGAAATAATTTTTTCTTTATTTGCTTTTAATCCAAGATGGCTGCTATACCACGTGACCTATGACGTCACAATTATCATAAAAATTTCTGCATGGGTGTCACTCCTAACCTGAAAGTTCCATCTCAATCGGACATATGGTTGCTGAGAAAAACGAGGTTTAGCCCGGACGGACGGACGGACATATGGATGTACGGACGGACAACCCGAAAACATAATGCCTACAGCGACTTTGTCGGCGGAAGCATAAAAACAAAAACGACGCATACACACCATATGCTTGGGTGGATGTGACACTCAAGGTTTTTCTTCTTTTGTATGCAGCACAAGGCTGTGGGGTAATATCATTGGCTGACGGCGTGGCTGTGCCGCTGATGCAAAGCCTTCGATAGGTTAGGGCAGGAATTGGGAAATGGTTCAGGTTGCCGGTGACGACTCGCCTATTATTTGGGAAGGATACCGTGGGATCCACCAACTACTCTTGTCAGATGGAACGCCCGTTTAACGTCCATCGGAGGGACGGCACACAGATTGATGAATCACCCTGCCTGTGAAACACCGGGTTGACAGTTTATAGCTCAGTTTAGATTCTAACCTGGGCTAGACAGCTTAGAAGCGAGTGTGCGTACCTCCAGGCCATCCTGCTAGCCTTACCCACACCAATGGCACTTTTCCACCGCACCATACCGTACTGTAACCAAAATCCGTTTGCTCGTTTTTCCATTGCCAAGCGAACCGTACCGTACCTAAGTAGTTGTGCTAAATTTGGTTCCTGCTCTGGATAGGTATCAAGCGAGCCAAACCCAGACCTATTGGTGGAGCTAGCAATACTGCAGACCGTTGATTGGTCAATCACAATCGTCAATTCAGGATGAAAGTGAAAGGTAGTCGTAATGTTACTAACTATATATGAAGGCTAACGTAACATATTGTACCTGTATTATTTGTTTGCGCCGACGAACAAGGCCTAAATCTTCGTTGTTGGTCTTCATAATCGTCTGCAAAAGTTTCTTCCTCATTTTAGCTTCCTCTTTCTGGCGTCTTTCAGCTTCTTCTCAAACACTTCCTTCTCAAACCAAACACGTCCCCTCTCTTTTTGCATTTCGCTAAAAAAACTCATGTTCAGATAAAACCAAAACCCGACGAAGAAGTAAAACACCGCTTCAAGTTCCTCCATTAGTTGCGGAGCTGTTTACAGTTTAGTGTCGCACGAGTAACTAGAACACCACTCAGTAGAGCGCATACTCCCGCCGTGGGTCAAGTTGGAATAATACGTTTTGTTTAACATCCCCTCTCCCCAAAACAATAAATGAAAAAGAAAGTAGGCCCCAACTGTCAGAGAATTTATTTTGATTTATCTCGGAATTAGAGGAGAAAAACATCATTAAAGAATAAGAATAAAAGCTTTAATGCGGTAAAACAGAAAAAAAAAAATCCCCCAAAAATTCCCCAAAACAATTCCTGGGTCCAGAATAATATCCTGAGCTTCACCAAAAACTAATCAATTCTTCCTTATCCCAAGGGCAATCATCCCACCAACTTTCATCCAAATCCGTTCAGAACTTTTCCAGATATCTTGTTCACAAACACATGAACATACGAACGCGCACACACACACACACACAGACACACACACACGGACACGATCGAATGCATTACTCTCTGGCGGGAGTAACTAGAACGGCACTCAGTAGCGAGCATACCTCCGCCAGGTGAACATTTTACGTTTTGTATCCCAGAGTGGACCAGAAAATCACAAAACAATCAAACATTTAATCAAAATCATCCATCCATAACTTTTTGAGATATCCTACTATATATCGTTTTTGGCCCTATCTCCCAATGGTGAAGAATCACTTAAAAACCTCTACTAGCCGGATCCGAATCCAGATTTTCAGCAAAATCTAATCATTTCGTCCTTATGACAAACGCTACATCTCTGCCAAATTTCGTCCGAATCCGTCCACAACATTTTGAGATATTTTGTTCACAGACAAACGGACAAACAGACAGACAGGGGTGAAAACATAACCTCCATCTACCTTTGGTGACGGAGGTAATTTCGTCACCACAGCGGTCGCGTTTTTTTTCCGTCACTTCAGATAACTCCGCCTATTTTCACGGTTCTGTTGTGCGATGGAAAAACGACACAGGGATTACCGTGCCGTACCGAACCGTACTGTGCAGTGCTGTGCCGTACCGTTCTGTGCAATGGAAAAGCGCCATAACAGTTATTGGTGGTGTGGCACATGACAAAGTGCTAATGTGCACGTTAAGACCCCACAACCTTATCACCTACATCGGAGGCGAATACCAGACTCACACTTTGTCTTGCAAGCAGTCAACAGAGTAGATCATGTGCTCTCGGCCTGAAGATACACTGCAAGGAAAGATATATGGTTAATGTTAACTACCATGTAAAACATGCATATGTTCACTACACTTGAGAAACCTAATAAACAAAAATGGATGCCATGTCATGGCAGTAACTCACTGTAACTTCCCTCCAACGTCTCCAATACCACGCACGATCCTAAAGCTGGATGCTCCCTTGGTGTTCTGCAGAGCGTATAAAAAAAACACCCACAAACACAATGAACGAGCACAACTCCCAAATTCCTGGGAACACTCACCGAATGTACATTTATATAATTATATATTAATCTGGTTTCGCATACATCTAAAATTCTCGACAAACTACTTCTTTTAAAATTCAAATTTTTCAAAACCCACTTGTGGGAAGCCTTTTTGCACGTCTTTTTTTGAACCAACTGAACAGGAATGACGATCAACTGAAGGGACCAGGAATTTGTTCCAAAGTGCAAGCGATACCTCACCTCCATTTCACAGGACACCATGTGATCTTTAAAGTGCACCAACTACCAATGCTGGCAGACTGCCACACAAGGCTCAACGTCCTTCTGACGGACGGCATACACACTGATGTATCGCCCTGTGTGCGAAACACCAGCGTGACGGTTTATAGTTGGGTCGGGATTCAAACCCGGGATAGACGGCTCAAAGGCGAGTACGTATACCTCTGAGCTATCCTTAAAAAAAAATAACCACCTTTAGAGGCCATTTTTCCCCGCAAAGCGGGGGTTGGCCTTTTTCGGGGACCGTGGTTGTTGTTGTTTTTCGGTCCCCTTTTTGAAGCAATGTTTTACG